>NC_077234.1:217492218-217818885 GCF_027887165.1 Monodelphis domestica
TTAGGAGGACAGATGTGAGAAAAAACACTAGAGATGGAATCAGTTTATATCTCCACACTCACACCAGCCATTTGTTAGAATTTGTCTATCCATTATACATGCTGTCTCTGATCCTTTGAACAATATGAAATGAATACTAAATCATGGTATACCAGGAAAAAAATACAATAGGAATCCATAGAAAAAGAGAACCAATAAAGACCAAAATTAATAACTCACTTATATAGTATTTCAAAATTTACAGATATGCAGTTTGGTACAGTGAATAGAGAACGATCTTGGAACTAGGAATATCTGATTTCAAGTGCATACTGACACAGCTTAACTCTGGCAAGTCACTCAATCTCACAATGCCTTAGGTAACTCTCTAAGACTATAAATTATCTAAGGAGATTAGTTTCACTAAAGTAAATTTTCATGTTGGAGAACTGGATAGCAGACTTCAAAGACCATTAACAAACTGGAATATGTATAAAGGAGAGTGACTAAATTGGTAAGAGGACTAGAAACTTGTGCCATAGAGGCAATATAGAGAACTGGGGATGATTAACATGTAGAAAAGACTCAGAGAGGACATCTTCAAGGATCTAAAAACTTGTCACGGGGAAGCTGGATTTGAGTTATTTTGCTTAGGCCCAGAGGGAAAAACTAAGAGCAATGTGTACAAAGACAGAATGTGGCTCAATAGAAGTATATATTTCCTAACAAATTAGCACTATCCAAAATTTAAATGGACTCCAGGTCCTAGGTTCAAATCTGACCTCAGACACTTCCCAGCTGTGTGACCCTGGGCAAGTCACTTGACCCCCATTGCCTAGCCCTTACCACTCTTCTGCCTTGGAGTCAATACACAGTATTGATTCCAAGAAGGAAGGTATGGGTTTAAAAAAAAAAAAGATTATGGGCTCTCCAGGAATGGAGAGCTATAAAAGAGGGGTGGATGATTATTTGCCACAGATTATGGAGAAAAGATTCCTCAATATGGGTTGGAATAAATCACTATCAGTCTCTGGTGGGTTTTTTTGGTTGTTGTTTTCTGGATTCCTGCAATCTGTGTCCTCTAATAGTTCTTCTATAATTTACATTAGGAGTCATTCTGCTCAACCTCATAATGCAGCTAACTTTCTGAAACAGTATTTAAGGGAGTTTATAATTTTAGATCAGATATAGTTGATGGTGATTCATCATTTCACTTAAGTGTGTCTTATGTGCCCAAAATATATTTAACAGGAAAAGTTTTAAATAAGCAAGAAGGAAACATTTGAAAGAGGAAATTGGTTTAGGAAACACTGTTTTCCTAGACAAAAAAAAAAAGCCAAATGACATTTTACTTTTACATAGTTGTATATGTGAACATTTCAGATTCTCTTTTAGGCCTTGTTATGTGTATAGTCATTCTCTAACCTTCACCTCCAATAACTGCCAAGATTCTGGGCAAGATTCTCCTAAATCATTAACCATCATATCAAGATTAGTCCAGGGTGTTTTTTTTTAAGTGTCTGAAAGAACCTGTGCTATTCAATATAATTCAACACCTATTTATCAGGACTAAGGAATACAAAACAAAAATCAAAAATCTTTAACCACAAGGAGTATATGTTCTACTGGGTAGAAACTACATGTATACAGTCTAGATAAGCATATATTGAAAGGTGGAGGGGAATGTAGCCCAAGAGATAGCCTTCCTGTTCCAAAGGGTTCTAAACACAAACCCCTTCCTCGAGTACATTCCTGACTTACTCCTGTTCTAGACCACATGACTGTATATCATGGACAGAATACATTACCTTTGCAACCCATATCACTCTGGTTCAGACTCAGTGCACCCTAAACCAGCACAATGAAAAGGGCAGTGGATAGTAAAAAGTATATTGAAGCAGGTATTAAGAGACGGATTCTGATCTTGGCTCTGTTACCAAGTATGCTGCTGGGCTCATCATGTCACATCACTGTGTATATTTCCTTATATGTAAAATAAAGAGTGGGAGTTAGATGATTCTGAAGATTCCTTGCAGCTTTAATATCTTTGATACTCCTTCAAATAGCCACTCAAAAGACCTTCATTGGCATGTATTGTAGTCTCTACATCTCTGAGTTCTCTCAGGTATTAACTGCTAACAAGAGGTCATTTCTACCCATCCATACTCCTTACTCTCACAAAAGCATTCAAATCTAAAGGGCTGTCTTGTTCATGCACCCAAATTATCATTCATATTTTCAATCAGCTTTAGTGAAAACAAACAGAAGGTAAAAATATGAGCTGCCACTAGGAGTAGTTTTCAAATAAATGTAACTTTTTACTGTTATCATATCTTTCAGCCTAGTCTATACCTTCTAAGCTAATTTATAATTTTGCTCTATAGAAGGGTAGTTTAGTGATACTTGCCCAGATTCTGCTATTAACTAGCTTGTGTGTCTCTGGGCAAGTCACAACCTCTCTGTGCATTTCAGATTCCTCCTCTGTAAAATGAAAGCACTAGATAAGATGATCTCTAAGATCCCCACCAACTTGAAAACCCTACCATTCAATATTGCAAGATTAGTTTGAAAAAAGAGTAGATACCAACAAAAAAATTACTTTATCCCAGGACTTTTCTATCAATCTCTTGGCCCAAACTCCCTTATCAATGAATGGGCACTATGAGTGATACAATAAACTTGTGAGTTTGGAATTAGTATATTTTCATAGCTTAGAATACTTTCAAAGGTTCAAAATCTTATTTGAAAAAAATGAACTCGGGATTGCTACACTTCAAAAGCTGCTGGGTCACCTTAATGTAGTAAACAAACCAGAGCACAAACAAAATAGAAAAACCAAATAAGAAAACAAGATGAAGGAAGTCCATGAAATGTTGGTCGATACGTAATTCCCCCTTCAAAAAAAGGGTGTGACACCTGGCACTTTCAGACTAGCATTTTAAAAACTTACAAGCTTCTCGTGTCTTCACCATAGCACGATGGGGCTTAGGGAAAATGCTGAAACATATACCTTAATTATTTAATATGTACATGTCCTTTACTAGCCGAGCTAACAGTTAATTACACAACAAAGGTCCTCAGAGAGTTTTGTCAAAAGGCAGAACAAAATAAAACAAATTCAAGTTTATTGAAAGCTGACAATTTATATAGTACCAAGAAACAAACTGAATTCGAAGAGAAATAGAAGAAGCCAGAAAGCAAGAACTGTAGGTCAAGCAAGAAATGCTCGGCTGGTCGAAGGAAAGTGTGGGTTGATGGAAGGAGTCCTCCAACTCCAGGGTGACCAAAGCCTTTGCATTGGTCTCGAAACACCAACAACCTCTGCCTCTCTTCATTGCAGCCATACCCAAGGGAAGAGCAGGGTGGCAAAGCCCCAAGCCGAAGACACACACACACAGAGGTAAGTGAGGTGTGCTCGCGGCTAGATGTCTGGCTGCACACCATTAAGTGAAACTACCTAGGGAGCGACGACAAGGGGCGGCTGCCACGGGCTTGACTGTTCCACAAACACTGAGTGCCTTTGTTTGAATTAAACGCCCAACCCCGGGGGGGTGGGGGGGGTGGAAGAATCAGCTTAAAGACACCGGGTGCATCGCGCTCCTAACCCAACGGCTCACCCCTCCCATCCCCGACCTCCCGCAAGCTCCCCAAAGAGAAACTCACCCACGGTAGCCAGAGTATCGAAGTCCTGAAGCTTGTAAGCTGGAAGCTCGGGCGAAGGAGCTGGAGAGCCCGGGCCCACCGCGGGGCTCGAGGAATGGGCGGGCTCCGAATCCCCCGACCCCGAGGACCCCGGAGGAGCCGGAGGAGGGGGAGGGGGAGGGGGAGGAGGAGGAGGATTCCCTTCGCTGCCCCCATTTCCTGCCCCGACCTTGGCCGCTTTCGCCGCGCACCCAGCAGCCTCCATGGGTGGTAGGATGGGGAAAGTCAGAAAACACAAGCCAGAAGCCGGGTCCTCCTGCTTTTCCTCCTCCTCCTCCTCCTCGTCCTCCCTCCTCCCTCCTGGTGCCTCTCAGCACATCTGGGGGAAGGGTGGGAAGAGGGATGATGGAGGGGGCGCGGCTGATTTTCCGCCCCCCCGCCGGCCCGGCACGGCGGGGGAGGGGAGATGCGTGCACACAACACACACACACACTCAAACACACATAAACTTTCTATTTCTCTCTAGCTTTCTGAAACCTAGCCTCGGTGCACTTTCTCGGGAATTTTTTATCAGCAGCCCTCTGCCATGGACTGAGGGCAGCCTAGTAGGAGCCGTAGCATCCGCGCTGCTGGCCGGGGCTTCCGCAGGTTGCATCTCGTCCCATTGCTCCGAGGCTTATTCCTTATTCCCACCCCGCCCTACACAACTCTTGCCCAGTCCCGGGCTGCCGACCAGCCAGCTAACAGCGGCCGCAGTGAACAAAAGGATAGGGCCAAGCGCCCGGGCGGGCTCTTCTTAATTAAATAGCTAAGAGTGGAGAAAGCAGTTGGAGTCTGGTTTCTTAGAGAAGGAAGAGGAGGAGGAGGAGGAGGAGGTAATAGCTAGAAGTCCCGGGGGAGGAGGAGAAGGAGGAGGCGCGGGCGGCGCAGGCGGTCGTGCAGCTGCTGCAGCAGCAGGAGGTGAGGTGAATCTTGGGCGGCTGGGACACAATCACCGGGACCACGTTCTTAATTCACTTCAGGACTTCCCCATGCAAACCCCACTGCCTTCCCGTGTCAGAAGGAATCCCCGAGCTCCGGAGATCACGAGCGAAGGGAGGGCCGGGCAGGGAGAGAGTTATATTCCCTTTTACCCTTGAGCTTTTCTTTTCTTTCTTTTTTTTTCCTCAGTCTCTCAGCTCCTCCCTAGGGGCAGTCTTTTAATTGAGGCGACTTTGCTTTCTTTAAATATTGGGAATTTGGGGGGTGGAGTGAAGTACTGGGGGGAAAGACAGTTTCTTTTGAGTAAAGTACTGTAGACAACTTCCTCAACCACACTAAGAAACTACCGGTTTCACAGACCCAGCGTAGGTTTCCCCCGGTCAGAACCAAATTCAAAAGACAAGCACGTCCCAGACAACAAGGAAGGGGTTGTGAGTTCTGAGAGACGGCGATGGTGGCCAATAGAAAGGAACACTCTGTTCCCTCCCTTTATGACTCTGTTTCACAATTGGTTTTCCAGTCCCAGGGAGGAGAGGGAGAAAGGGATAATATCAGCCAATTGAAAGACGAGGGCTGGCCCGGGGAAGGGGTGTGGTCTGTCACTCCCCAGATCCTAGAGCCCCGTACTGCCCGGTTTTGTTAGCTGGTTTGTTTGAAGACTCCCTCTTTCAAATTCAGCTGGGGAAGCACAACCTTTTTGTCCCGCTAGCCAAAGTTCTCTCTTGAAGCCCCTGGAATTTTGAAGGAGGGCGCCGGAGATGGAGAATGAATGCTGTGTAGAGGAGGAAATAAAGAAGAGTAAAACAGTAACCCCAAAAGGAGGTTAAAGGAGAGAGGATCCCCAAATCTTCTATCTCACCTTTGCAACTGTCATCACTTAGGCTTGGAAGGTCAGATCACCCAGGGGAAAAATCATTCCTTGAGTGATTTAGGGCTTTATCACCCCTGCTGCTATACTGGATAAAATAAAGTAATTTTCTGTTTCTGGCCACATTTTAGAAAGCATATCATTTCTTTGTTCTAATGCAGGAATTCTTAACCTGGATTGTAGGGACCCAAAAGGGTAGTCTATGAACTTATATTTCCATTGACCTCCAGGTGAAATTTCGCATTTCCTCCAATTTTTTTTTATTATTCGTAAAAAGGGTTCTTAGACTTCACCAGACTTGTCCATAACACATAAAAACATTAAGAAATCCTGACTGGAGCACCTCTTCCATTTCTTTGAGATAGGAATATTCTGCTTAACAGTATTTAACTAGATATTATGAAAGACTCGTATATGATAAATATAGAGAGTATAATGTATATTGGCTTTACAAAGATAGATAGTATAAATGTATATATGTATATATAAAAATTTATATGTATTGTATACACATTCATGAATGTAGTTTAAATGATGAGGATTTGGCTAATCCAATCAAGTAATTCCTGATGGGCAACCACAGAATTACTTTTTTTTCCCTTTGTTTTTTGGATGGCAGCTGTATTGTTAAGGAGCAACAACTTTGGCAATACACAAAAAATGGACACTACTGATTCATTACATTATCTAGGCTAGGAAATACTTAGGTTCCTTAAACCTATACTTGAGGCCCATAATTGAGCTGTGCATCTCAAATTCCAATGTGTGGGTGGATCTTTATATTAGTTCCTAGTCTGGTTTTTCCTGTGAGTGAAAGACTGAGGCAAAAGTAGATAAGGGATACTTTCAACAATTGTATTATCCTTTTTCAGGATCAGTACACACCCACCTAAAGCTGCTTGGTTTGGAATAAATGTTGTTTTACTCTGTATAAATTCAAATCATCTATAAATTGGATATGTGGTTGCTATGTTTTTATTAAGGTTTTATATTTAACAGATGCCTTTAACCTTTGGAAGTATTGAATTGTACTATATATGGGAAGATGGGAAGACACTACAAAGAAAACTTCATATTTGAGTGTATCCTTTGCCTAAAAGGAATTTTTTCCCATTTAATCTTCCGTCCTTTATCCAGGATTGTACCCTGTAAGATTATCCCACAGTATCTTTACAAAGAAGCCTTCATCCTGAAGAATCAAGAAGTATTTTTGATGTCCACATTATATTTTTTAAATCCCTATAAATAAACAGCTTTTATGATGTCTAAATAGTTATTGCAGAGTGGAAAAAATGATTAAATATGTAATAACAGAAGCCTGGGTGCTTATTGTTAACTTTGTTATATCACCTTTTTTTGTGGTGGCAAAGATTTGGAAATTGAGAGGTGTCAATTTGGAATATAGAAACCCCAAGTTTGTAGCAACTTGAGATCTAAAGACCCCCAAGTTTGACTTTGTCACCTGTGAGTTTATCCTTCAGGGGAATCCTAGACTCACTAGGCCTTAAAGTACTTGGTAGTCTCAGTTAGGTGGGGCTAATTGACCTAATCAGATGTTAAGTACCCTTTTGTCCTGGTAGTTTCTCCTTTTTCCAGGTAGCTCAGCACTTGGCTATGTATAAAATATTCTCTAACTCCCTAAAACAATAGACAGCCAACTGTCACCTGCCAACTGCCAACAGCCCCTTGCCAGAGAGCCAGACCTCCTACTCTCTAGAGATCCTAGAGGCAAAAAGCCTCCTTCCCTTTATCTCCTCCAGAAAGCCAAGCCTTTTGTGTCCATTGTAAAGCATCAGCTTCTCCCTGATAATACTGTCTTGTATTTCTCATTTCTTTGTAGCCATTATAAAGTCAGCCAGCCATACTCACCTGTCCCCTGTTTCCCCAAGAGGTATACAAGTTCCCCAAATTCTATGATACTTCAGAGCATCTCCACTAAGGTCCCAAGGAGACTGTTGACCAAAGTGCCAGGGCCTTCGGCTCTGTGTGGTTTGGGGTGCATGACTATGGAGACCTGTGAATCTTAAAATTTCTCAAACTTGTGAATCTTAAAAATTCTCAGACTCCAGAAGATTTGATTAAGCTAAACCCATTTTAAACAATGAAGGTACTTGATCAGGAATGTGAGAACTCTAACATTACTCCACCCATACTTAGGCATACTTTAGGGGAAGATAAAGTTGTGAACTCCTTACTGAACAATGAAAAGTATTTAACCCATACTTAAAGTAAAGCTAAAACCCTTAAGCTGGGTCTATTTTTAGATCTAATACAAAAAGGTGCTAAGTACCTATGAAGGTCAAATTAATCACTAAAAGTTCAAGCAAGCTTAGCAAGAGGTGTGAGGTTTTAGTCTACTCAGGTGTGAACTAAGAATGGTTAGTCCTGTAGAAAAACATCTACTGTGATTGGTAGAGGTGAAAACTTAGGGGAGGTGACATAGGAGAAAATTCTCTTTAAAAGGAGGTCAGAAAGGCCTTGGAAAGTTAATTCAGCTATGGAGCTGAATTGGAGACTGGTCTCTGTCTCCGTGGCTAAAAGGGAATTCAGCTTTGGTAGCTCGGACTAGTTGGAGTAGCTGGGTCTCTCCGAACACTAGAATCTTGCTTGGGACAAATCTTGTGGTGAATTGATAAAAGACTGACTGATCTTTCTCTTAAGGCTTAGGCCTAGGCTGGCCTAGCCCTTTTCTCATTATTTCCTCTTACTCTCTCTTTCCCTTGCCTTAATTCTTTATTTGTATTAATTAAAATCTCCATAAACCCAGCTGACTTGGGTATATTTAATATTTGGGAATTTTCCCATGGCGACCACTATATTTTTTATTTGAAACCATATTTTCGCGGTCACAATTCAAGACAACCACTCTTTTATCTGTAACAGACCTAAATATTGAGCACTATCCCTCTCATGATTGAAGACTTGGTTTTTCTGACTATTTAATAGTTCTGTGTTTTTTTCCAAGTTAACAGGGAGTACCCATCAGTTGGGGAATGGCTGAACAAATTGTGATATATGATTGTGATGAAATACTATTGTACCATGTAAGTAAGGGTTAAATGTAGGAATTTGACAACATGAGGAGAGCAGTTTAATTTATAAGTACAGATGGAAAGATAGAAAAGAGAGATTATTAATCTTACACCCTATAAATCTACCTAAACTAGTCTCACTAATAAATAATTCCTAATAACTACCTAAAAATTCCTAATACTTCTCTGTCTTCTCAGGACAGGTTCTTCTGCCTGGCACAGCAGGCCTAATCTACTCTACTCTATGTATAAAATATTCTCTAACTCCCTAAAACAATAGACAGCCAACTGTCACCTGCCAACTGCCAACAGCCCCTTGCCAGAGAGCCAGACCTCCTACTCTCTAGAGATCCTAGAGGCAAAAAGCCTCCTTCCCTTTATCTCCTCCAGAAAGCCTTTCCTACTTCCTCTCCTTCATGTCCTGGTCTCTTTGGTAAGGGAATCTTCAGCTCTGGTTCACTGTTCTCTGAACCTGTCAGTTCTCTGATCCACTAAGAAACCCTGCCCTCTCCCCTCTTAAACTAGACAGAGGGAGAGATTAAGAAAATTCCTTTAACAACCATAAGAAAGGATGAACATGTAACAGTCTTAAAAGAAACAAACAAACAAAAAAAAAACTTGTAGAGAACTACACAGATAGTGAACCATAAAATGAATAAAACCAGAAACTTATAACCAGCCACAGAATAAATGCTTGAAAAATAAACTGTGACAGTTACCTTCAGAAAGTGAACAAAAAGGTGAAACATGAAAAACAATTTATATGAACATATTGACCTCCCTGATGATATCTTTTGTGATGTGGTAGAGTAAGGAAGGTATGGAGAGGCCAGAACACCTAAGGACAGAATTTATTATGTAGAGATGTAAAAAGGTGAGCCAAACAGATAGGAGATTTGTGATTTCATTTCTCTAGTGCTTTATCTTTGAATATGAAAATACTTATTTTGTCTGATTTTATAAAATTTGGAATAACAATTTTAAAAAACTGACCTTAGACTTTTGGGGGCCTTTATTCCTCTAAGTGTAAAACATAAAACAAAATCTATTTTATATGTCACTAGGTATAAGAAAACATAATTTAAAAGTTTTCTCAATGAATTCTATTACATCTTTTTTGGCTTTACCACAGACTAAAAATAATAGAATTTGGAAATGTTTTCCTGCTTTTTCATATTGTCTCACACTTTAGCATGTTCTACAAATAAATCTGCAAACATTTCTTAAATGTCTCGTGTTCAGAGTACTATACTAGATACTAAAGGAGATGCAAAGTTTAGATAAAACATGATCTCTGCCCACATCAGTTGGTTTAATTAAATTTTTATTGGGTGCCTACTGTCTCCAAGAGCTGCATTTTAGTAAGAGGATAAGGTGCATACACAGATAAATGTAATGAATGTTATGTGCATTGGACAGAAGAGAATAAAGTACCAACTAAAGTTGGGTTAAAGACTGGGTAGGAATTCAGTTGGTGAAGAAGAATGAGCAATGATATTGCAGACAGGGGGCAAGGAGACAAGAAAGAACATGCTATGGCATATTCCACATAATCTATTTTGAATGCAGGGAAGAGTTCATAGCAAAGAGTAGCATAATAAAATCCTAGAACGGTAAGATAGAGCTATATTTTATGAAGCTTTGAATGCCAGTCAAAAGCACAGGAATTTTACTAGATAGGAAACATTGAGCCTTTAAAGATCTTTTCAAGAAAAAGAGTGACTTGACAAGATCAGTGACTAAGGATAAAACCAGTGCTTGATTATCCCCTTGAGTGGGTAATAAGATGGGGTAATTAGGTGGGATAATTAAAATGGATATTAGGCAGCTAGGTGGTTCAGTGGCTAAAGTGCTAGGCCTGGAATGGGGAAGATCTAAATTCAAATCCAGTCTCAGTTGCTAGCTATTCCACCCTGAGCAAGTCATTTCCCCTCTTTGCCTCAATTTCCTCATCTATAAAACGATGTAGAGAAGAAAATGGCAAACCATTCCAGCATATTTGCCAAGAAAATCCCCAATGGGATCATAAAGAGTTGGGGGCGGAGGGTGGCAGAGTTAGTTGACTCAGTGGATTGAGAGTCATGCCCAGAGACAGGAGGTCCTCGATTCAAATCTGGCCCTGGACACTTTCTAGCTCAGGACACACCCTGAGCTGGTCACTTACCCCTAGCCCTTACCTCTTTTCTCCTTTGGAACCAATGCACTGTATGGATTCTAAAATGGAAGGTAGAGGGGTGTTTTTTTAAAGCCAGATGCAACTGAACAACAATAAGAACAATAAGTAGGGACTGTGTTGGAGCTGGTACAGTTGCCAAGGATAGATTGGATGCAGTGCTGGGAGAGTCCACTACTAACTGGTTCTTCCTTGAGCATTGGAAGAGAAGAGATGTGTCCTGAGTATTTTCATTCTGTGCTATTTCTTGTGAAAAGAACTCTCATCTCCTTCAAGAGTTCTATTTTTGGGCCTTCATTTCTCTCCAATTCAAATGTATCCCTCAGACACAGATGCATAGTAAGATTTGAATAATCATTAAGCATGGAGCCCTTGAATTCCAGATCTGGAAGGAACTTCAAGCACCATCTAATTTCAGATTTATACTTTAAGTCTGTCAGTCAGTCAACAATCATTTATTAAGCTCCTACTGTGTTCTACACCCTAGGGAGATTAAAAAAAAAAAGGTAAAAACTGTCCTTCTTCTCAAGGGTCCAAATTATAATGATCAAAACGCTGTAAATAACCAGGTACATGCAAGGCACATACAGAGAAGGTACAAAGTCAGGATCAATTATAAAAAAAAATTATATGACTAAATTTCCATTTTTAAAGATGCAGGAATAGAAAATGTGTTATTCTTTTTTAAACACATCTTACTTCCTTTTGACAAACTTAAGCTTTCTTGCTGCAATTTAAGTAAATTTCAAAATTTTGTCTTTAGCAGAAAGAGAAGCTTTTAGATTCCTTCTTTTAGTAAACTAATTCTCATTCTTTAAAATTAAATCAAATTTAAAGCTGGAAAGAACTCTAAAGAATATTTGGTTCAAAATCCAAATTTTCCAAGAAGGGAAAATTACCAAAGATGTGGAAAGACTTGCCTAAGAACACATTGTAGATGACAAATTCAAGATTCAAATCCTAGATTTCTGACTCCAAATCTAATAATCTTTCCACAGTACTGCAATACCTTTAAATTTTCAATTTGTTCTAAATTTCCTCTCACTTTTATTCAGAAGTGATGTTTCTCAAAAATTAAATATCATACTTTAGTACATAATGTGTCACCAAAGAATTAACTTTTCAGTTTTTTAATTTGCATATTTTTGTTGGGATATACGAATTTCATTTTGATTTATTCATGTTGACGTATATGCAGCTCATGGTCAACTAGAAATCTCAAGTAGTATTTCATACTGATAAAACCAAAATTATAGCTCTTCCATAAGTTCCAAAAAAGTGTTTATTTTCATAATTAAAATAACCATAATCTAAATAATCAGAAGGTGAGTAGCTAAATCTTAGTATTATAATTACTATCATGATCAAAAATACATAGTGTCCTCATACACGTATATAGTATCCTGTGTCCTTACATAGATATTAGAAAAGAGAAACTCCTTAAAATATAACTTTACCTGTGAATTGATAAGGACATAATTATATTCTGGTCATAAGAGGAATGGAATTTCTTTCTCATTAATTTATACAAGACAAAAATACACTCGCATGCTTTTGGACTTAATTGTGTTAGCTAACTCTCCAATCCCATGAGAATATGTCTTGTACTCTTTGTAAATAATGTCTGTATGCGCGCGCGCGCGCGTGTGTGTGTGTGTGTGTGTGTGTGTGTGTGTGTGTGTGTGTGTGTGTGTGTGTGTTTGTGTGTGTGTTTTGGTGAACAAGAAGGAGGTTTTGTTGTGAAGTTGGCTCACCCGAGAAAACATCTGAATCAAATAGAGATCTGAATGGGGGGAAATAAGACTTGCATAATGTTCACCAATCATCCTTCCTTAATAAAAATACCAACTGGGGGCAGATGAGTAGCTCAGTGGATTGAGAGCCAGGCCTAGAGATGGGAGGTCCTAGGTTCAAATCTGGTCTCAGACACTTCCTAGCTGTGTGACCCTGGGCAAGTCACTTAATCCCCATTGCCTAGCCCTTACCACTCTTCTGCCTTGGAACCAATATCTTCCAAGATGGAAGGTAAGGATTTTAAAAATAAATAAATAAAAATAAAAATACCAAGTGAGCTAGCTACATAAAAGTTCAAAAACATGTTTAAAAAATCAGTAACTCATTAATTTAATTACAGCCCTTATATTGAGTGATCAACTAGTGACTTTCTAAAATTGTTTCAGATTCATGCATTTGGGGCTGACCTAGAGTAGTGTCTGAGTATGTAAAGAGAAGGGAACATATATGCGATTGTAGAGTTAAAAACTAGAATTGGCAACCGATCAATGTGGATTGAGTGGGACTGATGAGTCAAGAATGACCTCAAGGTTATCAAAGTAGATAACTGGAAGGATGGTAGTTCACTTGAAGAGTTCAAGGTTTGGGGGAAAAAAATAATCCCTCCCACAGGAACCTGAGCCAACTTGTTTATTCTTAATTACTGAAACCTGTTCTCCAAGTGGTACCAAGTAGCAAGTCCATATCCTCCAGAGGACAAATCAAAGGTCTTAATCAGTGGTTCACTATGCAGTAAACTCATCAGTTTGATGGAAGACAACTTGTGATTACTGCCCAGGATGCAGTGGATGACCTTAGCTATTTTGACATCTAACCTTGCTCCAGGTACTCCACAGTGCCTGCTTCAGCTCCCTCCATGGCCATTGGAGCAAATTTTTCTCATCATTTCACCAGGGAAAGTGTAGATATCCCTATAATTCACTAATGGATTTTTGTCCTATTGGTTTCTCTTAGCCTGGTTTAGCCCATCTACTGCCTGGGTATGGCCACTGTGAATGCAGTAGCTTCTTGGAGCCACAGGTGAGAGATTAGTACTAGGTGGACACCAGAGAAGGATGAGCAGCCCTGAAAATCTCTCATGGTAGAGATGTTAATCCTCCTTGAACACCCATACACCTCATCCTTCCCAGCCTCCCCCTACCCTACGTAAGTGGTCAATTTAAGCCCACAGAGGACCAAACAACCTTTCAATATAATAGTAGTAGTACACTATCTGTTCATTTTCTCATTGAATCCAAAGTCCACCGCTTATTCTTTTTATTTCTTATTTTTCCCATAATTCCATGCACAAGATTAGGTATATTTCCAACTCAGCTTTTTTCTGATATATTAGTGTTTCTTGTTGAGGACTTTATCTCTTCCTACCTACTGATTACTTTTTTTTTTAAACCCTTACCTTCCATCTTGGAATCAACACTGTGTATTGGTTCCAAGGCAGAAGAGTGGTAAGGGCTAGGCAATGGGGGTTAAGTGACTTGCCCAGGGTCACAAAGCTGGGAAGTGTCTGAGGTCAGATTTGAACCCAGGACCTCCAGTCTCTAGGTCTGGATCTCAATCTACTGAGCTACCCAGCTACCCAGCTGCCCCCCGCCCCCGACTTCTTAACTAGTCTTCCTGCCTTCAAGCAGATAGGTGACCAAATCTAAAATACCTTTCCCTATCTAGTTAAGATAGAACTGTGAGGATCAAATAAGATATTTATAAAGCACTTAGCACAGTGTCTGGCATGTAGAAAGCACCAGATAAATGCTAATTTCCTCCCATCTATCCCCTTTGCAATCCATCCTATTTTAATTCAGACCATTACCCAAATAAGTATAATGCATTGTTAGATTAAATTACTCCTCAAAAACTTTTAATAGTTCCCCATTACATACCCCAAATGTATAAAACTTGATCCTGATATTCAAAGCCCTCCAAATTTGTCTTTAATCTACCTTTTCAGCCTTATCTTATACTTCTTCCCTTTCCTAAGTCTACATTGTAGTCAAACTGGATTATTCTCTTTATCCTGTTCTTACCCTCCTCTGTCTTGTCTCCTTGTCTGCTCACTTCCAACTCAGCTGCTACCTTCTCCATGAAGGCTTCCTTGACCTCCCATCCCCCAAAGGAAAATGATCTCTCCTTCCTCAAATTTCCCATCTGTTGCAGAGACCTCACCACTATATTTCTCTTACTTGCGTTGTCAGTCCCTTGTTGATATCTTTATTCTCTGTTACAGTGTAAGTTCCTATCTATCACTATCTACATACTACCTGTCTTTTAATCCCCAGAATCTTCTTGAGTGCTTCAAATGTTAGATTTGGCTCCTAAACTCTAATTTGATCAGCACTCCACCTTAGATACTGACAAACACAATGATAATGGCTTTGGTCTTGACAGAACTATTAACTGTTCCATTTAAGTGCCATACCAATTTCTTCTTAGATTACTTTGCTATGAATAATGTATGAATGAACTTCAAAACCTAGCATATATTATTTTTTCCAATTTGTTTCTACAATTACCCATATTTTATTGTTTGTATTACTGCCTCTAGACCTCCAGCTCTTTTCAAACTCCTTTCAATCAGGGTAAAAAGCATTTATTTAGCACTTACTATAAGCCAGATACTGTAAGAACATCCTCCCTGCCTTCAAAGAGCTCACATTCTAATGGAAGAGACAATATTTAAGTAATTATACACATTATATATATACCATATATGTACATATATGGTAGACACACACACAGACACACACACACATATATATATAGTATAAATGGAAGATAACCTCAAAGAGATGGCACTAACACTGAGGGAAATCCCCAAAAGGCTTCCTGCAGTAAATGAGATTTAAGCTGATTTCTTGAAGGAAGCCAGAGAGCAAAGGAAAGATGGAAGAGCATTCCAGCTATGGAGGGAAGACAGTAAAAATGGCACAAGGTCAGGAGATAGAACGTTGTGCCTGAGGAACAGTGAATAGTAGTCCAGGGTAGCTGGACGACTGAGTAAATAGAGAGAAACTATTAAAAGAATGGAAAGGGAAGAGAAGACCAATCTGTGAAAGCTTTAAATATCAAACAAAGGACTTTATATTTGTTCCTGAAGTTAATATAGAGCACCTGGAATTTATTGGGTAGGAGAGTAATGTGGTCTGACTTGAATTTTAAGGTAATCATTTTGACTGTTAAGTGAGGTGAAGAATGGGTTGAAAGTTTTGAGGCAAGAAGACCAAGAAGACTCTCTCAGTAGTTCAGTGATCAAGCAGGTAGACCATGGTAGACACAATGTGAATGGGGGGAAAACACATACATACATACATACATACATGCATACATACACCCAAATACATACATATATACATACATAGTCATGTAGGTAGGAAAAGACAACATGAAAACAGATTGAGAAATGTGTTCTGAGTTGGAGTGAAAAGATAACTAAGAGGTAGTCCCACAATATCTCTGAGAAGTTTCCCCATCTCTAAAATGGGACCATTGACACTTATACTATTTCAAAGAGCTATAGTGATCATCAAAGGAGATAATATAGGTAAAGTATTTTATAAAACCTTCTAAATAAAAGGCTATCATTATTCACATATTCATATTCGTTCTCTCTCCTAGTAATCATTCCCAATCGCATCTTTCCTTTAAAATTCTACTCAGTGTCTAATGCTAAGTTGTACATTTTTTCTTTTAATAAACATCTGTTGAGTTTTTGTGTTCATTGTGCTTACTTGAAATTCTAGGCATTGACATATATACATGAACTGAATAAATTCATATATTCCACACTTTTAAAAGAATTAATCAAAGTCTCCTGCCCCACCTCCCAATAAAAGCTAGTACTTGTCAGTGTCTGGTTAGGTCAGTTGGCTAGAACAAGGGTAATAATTAAACCAAGTTCATGCATTTAATCCCATTATGAACCACCGAGCTTTGGTTTGTTCCATAAAGGTATCCCCATCCAATTAGCTATCTTACACAAATGTGCTATTGGTCACAAGAGAAAATTAGACAAGAGGTTATGAAAGAATAAATTAAAATTCATAATTTCTGATGCAAAAAAGCAAACACAAATGCATGCCCTTATTGATTAATGATCTAGTAATTACTTCATGCCACCTATGTGTATATGACAACCAAATGTACATGACATTATTGATTGCTTTTATTTAACTTTGTTCAATAGACATTTATTAAATACCTACTAAATATATCATACTGTGTTATTTTGGGGGAAGAGAGACAAAATTTAGATATGACATGTAGCCAATCTCATGGATCCTGTATAGAAGAGAAAGTTAATATGCTTAGAAAACTAGTGCATGATAAGTGCATTGGAAAAGAGGATTTTTAAAAAGTGTTATGTTATACCTGAGTGTGAATGTTGTTACAGAGAGAAGGTGGTAGGATTTGCTATATCTAAACAATAACTGCAATCTAAAATAATTATCTCAAATACAAATTTTAGGCAAGTTGAACAAATAACTGAACAATGATTTTTTATTCTTACTATCATTCTTTTTACATACGTCAGTCATGCTCAAGTAATCAATTTCAGCAATTTATGGTCTCTGGATGCTGTGGAGTTAAAGATCTCCCAGCACTTTTATTTTTATGGCCTCTTAGGTATAATTAGACAAGCTCAAGTGGGATGAAAAATTATGGGCTGTGTGCAACTCTCACACCACTAATGACTATTTGTTTATTTTTAGAATTTACAAGAACATTCTCATTGGAGAAATGCCTCAAGATGCAAAAGAGAAAGAAAATACACAAACATAAACAGAGAAAAAGCCAGGCTAGGTTCAAACCACTAAGTGCCAAAGGCCATCAAGTTATGTCGATGACATTGTAGAAAATGGTTGACCCACTCAGAAGACCAATTTCCTTAAGATATACTGGAGAAAGCTCTGGTTCATCATAGGACCTAGTCTAGAATCTCAGATGTAGTACTTTCTAGCTATATGAGTGTAGGCAAAACATTTAATTTCTCTCAACCTCAATTTCTTCATCTTTAAAATGGACCTAATAATAGTCATCTTCCCTATCTCATAGGGTTAGTATAAGTACCTTCTGATTTAGAACTGGAAGAGATTGTGATGATTATCTTATCTAGCTTCCTCATTCTAAAAATGAGGGGAAGGGGATAAGCATTTATTAGGTATCAGCTAGTCAGATATGCTAAATTCTTCACACATATATATCATTTGATTCTCACAACAAATCTGTGAGGTAGGTGCTTTTATGATCCCCATTTTACAGTTGAGAAAACTGAGACAGATAACAATTAAATGACTTACCCAGGATCACATAGCTAGGGCCTGAGATCACATTTGAACTCAGGGCTTCCTGACTCCAGGTTCAGCTCTATCCATTGTACCACTGTTAATTTTGGGGTTTGTTCAGTTGTATATTGAAGATATAATAGCCTATTACTAGGCTATAAACAGATTTAATTGTTGGGAGTTGATGGTTGACAGTTTCATTGACCAATCGTTGAAAAGTCTTGACTAGAAAAATCTACTATAAAAACCTATTTATTATATTTACTTCTATAGGAGAAGTGATAGGAAAAGGAAATTGGAGATATTGAAATAGGAAATTTAGGAATTATAATTCCCTAACTTTAAAATTATCTAAACTAAACCAACCCCCAAATCTATCCTGTCAGGGATTTTCTTCACGATCACTAAAAGTGATCCTTCTTATTCTACTCTATCTAAATCCCCAAATATCTTTCTATCCTACACTAAATATAACCTTGTAATCAGAGAAGAATCAGATTTCTTTTCCTGCTGCTCAGTCAGATGAAAAAAGCAGCCTTTAGAATGTTCACAAACTTTCTCCACTCAGACAGCTCTCTCTTTTCTGACACCTATTGGGCTCAGCTCCAGTACTGTACCCAATATAATCCTTGGCCTCTTGGTCTGCTAGGATGGTCTCAAGAGATGAATTCACCAGAAATTTCTCTCAACTCCCAGAGCAGCCTCCTTGAACAACCTTCCTTATTCAGGATCATTCAAAGTGTAAGTCCATTGGTCCAAATGTCTTTCCCAAAGCTCTTTGAGAAAATTCTCTTCCCCTGAGTCATCTTTGAGATTCCATTCTGGCTTAAAGAAATCCAACCCACTCAACTCTATCCATCAATCAACAACAATATCCTATTTCCTAATTAATTCTTAATTAACTAACAAATATTCTTCTATACCACCTTACTACCTTATGTGAAAGAAAAAAAGAGAGATTAATTGGATTTGCCCAAAACCAGTGAGTAGTAAAACCAGAATTTTAGCCCAAGTTCTCTGATTCCAAATCCAATTCCTTTTCCCTACATCTTTTAAAGATACTGTCTATAAAATTGATTGCAAACTATTATTTTTAAATAATAGTCATTCTTATTAACTTGCTCTACTTCCTTTTGTTATTGCTCCAGCATGCCCTCAATAATAGCTATCTCATTATTCACATTTAAAAAAAAAAGACCTGATCATTTAATTCTCAGTGATGAGGGAAAAAATCACAAAACCACTAGAGACCTATAGTCCACTGAGATCTCCAGTTAACTTATCAGATAAGCATCTGTGTTCTGTACCCGCAGAAGCTTTCAGATGTGGAGGTCTCTCATTATGAGAAGTATGGGTGCTTTAGATATTGAGTAAACAGCTTTCAATGAAGAATGAAGAATAAAAACTATCAATAATCATGAAAAAAATGTCTAAATTACTCTTGATTAGAGAAATGAAAATTAAAATAATGCTGAGGCACCACCTATCAGATTGGCCAATGAGGGGATGTGGCAAAATTGTGAACTGAACCAACCATTCTGGAGGGCAATTTGAAACAATTACCAAAGGACTATAAAACAGAACATACCCTTTGATCCAGTAATACTGTTAGATCTGTATCCTAAAGAGAAAAAAAAAAGGGGAGGGGTACTTTCTTGTACAAAAATATTTATACCTGCTCTTTTTGTGGTGTCAAAGAATTGAACATTGAAGAGAGATGCAACAACTGGGGAATGGTTGAACACATTGTGGTATATCATTATGATGGAATATTATTGTGCTATAGAAATGATGAATGAGATGATTTCAGAAAAAGCTGGAAAGATCTACATGAAATGATGAAGAGTGAAATAAACACAACCAAGAGAACATCATGCACAATAACAGCAGTATTGTACAAAGATTATCTGTGAAAGACATAGCTACTCTCAGGAATACAATGATCCAAGACAATTCTGAAGAACATAAGACAAAGAATGCTATCCACCTTTAGAGGAAGAACTGTTTGGAGTAGGAGTACAGATCAAAACATACAATTTTTCACTTTAGTTTATTTAGGTTTTTATTTTGGAGTTTTATATGATTATTCCATTACAAAAATGAACAACATGTTTTACCATGTAAAACATATATAACCCAGATAGAATTGCTCACCAGCTCCAGGAAGGGGGAAGGAAGGGAGGGAGGAAGAAAATTTAGATCACAGAACTTTGGAAATCTTTTGTGGAAATTTGTTGTTATATGTAACTGGTAAAATAAAATATCATTATAATAAAAACTAAAAATTAAAAAGAAGTTTGTGGCAGAGATCTCCTGAATACTTTATGGATTGAAAAGACCTAAAATAGTTCAAACATATAGTAGAGTGAATGCATTTGTTATGCTAAATAAGTTCCAAGTAATAGTCAAAATAACAAAATGGAATAAATTAAAGAGAGCAAAGAATCAACAATCTTGGTATAATAAGTTTATAGCAAGCTAAGTAGTTTAGCTACTCTGAACATAACCAAAGACCTATGAAATAGTGAAAAAAAAACCCACTAAATTTGGAGTGTGAAGACTTAAGTTCTAGTCCCAATTTACTGAGTGACCTTAAGTAAGTAATTTCTTTTCTTTTGAGATTCATTTTCCAGAGTAGTAAAATGGGGCTTATTATATTTACACCATCAAAGTCCAGGGAAGTGGGATTGCCCAAGGTCACATATAGAGTAAGTAGCAGTAATGAGATTTGAACCCAGTATTACCATTTGTATGGAAAACGCTTTATAAAATGTTCTACAATGATCAGCTGTAGAATGCTTTGTATAGATATTTCATTTATTCCTATTGCATTCTATCTTGAATGAGACCAATATTTTTTATATCTTGCATCCTCTAATAAACTGATCCATTAAGTGTGGAAATTGTATTATTTTTTCTTTGTAAACTTGATTGTAGTAGATAATGAATGTTCAGTTGCTTTGTTATTTATTTTGTCACTATCCTTCAACTGCCCTGTCTCTCTTCCCTGGAAGCTCTCTTTCCCCAGTTTTTTAGTTTGTTTAATCAGATGTTATACCCCCATTCAAATCTAGCTCTTTGAGGGGAGAGACTAGCTTTCTTTATGCCTTCATAGCTATTAGCACAGTGCCTAGCATATAATACATAATAAATTCTCATTATTAATCTTATTACTATTGTTATTGAATTAATAAATTCTTCTTGACTTATTGAGTTGAACTATTATCTAGCTGATTTCCCAATCAATATTCAGCTTCAAGCTATGGTGAAAAGGCACTACATTGTGCCTAAGATGAGCTCTGTTAAATCCTGTTTCTATGTTTGCTCATGGTCTCACAGTCAGTAAGTAGTGAATCCAAGATTTGAATTCTTGTTCTTTGATTTCAAATCTAATACTTTTTCACCATAGGTTCTCCATAATGTCTATAAAGGAATTTGCAAAGTATTAGCCATTTGATCTTGTGCATGTCATCCACTCCACCTCCTTTGCTTTCAGGGTGGTTTTTATTTGATTGTTTTTGGTGAGGAGGTTTGGTTTGGTTTTACCTATAAAATGAAGGAGTTTAACTGAATGACCAATCTCTAAGGCTTTATTTAGTTCCAAATCTATAATCTTATGATACTAAGCAAATCCTTGATCATTCCTTATTGATGACATTATAGAGGAGGTTCTTGGCTGAGTACAAGTTGGCTCTTCCAACTGTGTTAATTAGAGCTATCCCCAAATTGAAATGGACTACCTTAAAAGGTAGTGAGCTTGACCTCACTTGAATCTTAAAGCCTGTGTTGTTACTTATTTGAGATGCTTTAAAGGAGATTCTTGCTCAGATAACATGTTTAAAGGTCCATCCAATACTTAAATTCTGTGCTTCTCACATGAAAAAGTGCTCTACATCTCTTATAATCAGAGAGATGCAAATCAAAACAACTCTGAGGTATCACCTCACACCTAGCAGATTGGCTAACATAACAGCAAAGGAAAGTAATGAATGCTGGAGGGGATGTGGCAATGTAGGGACATTAATTCATTGCTGGTGGAGTTGTGAATTGATCCAACCATTCTGGAGGGCAATTTGGAACTATGCCCAAAGGGCGATAAAAGACTGTCTGCCCTTTGATCCAGCCATAGCACTGCTGGGTCTGTACCCCAAAGAGATAATGGACAAAAAGACTTGTACAAAAATATTCATAGCTGCGCTCTTTGTGGTGGCCAAAAAATTGGAAAATGAGGGGATGCCCTTCAATTGGAGAATGGCTGAACAAATTGTTGTATATGTTGGTGATGGAATACTATTGTGCCAAAAGGAATAATAAAGTGGAGGAATTCCACGGAGACTGGAACAACCTCCAGGAAGTGATGCAGAGCGAAAGGAACAGAACCAGGAAAACATTGTACACAGAGACTGATACATTGTGGTACAATCGAAGGTGATGGACGTCTCCATTAGTATCAATGCAATGTCCCTGAACAATCTGCAGGGATCTAAAAAATACTACCCACAAGCAGAGGATAAACTGTGGGAGTAAAAACACCGCTGAAAAGCAACTGCTTGACTACAGGGTTGGAGGAGATAAGACTGAGGAGAGACTCTAAATGAACACTATAATGCAAATTCCAACAACAGGGAAATGGGTTCGAGTCAAGAACACATGTGATAACCAGTGGAATCATGCATCGGCTATGGGAGAGGGAAAGGCGGGGGGGGGGGGGGGGGGGGGGAGGGGAGGAAAAGAAAACGATCTTTGTTTCTAGTAAATAATGTATGAAAACGACCAAATAAAATAATGTTTAAAAATTAAAAAAAAAAATTCTGTGCTTCTGTGAAAGTGAAGATTGAGGACCTTATATGTCTATGAGATAGAGGCAAATTGCATGAGAGTGGTTGGCACACACACACACATTCAGATGTGTAACATTATGACTCTAGCCTTTGCATCAGCCAGAAAAGATTGGCCCTACAGAGAACAAAGAATTCTTTAAACATTTCATCAAACAGTATAAAATTTTATCAGCATTAGAAAATAAAGACAAGAAACAAGAGAATGGAAAAAAACAGTTGTTTTCTTTATCTTTTTTTTAAAAATCTTTACCTTCTGTCTTAGAATCAATACTGTGCATTGGTTCTAAGGCAGAAGAGTGGTAAGGGTTAGGCAATGGGGATTAAGTGACTTGCCCAGGGTCATACAGCTAGAAAAATATCTGAGGTCATATTTGAACCCAACATCCTCCCATCTCCAGGCCTGACAATCCACTGAGCCATCTTGCTGCCCCCAAAACAGTAGTTTTCTTAGGAAAACAGTTTTAGGTCATCAGTGATATGAAAACATTTATGTATTCAAAGTATGACAAATCAAATCTATAGACAGGTTTCTATATAATATAGGCAAGGAAGTATTCCTTAGGGGCTTCTCTGACACACACATGAAAAAAAGTATTAATTTTTGTGAGTGTGTATATGTTGTATTTATATAAATACACACATATGTCATCCTAACTTATTTTGCCCCGTGACGTTTATGAGTGGAAGAAAGTGAGGCATGAGGCTGATGACTATGTGCAACTGCCTAACTTAAATACAATTCAGGATAGAGTTAAGACATCACAATGTGATATCATTGTTGCTTTTTCTAAAGGAAGGAGGAACAACAATATATGTGTGTGTGCATACATATGCATATATATGCTATCCATAGGAAAAGCAAAACTTCCATATGTAAAAATGGACTTGAACTCTGGACTTCAATCCCCACAAGCCCTTGTTCCACTTCCCCAAAATGCTTTGTAATCTCACTGAATTCTCAGGTGGGCCGAGATCGAGAAGGGATTTAACCTGATTGCAAAGGCTTTTGGGTCTCTTTTGGACTTCCGTTTTGGAGCAGACGCGGCTCTTCCATGATGTGAGATTATCTTGTCTAGATCTCTCTGGTCTAGGCACGTTTTCTTATCCTGTATTTTCTTTAATCCTTAATTTTTAATAAACCTCTAAAAAATATAATACTCCTTGCAGAGAGAAACTAATTTCTACCTGCCTCAGTCTCCCTTAATTTTAATCTTTACACATATATGTAGTCAGCATATGTTAAATAAGTCCATAGTGCCTCCCCCAGTATTTTATCTGTATCCTAAGTGGTTTGTCTGTATATTTTTCTGCTTTTCCTAGTATGGCATAATCAGCAGAAATCTAGACAATTCTAGTGTAAGTATCCTTGAGAAAAAAACAAACAATACTTCAACACCCAGTCTAATTCATCATGAGATGATAGGATCATAGGTTTAGAACAGCAAAGGGCTTCAGAGGCCATCTTGCCCCTCTCATTATATAAATGAGAAAATGAGCTAGGAAATATTCCTTGGGCCCTTCCCTCGCACAAGCACGAGAACAGTTATGCCTTTTGCATGCTGCCCAAGGGTAAGTCAAAACCTCCACAAATATTCGGAAATGACTATAGATATCAGATACCAAATAAATCTGTAAAGCCTTACCCTCAGTTTTATCTGTGTTTTAAGTACTACTGGTTTTCTTGTTTATTTTTTCTAATATGGGGTTATCAGTAGAAATTCCAGCATAGGGCTGTGTCCTCAAGAAAAAAAAAAATTTCTTTGGTCCCCAGCCTGGTACTTTTATAGAATCATAGATTTCTGGATTACTAAAGTGGACTTCTAGTTGGTCTTCCTGTACCTAGTCTTTCTCTATTTTAGTTCATCCTCCACTCATCTGTCAAAGTAATCTTCCTAAAGAATAGTCTGTCATTCCCCCCAATTCAGTCAACTCCAGAGACTCACTATCACCTTCAGGATCAATTACAAAATCATCTTTTTAGTATTTGAAGCCCTTTGTAATGTACCTTTGTAACAGCATCTTTCCATTCATCTAACACCTTACAACACTACCTCCATGTACTCTGTCATCCAGTGACACCTGTCTCCTTGCTCTTCCTTGAAGAAGACACTTCATTTCCTGACTCCATGAATTTTTACTGGCTGTTCCCAGTGCCAAGAATACTTAGCCGAAGATCTCTGTCTCCTGTCTGACCACCTACAAATTCAAGTTCAAATCTCACTTTCCACAAAAAGCCTTTTTTGATCTCTCTGATATGCTAATACCCAAGTAATAAGTCATGAATCAGGGCTTCAAACCCATGTCCTCAGACTCCACATCCTGAATTCTTTACTCTTTCCTAGAAGAACCCTGGAAAACTGGTTTCAAGAAATGATAACTCAAAAAAATGTAGTTTTAGAAGTGTTATTCCCAACATAGAATAATACCTTTGTCAACTTGGAATTTAGAAACAACCCTCTTGAGATCTTGAGAACCCCAAGTTTGTAGCAGCTTGACCTTGTCATGTGAGAATTTGTCCCAGAGGGAAGTCCCAACTTCACCAGTTTCAGACTAACAGTAAACCTTAAAGTATTTTAGGTGGATAATCTAGAAGATTCAATCAGGTGTTAAACACACTTTTTTGTCCTGGTAGTTTCTATCTTTGTGTCAAAGTCCTTTTTCAGGTAGCCCAGCCCTTGGCTGGATCTTTACCTTTTGTATCCATTGTAAAGCATCAGCCTCTCCCTGATAATCCTGCCTTGAACTTTTCATTTCTTTGTAGCTATTATAAAACCACAGCCATACTCATCTGACCTCTGTTCCCCAAGAGGTATATTATTTCCCCAAATTCTAAACTAATACATTGTATTGATTCTAAGATGGAAGGTGAGGGTTTAAAAATAAATGAATTAAAAAAAAGGACTATGGTTAGAATCATAAACACAACTTCAGATATTTGTCTATAGTTCTGCCCCCCAAATAAGAACAGATTCCTGACAAAGAAGAGGTGATTCCTTGTTTTCTCCAAAGGGAAAGAATTTATAACAACTCCTTGTAAAAAGGTCAAATAATGAGGCTTCTTGATAGGGCTGGCAAATAGCACCTCTCAAAAAAATATTGGATTGGGAGTCAGAGGTTCTAGATTCAAATCTCAGAGTGTTCATACTTAGTGTAGATATGACCTTGGACGAATCAAAAAACCCTTTCTGACTCAGTTGTGTCATCTATAAAATGAAGAGAAAAGAAGGCAGTAGCAGCAGCATAAAGAGGAAAGTATCCTGAATTTGGAGTCAAGGGATATGAGCTCTTGACAGAGCAAATTATTTAATCCCATGGGGTTTTATTTTCTCATCTGTAAAGTGGGGCAACTTCTAAGATCCTTTTTAGCTCTAAATCTGTGATCTTGTGATTCCATGACTCTTAATAGTAGAGAGTTCCCTACACTAGGGAAATCACAGGTCTAGACTGGATGACCTATAAAGATCCCTTCCATTTGTAAATCTATGACTATAGCCAAATGAATGATTGAATATCTTATATTATGATGCATTGCTTTTTGTTTCACTGGGAAAATAGTGAGTAGGGAGAAATGAAAGTTCATCTGAAGTTAAACACAGAATGACAATGAACTCAATGACAGGGAAACAGTTTGTAGTAGTAAGACTTTTACAAAAACATCACTAAAAGCAATCTTAACTTGGGAAATGAAATCACTTTATGCCAATTATAGATATAAAATTGTAGCTTTTTGAACAATGTACAATATAGTTAAGGGATAAGTATGCAAATTAAAAATAGTAGAATTTTTTAAATGGCTGATTTCAAAGATACTCAAAAGATCGACTTGTCTATAAGTTTTATAAAAATTGGATGACCTTACTTTGCTATGACTCTGAAAAGGCTTTCATTTTGGTAAATGAGGCCATTTTCAAGCAGGTTACAATATGGCAGAGTTAACCAAAAATTATGGGGTTTTAAAGTGTTTGTTAGGTTATCTGGAATCTCAAACACATATTCTGGGAAACTAAAGTAACATAAAATTCACTGGGAAAAATCCCTGCTTTTTCTGACTGAAAGACTGATGATACATAGCTCCTGCTCCCTCAGGCAACATTAAAGATTGTCCAAAGGATGAGTCACTTATCTCTCAGTTTGAAACTTTTAATAGTTGATACCTTCTTTTCAGGCTCTCCTATAAGTGCCAACCAGATATATAGCTGCTTTTATTTCCTTTCTCTCTGGCTCCTCGCCTACACTGACACGGATCTCATAGACTTGGTTTCCCCTTCTGAATAAATACCAAGTAACTTGATCTTATGCACATTAGATTTGTTAAATGTAAAGAACATTGAGACTTGTCCTAGTGTTCATTTTCACCATTTGCTCATCTGCTTGTGTTTTGAAACATATCCTACTTACTTACTCTGCACATCTTATATTTCAATGATTGACTTGTATAGTGAATGATTGACTGATTTTTGGGCATGACAATTCTATTAAAAAGCTCCGTTACTCTTTTTTATTTTCAAATAATGAATTCACTTGGGTGTTTAAACCATGATACTTAAGTCTGTTTTCTAAATGTCATCTCTCCAACCAGGAGCTAAAAAAATGGAAATTGACAATTTCCCACAACTTGCCTAATTACTCTAACCCTATTTGACTGTGCTTAATAAATGAAACAAGGAAACCCTAAGACCTGGCCCTTAGTTCTCAACTCCAAATTGCAAACAAAATCCCAAGTAAATTTCTAACAAGGAGTAACTTCATTAAATTTAAACTTAACAAAATCACTGCTTTGAAGTCTTTACTAATTTTATAATGTCAATAAAGTGTCAGAGTTTTTAGGAGAGGTGTAATATAGAAGCTAAGAGTACTGAATTTGGAATTTTAAAAAATTCTAGTTTTGAGTCTTGCTCTGCTATTTAAAACCTATGGGACCTTGTGCGAATCATTTTGCCTCTCTCTCAACTTGCTTAACTGAAAAATCTTAGGATTAAACCAATTGAACTCCTTACTGCTCTAAATCCTTTGACCCTAAGAATGGTTAGACCCAGTACCTAGTGGGGCAGTAACAGGGTATAAGTTATAATCTAACTAGGACCACAGGTCAGGGATAAGAGCAAGTGGGATTTAAGGAAGACCAATATTAACTACTCTAAGCTATCTTGAGCAGCCAAAAGTCCCTATTTGGGATAAAGATAGAGAAATGTCTACAAATAGAAAAGCACTTATTAAGTAATTATTACTGTGTGCCAGGTACTATGCTAAATGTTGCATTTACAAAGATGGTCAGAGTAAATAAGAAGAAAGGAGGAATGAAGAACAGTCAAAAGTTAAAAAGGCTTCATCATATCAAGGTTTCAAACTTTTGCTTCTTATTTCCTTTCTCACTAAGAGTTTGTTAATAATGCCTTCACTAAACAAGATAAATATATTCAGGTAACTGCCATGTTTCTAAAACTGAGAGTGACATGATGGTTTTAGGTTATAGTCTTTCCACAAGATATGAATGTCACTCTAAAAAATTAAAATATAATATAATTTTTTAAGATAGGCTTGAAAGTTAAACGATTGAAAGAAAGTTTGCAACTTTTTTTTACACTTCATTTGCTTTTAATTCCCTTGTCCTTCTGCTTACCAAGAAAATTAATGGTAACAAAGAAAAGGACCTAACTACTCTCTGCAATTGCTACATTAATTTTTAAAATTTTATTTATTTAGTCAATTTAGAACATTATTCCTTGCTTACAAGAATCATATTCTTTCCCTCCCTTCCTTCCCCCCACCCTTCCCGTAGCTCTCGCGCAATTCCACTAAGTAGTACATGCGTCCTTGATCAAAACCTGTTTCCCTGTTGGTGTTTGCATTAGAATGTTCATTTAGAGTCTACATCCCCTGCAATATCCCCTCCACCCATGTATTCAAGCAGTTGTTTTTCTTCTATGTTTCTACTCCCACAATTCTTCCTCTGAATGTGGATAGTGTTCTTTCTCATAAGTCCCTCGGAATTGTCCTGGATCATTGCATTACTGCTAGTAGAGAAGTCCATTACATTTGACTCTGCCAGTGTATCAGTCTCTGTGTATAATGTTCTCCTGGTTCTGCTCCTTTTACTCTGCATCAATTCCTGGAGGTCATTCCAGTCCCCATGGAATTCCTCCACTTTATTATTCCTTTGAAAACAATAGTATTCCATCACTAACATATACCACAGTTTGTTCAGTTATTCCCCAATTGAAAGACATCCCCTCATTTTCCAATTTTTTGCCACCACAAAGAGCACGGCTATGAATAGTCTTGTACAAGTCTCAGGAAGTTTGCATCTTAAACAAT
The DNA here is from genome assembly GCF_027887165.1 of Monodelphis domestica. NCBI lineage: Eukaryota > Metazoa > Chordata > Mammalia > Didelphimorphia > Didelphidae > Monodelphis > Monodelphis domestica. The sequence goes on from NC_077234.1 coordinate 217,521,120, forward strand.
CCCCAGGAGCACTTTAAAGAAAACTAGATATTGGAGAAAATATAAGGAGCAGATGAGATATTATATTTGTATTTTTTTTGAAGCAAGCACCATTACATGAAGAAGAGGAGATAACTTTGAGCTATAAACCAGCATAAGAAAAGGAGGCAGAGACAAAGAGAAGGACAGAGACAGAGACACCTAGAAAGAGACAGAAACAGAGAGAAAGAGAGAGAAAGTATGTCAATAAACTACAGCCTTCATTTTTTTTTATTATACATTGGGACCAAACAGGATTTATCCCAGAAATGTAGTCATAGTTTAATATAAAGAAAATACCTTGCTTACATGAGAAAAAAAATCATGAAGGAAATGAAATGAAGAACTATATGCTGCAAACTACATTGACTCCATTTGTTTTTTCTATGTCTACGGTTAGTCATTTTTGTCATGAGTTCCTTGGAGATGTTTTGGATTCTTGCCTTGCTAATAATTGTTGTCATTCACAGTTGATCATTGCACACTCTTGTTATTCTGTACAATGTTCTCCTGGTTCTGCTCACTTTACTTTTCATCAGTGCATATAAAGTCTTTCTAAGTTTTATGTGATTGTCTTGTTTCTCATTTCTAATAACAGTATTATTCCATTAAAATCACATACCACACTTTGTTCAGCCATTCCCCAGTTGATGGCTAACTCTTTGGTTTCCAGTTCTTTGCCAATACAAAAAGAGTTTCTATAATTATTTTGTTCCTGTAAGTCCTTTGCCATAATTTCTGGTCTCTTTGTGATACAAACTGTGGTATTCCTGAGTCAAAGGGTTTGCACAGTTTTGTGGCCTTCTGAGCATGGTCCCAAAGTGCTTTGCAGAAGGAATTGAAGACTTTCAACTATTTCTGATGGTAATATCAAAGCTCAGCAGTAACTTTTTTTCCCCTTTTAAACATTATTTTATTTAGTCATTTTCAAACATTATTCATTGGAAAAATTTTTTTCTTTTCCTCCCCCCTCCTACCAACCCTCCCATAGCTGACCTGCGATTCCACTGGGTATCACGTGTCCTTGATCCGAACCCATTTCCATATTGTTGGTATTTGAATTAGGGTGTTCATTTAGAGTCTCTCCTCAAACATATCCCCTCAACCCCTGTAGTCATGCAATTGCTTTTCCTCAGTGTTTTTACTCCCACAGTGTGTCCTCTGCTTGTGAATAGTGTTTTTTTCTCCATGATCCCTGCAGGTTGTTCAGGGACATTGCATTGACACTAATGCAGAAGTCCATTACGTTCGATTGTACCACAGTGTTTCAGTCTCTGTGTACAATGTTTTCCTGGTTCTGCTTCTTTCGCTCTGCATCACTTCCTGGAGGTTGTTCCAGTCTCCATGGAATTCCTCTACTTTATTATTCCTTTTAACACAATAGTATTCCATCACCAACATATACCACAATTTGTTCAGCTATTCCCCAGTTGAAGGGCATCCCCTCATTTTCCAATTTTTGGCCACCACAAATAGCACAGCTATGAATACTCTTGTACAAATCTTTTTCCTTATTATCTCTTTGGGGTACAAACCCAGCAGTGCTATGGCTGGATCAAAGGGCAGACAGTCATTTATCATTCTTTGGGCAGTTGTAATTGCCCTCCAGAATGGTTGGATCAATTCACAACTTCACCAGCAATGAATTAATGTCCCAACTTTGCCACATCCCCTCCAACATTCATTACTTTCCTTTGCTGTCATGTTAGCCAATCTGCTAGGTGTGAGGTGATACCTCAGAGTTGTTTTGATTTGCATCTCTCTGATTATCAGAGATTTAGAACATTTTTTCATGTGCTTATTAATAGTTTTGATTTCTTTAACTGAAAACTTCCTGTTCATGTCCCTTGCCCATATTTCAATTGGAGAATGGCTTGATTTTTTGTACAATTGGTTTAGCTCTTTATAAATTTGAGTAATTAGACCTTTGTCAGAGGTTTTTGTTATGAAGATTGTTTCCCAATTTGTTGCTTCCCTTCTAATTTTGGTTACATTGCTTTTGTTTGTACAAAACCTTTTTAATTTGATGTGATCAAAATTATTAATTTTACATTTTGTGACCCTTTCTATGTCTTGCTTCGTTTTAAAGTCTTTCCCTTCCCAAAGGTCTGACATGTATATTATTCTGTGTTCACCTAATTTACTTATAGTAATAGTAATAGTAAAAAAAAAAATCACCCATTCTGAGTTTGTCTTGGTGTAGGGTGTGAGGTGTTGATCCAGACCTACTCTCTCCCACACTATCTTCCAGTTTTCCCAGCAGTTTTTGTCAAATAGTGGGTTTTTGTCCAAAAACCTGGGGACTTTGGGTTTGTCATAAACTGTCTTTCTGAGGTCATTTACCCCAAGTCTATTCCACTGATCCTCCTTTCTGTCTCTTAGCCAGTACCAAATTGTTTTGATGACCACTGCTTTATAGTATAGTTTGAGATCTGGGACTGCAAGGCCCCCTTCCTTTGTATTTTTTTTTTCATTATTTCCCTGGATATCCTTGATCCTTTGTCCTTCCAAAAGAACTTTGTTATGTTTTTTTCTAATTCAGTAAAAAGATTTCTTGGAAGTTCAATAAGTATGGCACTAAATAGATAGATCAGTTTGGGTAGGATGTTTATTTTTATTATATTGGCTCATCCTACCCATGAGTAGTTAATGTTTTTCCAATTGCTCAAGTCTAGTTTTAATTGTGTGGAGAGTGTTTTGTAGTTGTATTCATATAGTTCCTGTGTTTGTCTCAGCAGATAAATTCCTAAGTATTTTATTTTGTGTAAGGTGATTTTGAATGGGATTTCTCTTTCTAATTCTTGCTGCTGAGATGTGTTGGAAATATATAGGAATGCTGATGATGTATGTGGGTTTATTTTGTATCCTGCAACTTTGCTAAAGTTGTTGATTATTTCAATTAGCTTTTTTGTTAATTCTCTAGGATTCTTTAAGTAGACCATCATATCATCCATAAAGAGTGATAACTTGGTCTCCTCATTGCCTATTTTAATGCCTTCAATTTCTTTTTCTTCTCTAATTGCTACTGCTAGTGTTTCTAGTACAATGTCAAATAGTAGAGGTGATAATGGGCATCCTTGTTTCAACCCTGATCTTATTGGGAAGGCTTCTAGTTTATCCCCATTGAGGATGATGTTTGCTGATGGTTTCAAATATATACTGTTTATTATTTTTAGGAATGACCCTTCTATTCCTATGCTTTCTAGTGTTTTTAATAGGAATGGGTGTTGTATTTTATCAAAGGCTTTTTCTGCATCTATTGAAATAATCATGTGATTTTTGTTGGTTTGCTTATTGATATGGTCAATTATGTGGATGGTTTTCCTAATATTGAACCAGCCCTGCATTCCTGTTATGAATCCTACTTGATCATAGTGAATGACCCTCCTGATCACTTGCTGGAGCCTTTTTGCTAGTATCCTATTTAGGATTTTTATGTCTATATTCATTAGGGAGATTGGTCTATAGTTTTCTTTCTTTGTTTTTGATCTGCCTGGCTTCGGAATCAGTACCATGTTTGTGTCATAAATGGAGTTTGGTAGAACTTCCTCTTTGCTTATTATATCAAATAATTTGTATAGTATTGGGATTTGCTGTTCTTTGAATGTTTGATAGAATTCACTTATGAATCCATCTGGCCCTGGGGATTTTTTCTTAGGAAGTTCTTTGATGGCCTGTTGGATTTCTTTATCTGAAATGGGATTATTTAAGAATTCTATTTCTTCTTCTGTTAGTCTAGGTAATTTATATTTTTGTAAATATTCATCCATATTGCCTAGATTGATATATTTATTGCCATATAATTGAGCAAAGTAGTTTTTAATGATTGCCTTAATTTCCTCTTCTTTGGAGGTGAGGTCCACCTTTTCATCTTTGATGCTATTATTTTGATTTTCTTGTTTCCTTTTTTAAATTAGATTGACCAGTACTTTGTCTATTTTGTTTGTTTTTCAAAGACTAATTCTAGTCTTATTTATTAGTTCAATAGTTCTATCACTTTCAATTTTATTAATTTCTCCCTTAGTTTTTTGGATCTCTAGTTTGGGTTTCTTCTGGGGATTTTTGATTTGTTCGCTTTCAAGTTTTTTTATCTGCATTTCCAATTCATTGATCTCTGCCCTCCCTAATTTGTTAATATATGCGCTCAGGGATATGAATTTTCCACTAAGTACTGCTGTGGCTGCATCCCATAAGTTTTGAAAGGATGTCTCACCATTGTCATTTTCCTCGATGAAATTATTAATTGTTTCTATGATTTGTTCTCTAACTAACCAATTTTGGAGTATCATATTATTTAATTTCCAATTAATTTTTTATTTGGTTTTCCATATCCCCTTACTGATCATTATTTTTATTGACTTATGATCTGAAAAGGCTGCATTTATTATTTCTGCTTTTCTGCATTTGTATGCCATGTTTCTGTGACCTAATGTATGGTCAGTCTTTGTGAATGTATCTTGTGCTGCTGAAAAGAAGGTGTATTTCTTTTTTCCCTATCTATTTTTCTCAATAAATCTATTAACTCTAATTTTTCTAAGATTTCATTCACCTCTTTTACCTCTTTCTTATTTATTTTTTTATTTGATTTATCTAAATTTGATAGTGTTTGGTTCAGATCTCCCACTAATATGGTTTTACTGTCTACTTCCTCCTTCAATTCTCCTAGATTCTCCATTAGAAATTTGGGTGCTATGCCATTTGGCACATACATGTTGATTAGTGATATTTCCTCATTGTCTATAGTCCCTTTTAACAAAATATATTTACCTTCCCTATCCCTTTTAATCGGGTCTGCTTTTGCTTTGGCTTTGTCAGATATCATGATTGCAACTTCTGCCTTCTTTCTATCAGTGGAGGCCCAAAAGGTCTTACTCCATCCTTTAATTCTGACCTTGTGAGTATCTACCCACCTCATGTGTGTTTCTTGAAGACAATATATGGTAGGGTTTTGGATTCTAATCCATTCTGCTATTTGTCTACATTTGTGGGTGAGTTCATCCCATTCACGTTCAAAGTTATGATTGCCACTTGTGGATTCCCTGGCGGCATTTTGATATCCTCCCCTAATTCTGACCTTTCTTCTTTAGCTATAACCTTTTAAGCCAGTGATTTACTTTAAATCAGTCCCCTTAGTCCCCTCCCTTGATCTATTTCCCTTTCTATCCTCCCCTTTTTGTTCGCTTCCCCTCCCCCCTCTCCTTCCCTCCCTTTTTGTGTTCCCTCCCCTCCCCATCCTCCTTGGTGTTCCCTTCTCCCTTACCCTGTTGGATAAGATAAAATTCAAGATTCCAATGGATCTAGATGCTCTTCCCTCTAAGAGTTTATTTCATTGAGAGTAAGGTTTAAGTAAAAACTCTCTTCCACCTCTTCTTATAGGAGAATTCTTCCCCTTCCCTTCCCATGTGTATCTTTGTGTGACAAAGATTTTTCTATTTAGTTTTTTTATCTATTTCTTGGAGTATATCTTAGTACCAGCAATGACTCCCCCCTCCCTTTTTCTTTCTCTCCCCCCCTTTCTCCATATCATCTTGATGCCCCAAACTTTCCCTATGCATGATTCTTCTTACTACTCTAATGATGCATACAATTTTGAGAGTTACACATTACATTTTCCCCACATATTAATATGTATAATTTGATATAAATGTAGTCCGTATAGAAGAGAGTTTGAATAAAAGAAAAAGTTAACATTTTTCTCCTTTTCCCTTTCCTTCATATTTACCTTTTCATGTTTCTCTTGCTCCTTGTGTTTGGATGACAAACTTTCCACAGAGTTCTGGTCTTTTCTTTACAAACACTTGGAAATCTTGTATTTAGTTGAATGCTCATACTTTCCTCTGGAAGTATATAGTCAATTTTGATGGATAGCTGATTCTTGGTTGAAGACCAAGCTCTCTTGCTTTTCTGAATATCATATTCCATGCCTTACGGTCATTCAGAGTGGAAATTGCTAGGTCTTGTGTGACCCTGATTGGTGTTCCTTTATATCTAAATTATCTTTTTATGGCTTCTTGTAAGATTTTTTCTTTTGCTTGGAAGCTTTGGAATTTGGCAATTAAATTCCTGGGAGTTGTCTTTTGGGGATTTAGTGAAGAGGATGTTCTGTGAACTCTTTCAATGCATATTTTGTCCCCTTGTTCTAGAATCTCTGGGCAGTTTTCTTTGATGATATCATGTATTATGATATCCAGATTACTGTTTATTTCTGGCTTTTCTGGTAGACCAATGATTCTCAGATTGTCTCTCCTTACTTTTTTCCAGGTTTGTCACCTTGTCAATGAGATATTTCATGTTATCTTCTAATTCTTTTGACCTTGCTTTATTGATTCTTGCTCTTTTTCAAGATCATTGTCTTCCAGTTGCCTGATCTTTTATTCTGATCTTTAAAGCCTGGTTTTCCTTTTCAGTTTGGTCTGACCTGTTTTTTGAGGCTTCGAGCTGTTTCTGCATTTGCATATTTTGGTCCCTCAGATTGCTGAGTTCCTTTTGCATTGTTTCCCATTTTTTTTCTGCCAGAAGGCTTCCATCTTTTTGATAATTTCCAATTTAAATTCTTCAAGAGCTTGTGGAGAATTTCCATTTCTTATGGAAGGTTTTGGAGCATTTGTTTGTGTTTACTCTTCTATCTCCTCTGTATTTTGCATTTTTTCTCCATAAAATGAGTCCAAAGTCACCCCCTTCTTGCTTTTCTTGGTGTCTGGAGGCTGTTGCACCTCTGCACTGTTTGCCATCTCTATGGTTTTTCCTCCCCTTTCCATTCAGAAATCTGAGTGAGGAGGGCTGGCTCTCAGTTTATGCTTCTGATGATAAGAGGCTTTAGCCCCAGGAAAATTGTTCATTCTCCACAGCTGCGCTGTCTTCCCGGGGAAGCCCAGGGTCTTCCCTCCCCTGCCTGCTGGTGTTTTGGATGTTGCTGCTCTCAGTTCTCTCCAGCTGCTTCTCCGCTGCCTTACTTCCATGCTCTGAGCCTGGCACAGCACTGTCCACAATGTACCTCAATGCCTTTGCCTGCCCTGAGGTTCCTGTCCTTTTGGGAGGCCCTGCACCCTATGGGGGGAAGGGTTCTGGCCTCCCTGAGCTCTAAGGGCTCCTGATGGGATTATGTTCAACTGGGTTGGTCTGGATGTGCCCCGAGGCAAAAACCTCCGGTGAGACTCCGATAAAAGGACCCAGCCATGGGTCTACAGGTTCCCCCTCTCCCCCTATCTCTCTCTGGCTGCTTCCCTGCATTCAGTGTTGGATGCCCTGAGCCTGGCCCAGGTTGCTTTCAAGGTGCACCCTTCAGAACAGCACCTTTGCCGACCCTGAGGTTCCCGCTGTTGCTGGGGGCTCAGCACTCTGGGTTGGGGGGGAGGGGTCTTGGGACCTTCCTTCTGCCTTCCCCTTATACCTGAGTGTTCTAGGTTTCCAGCTTTGGGGGGGGGGGTCATACCTTTGATTTGAGTCCAGAAGGAGGGTTCCTTGGCTCTGTCCTGTTGTTAAGTTTGAATTTCAGTTCCCTAGGAGCATTCAGTTTGTGATCGGTAAGGAAGGGTTTTCAGAGGTCTGAAATTTTGCTGCTTCTAAGCCACCATCTTGACCAGAAGTTAAAACTACAGCATTCTTAATTGCCCAGTTATTTCTAAATATGTCTTTGCACTATGTAGTTATCAACTCTCTTCAGCTTTCTGATACACAAGTCACTATCTGTTTATCTCTTAGTGCCTGGAAAATGAGATACTAAGTGCTTATGAAATGGAATGTAAACATGAAAGCCCACAATTACAATATTGCCTCATCAATAGCTAGATTTGGCAGATTTCCCCAAAGCCCAGAATTTTAGAAATAGAAGGGAGCTCAACAGACATCTAATCTACCCTTTCCCCAAAAGTAACTGTCCCTTGAACATACCTGACAAGTAGTCATCTAGAAACTGCATACTTCTAACATGGGGTAAGCCTGTACCTCCTTTGGGACAGTTCTAATTGTTAGGAAGGGGCAGCTGTAACTCTGTGGTTAAAACTGGGGTCAAATCTGGCCTCAGATACTTCCAAGCTGTATGACCCTGGACAAGTCACTGAATTTTTGGTTGCCTTACAAAAGGATTCACTGGAGAAGGAAATGGCGAACCATCCTCGTATCCTTGTCAAGAAGACTCCATGAATAGCTATTATCCATGGGATCATGAAGAATCAAACACAACTGAAAAACTGAAAAACAGCAAATTGTTAGGAACTTTTCCCTGACATCAAGCCTAAATGTTCTTCTGCTATTTCTACCCACAACTTCTGGTTCTCTTTCTGATAACCAAAAAGAATAAATCTAATTATTCTTCTATGTGACAGCCCTTCAAACACTAAACAGTCCCCCTGAATCTTATCATCTGCAGATTAAACATCCTCAGTTCCTTCAACTGGTCTTCATATGAAATGGACTCAAGGTCCTTCCTTCACCATCCTGATTGTTCTCCTCTGATATTTCTCCAGTTTATCAATTTCTTTCTCAAAATTTTACTGCTTAAAACACAACACAGTACAGTGGGATTCTTTCTTCCTTATTCCTCAAAACTATATCCCTGTTCACCTTACAGCTTCTGTCCTTCTATGTTTGTGACTCTGAGCTGAGGGAGCTTAGCACTTTAATAAGATCAATCATCCCTCTCAACAGCCAAGGGGTAGAAGAACCAGTGATTCTGTGGGTTCCAATCTCATTGTGAGAAGGCTTGGGATTAGGGGAAGGGGCAGCTGCCTAGGCAAGCCTGAGGTTTTGGATTGCATTTTGGTGTTTATTTTCATCTTAGGTAAATGTGTATTGATCCTGGAAGGACATGTCCAGGCTTGAAGATGAACTTGTGAGTTCACGAGTTCCAGAGGAAGCCGAACTGACTGGTAGCTGGGGAGGTTTCTGAGTTGGGGATGAAAACCACCACCAAGAGAAGAAGTCCAAGCCCTGGCCTAACAGGTCAGAAAACATAGGCTTTGAGGAGACAGTGCAAAGCCAAGGAGAAATATAACAATAACAACAACAACAATAATAACAATAATACCTTTTCAAGAGTGTTGGAGGCTACATTATATTTTGAGAATGTTTGAGTCTCAATCTTCTGCCTGAGTATAACAGGAACTAATATTATCACTCATTTAGTTTGTTTATGTCTGTAAATTTGAGACAGTATAACAGTAGTTTTAAATTAACTTCTTGAATTTTTTTTAGTCTTCCTATGACTGTGTGCTCATGAGAGGTTATTTTTGTTTTTGGTAATCATTTCTTCTGTATGTAGGAAATGAATACACATTCCATAAATGACTTGGACTGTGGATTGATTATCATTCTACCCCACTCCTTTTGGAGATACTCTAGACATGAACCCAGACTGAGCTTTTAGTAAATCATTTCCAGGATTATAGGATGGAAATTTAACCAGCTAAAGAGTATGAGGTTAAGGTTAAGGTCCCTCAGGATTAAACCTGATCCAAATCATGTGCACAGGTCCAGAGTAGATAACTGACTCCTAGATTTAAAATCATGCTTCTGTCACTATTTTATTCTGAAGCTTTTCTCAAAATCCAAGGTCTCCTTTTCTTAGGACAATCCTTCCCAACTTGGAATATATCTGTAACACTCATCCCTTTCTCTCATTGATTGGGTTCCTCCTGACACTTCCATTTTGTGAAAAAGCCCAGATTGGCCTTTATTTCACTCCCAGGCCTGTTCCTCACTTCCTGACTTTACCCTCATCATTCTAGTAGTCCCCCCCCCCCCTCTTTCTTCCTCATACCATCTTTACCCTTTTGTGTATTCTCTTCCTCATTAGAATGCAAACTCCTCTGACTGTTTTTCTTTTTGTTAGTAATTATATCACTAGAATTTAGTGCTGGTATGTACAAGCTTACTTAATCCTTATTTCCTTCTGTCCGTCCTTCAAAGAGTACAGATTTAGGACCCCTCTGCCTTGGATTCCACAATGAATTATTGTTATTAAACCAATGTCACATTACGTTTGTTTTTTTTTTCTGCCTTATCACACTGTTGATTCATATTAAACCTGCAGTCAACTAAAATTTTCTAGGTCTTTTCCAGATAAATTGCTATTTAGCTATGTCTCTCCCATTCTATACCTGCAAATTTGAATTTTTAAAAATCCAAATGTAAAGTAATTAAAAGAGTTCACATTTATCTCTACTGAATTTCACATTAGTATATTTCATTTCTGTCCCCTGGTTAATTTCCTTAAGTAACTCTCAGATCAGAATGTTGTAGAAATATTTTCACCATTATATTCTGATTTTTAAATTTCAAATGCATGTATATGTGTGTGTGTATTACTTAGAGGAATTCCTTTAGATCCTAGTTCTATATTTTGATGGATCTGTGATTTCATCAATGCGGGTACTTCCTCCAAAAGTACAGAGTGCAACCCATTCATGTCACCTTCTCCTTGGTGATTCTCCTCCATATCTTCCCATAAATCCTCAACAAAAGTTCCACTCAATTCATTTTTTCTTGACATTGTATCTATCCTGGTAGAACATCTGAGCTCTTGTCCATCAGTGAGCCATTTTTTATTCCCACCACATGACTAGCCCATTTTCTTTACTTGTTTTATTTCTCTGGTGACATCTGTTGTCCATGCTTACTCATGCCTGATATGTATTTCTCCATTATCCTTTGGGTGACCCCCAACTTAAATTCTTGGGAAATTGTGGTTGATCTTAACTTACAGCTATACAACATCATCATAAGAATGTTGACATTAAAAATGTGATTCTTTGCTTCATGGGAAAGCTTGAGATAATTAAAAACATTATTCAATTTTCTCAGTGGCCATCATAGTGCTCTTTTTCACATCAATTCTAGGTCTAAATCACTGTCAACAAGTAGCATATATTAATGTTAGGCAAAGTAATGTAAAATCATGGGGTCATTCATACAATTGTTTTAAATGAATTTAATGGTCTGAATAATGTATGTTCAGACATTTTGTTTTTCAGTATGGATAGTAAAGCCATAGAGTTTTTAATAGTCATTTAGTAAAGAAGGAAACAAGCATTTTAAAGCACCTAATATGTGCCAGTATTATCTCATTTGATCCTCAAAACCACCTTGGAAAATAGGTGCTATTATTATCCCTGTTTTCCAATTGAGGAAATCGATGCAGGCAAGCTAAGTTCCTTGCTCAGGATCACATAGCTAGTGAATGTCTGAGGTCAGATTTGAATTCAGGTTTCCCTGACTGGAGGCCCAGTGCCCATTTGAGCCTTTTAATCAGCATTTAGAAGACTCAACAGGGTTTCTGAATTTGATGCAATCAGCTGGATGTCATTAGCAAATAGAAGCCTCTGAAGAATTGAAAAATTATAAAACTAAAGGGACCTTAGTGGACATCCAGCACATACCAGAAAAAAATATTTTAGGACAATATAATAAATGACAAATGGTCATCCAACCTTTGCTTCAAGATCTCAAGTGAAGAACTCTATTTAAAACAGCCCATTTTACTTTTAGTAATCTTTCAGTGTCAGAGATTATTGTCTTCCATCCTACTTAAACTTTCCTCTTTATAACTTCTAACAATCTGACAAATAGAAGAAATCTAATTCCTTTTCTTTGTGGCAGGACCTAGCCATCTATAGAGAATTCCTTTTTTCATTTAGGCTCTTTGCTAGACATTTTCTTTGATGATGGGAAACACCTTTGACCAGCAGACCTTACTACTTTAACCTTAGATTATTATTAGTAATCACTGTCAAAGTTGTTCCAGCTTTCAAGTAATCCTATATGATTTCTGACATATGTGATTGAAGATGGTGTTTTGTTTCATTAAACCAAATGTAGTAAACAATAAGCACATTAGGGTCTTACAGTCTATCTTTTATTAAATTGCATAGTTTACTAAAGAATATCCCTTATTTCAGTCTTATCTTTTCTGTTCTTATACATTCATCTAAAATGCTTTCTCTGCGGGTATATTATTTTTCTTATGAATATTGTACAGAAATGAGGTTTATGTTTGAAGAGTTTCCTTCTGTCACCATTTTCAGAGTAATGGTCCAATCTAAGATTCCCCCCCCCTCCCCAAGTCTTTGATTTCTTTTCCTCTTTCAAAATTCTTGAGAATCAATCTCTTAATGTCCTCTAGATCATGTTGCACCTAGTATAGATATCCTTTGTCTATATTATAATTGGATGCTGTTTTCCATGGTTTTTTTCTTTAGTATCATTTCTACTTCCTCTTGTCTATTTTATGTGCTATTTGAGTCAAAATGTAGTAACTGATTTAGATGAGGGTTTGTCATAATTATTACAGATTTTTTTTTAAACCTTACCTTCCTTCTTGGAATCAATACTGTGTATTGGCTCCAAGGCAGAAGAGTGGTAAGGGCTAGGCAATGGGGGTCAAGTGACTTGCCCAGGGTCACACAGCTGGGAAGTGTCTGAGGCCAGATTTGAACCTAGGACCTCCCATCTCTAGGCCTGGTTCCCAATCCACTGAGCTACCCAGCTGCCCCCTTTTTTTCTTTTTTTCATTTGACAGTGACACTGGCTTCCTTGAACAAGACACTCCATCTCTGGACTATTATCCTCATTCTAGTTTCATCTTTGAATGTCTTCTGTATAGCTTTGCTTAGTTAGTTGGATTTATGGCCAAGTTTTTTGAAAATCAATTTTTCTGGACTTCCAGGTAAACATGGCTGCAATCTAGAAGCGAATCGCTTCCTCTCCCCGGCACTGAGCGAAATAGACTACCTCAAAAGAGCATAAAAATCACCTTTGGAAGAACAGAGGGACTCTCCAGTATCCCACAGAAACGAAGGTATGTGGGTTTTGAACATTTCCACACTATAAGAAGGAGCAAAAGCTTGCACAAAAACGTGAACTGACCCACCCTTCCCCCCCCAACTCCCCCACCAAGCCAGAGTAGGGTATCAGAGCACTCACTGGGAAAGCAAGTGAGTGAAGAACGTCTCTGTTTGGGGTGGCACAACAGGGTCCTTGGAGACTGCTAGGAAACGACCTCTCAGGGCGGTTTCATGGGAGAACCCTGGGAATTGGAGAGTACACAGACTGCGGGTGCCCTGCCAACTGGGAACAGTGAGGAGTCTCGAGAGTCTGTAAAAACTGCCTAAGGCCAAAGCGTTGCCCCTTGCTATAGTGAGGGGGGGGCAAGCCAGGCTCCCTGGAAACTGACAGGGAATACCCTCAGAGTGGTTTTACAGGAGATTCCTGCACACTGGCGAGAAGAGATCACAGAGCACGGTGGCGGGTGCGCTGAACACAGGGGTGGGCGCACTGAACACAGGGGCCTGCGCACTGAGCACAGGGGCGGGGGCACTAAGAAACCTTGGAGGCTGGGAAGAACTAGTCTGAGGCAACCTAAATTCACAGAAAACCTGTCCATATCACCCAGACCTCAGACCAAAAAGGAAAGGGGAATAAAACCACCAAAGAAATGGCTCACATGGCCCAAAATCAAGCCTTCAAGAAGAAAGGGAAAAAAGTGACTATTGAAAACTTTTATGGCGGGAGTACCCAAGGAAAAGAAGACAAACTATGGAAGTAAAAACACCAAGGAAAATCAACTGCTAGACTACAGGGGTTGAGGGGATATGACTGAGGAGAGACTCTAAATGAACACTCTGGTGCAAACACCAACAACATGGAAATAGGTTCAAATCAAGAACATTTGTGATACCCAGTGGAATCGCGTGTGGGCTATGGGATACATGGGGGGAGAAAATGATCTTTGTGTCCAATGAATAATGCTCAGAAATGACCAAGTAAAATAATGTTTAAAAAAAAAGAAAATCAATTTTTCCCTCCAATGCTTCTCACTGTTTTATGAAACTATATTGCTCACAGCTCACAATCTTTTGCCATACTCCTAAATAAGATCTTACAAGGAAATTTATATTGTTAATTGGTTTTATCCTTGGCTGCCATATATCTTTGCTTGGGAGGAAGATCAAGTATTTTCTGCCTGAAAGAAGCAAATAAAGTTTAAGAAGGTTCTGCTCTCTAAGGGGAGAGGTGTCATGACCTCCCTGGGTTCTGAGGGCTCCTGATGGGATTAAGTTCAGCTAGTGTGGGCCGAATGATCCCCGAACCAAAAAAAACCCAAAAAAACAAAAAAAAACTCCTCTACAGTCTGTGTTGAATGCCAGGAGACTCACCCAGGTTACTTTAAAGGAACGCCCTTTGGAGCAACCCCTTTGCCGGCCCTGAAGTTTCTGTCTTTTCAGAAGCTCTGAGGGCTCCTGATGGAATTGGGTTCAGCTGGTGCCCTAAAGCTGGAACCTCCCTTGAGACTCGGAAGGACCCAGCCAGGGGGCTACAGGTTTCCCCTTTCTCTCTATGTTTCCCTGCCGTCAGTGTTGGGCGCCCTGGAGACTGGCTCGGGTTGCTTCCAAGGTGAGTCCTTCAGAATAGCCAGCCCTGAGGCCCTTTTGCCAGCCCTGAGGTTCCCACTGCTGCTGCGGGCTCAGCACTCTGGGTTGGGGGGGGGGGATGGGTCCTGGGACCTTCCTTCTGCCTATCCCTTAGATCCAAGTGTTCTAGGGTTCTGGCTTTTGGAGAGCCATACCTTTTGATCCAGGTCCAGGAGGAGGGTTCCCCGAGTCTGTCCTGTTGTTCAGTTTGAATTTCGGTGTCCTAGGAGCATTCAGTTTGTGATCAGTAAGGAAGGGTTTTCCGAGGTCTGAACTTTCGCTGCTTCTAATATGCCATCTTGACCAGAAGTCTCTTCTGTCTCTTCATGAGGCAAGGCTTTGAACTCTATCCTCAAGTAATCTCTCTTTATATTAATCTACTCTAACTAGACAAGAACCTCAAGATTGTTGGGAGGACTGTGATTTCTAAAAATGGTATTTTGGGGCCCCAGTTGGAACCTTACTTTTGCCTGCCAGTTTAACTCAACCATCATTATTCATAATAATTAACAATAACAATAGGAAACATTTATATAACATTTTAAGGTTTGAAAAGTACTTTACAAATATGAACTCACATGATTCTTACAACTGTCTTGGAAAGTACCATTGTTAGAACCCTCATTTTATAAAGTAGGAAACCGAGGCAGAAAGAGGTTAAATTACTTGCCCAGGGTCAAATGCCTAGTAACATTCTGGGACCTGAGTTGAGCTCAAGTCTCCCTGACTCCAAGTCTAGCACTTTATGAACCATGCCACTTAACTGCTTTATCTAAGTATACAAAAAGTATAAGCTAAAGCACAAAGATGGGAAGAAGGCCTGCCATAGAGGTGCAGTGAATAGTCTAAGGAACATAGAACAAGAAGAAATCAAGGAGAAAAAATGGGATGAGATAAAACTGAAAGATCTAAATTCACAACTTTGAATGTGGAGAGCTTTGAATGCTAGGCAAAGGAGTTTTAGTTATTTGGTAGTTAACCAGGATCAAATAATAGGTTTTGAGTGGAAGAGTGACATGACTAAATCTGTGAATAAGCACTATTTTGGCTGCAGAGTGAAGGAGAATTTGCAGTAACCTGGGGCATATAACAGTTAAAGCCTATGCTGAAGTGGGAAAAGAAATGAGAAACTTTATAGTATAGTATCTTGGATGTTCTTTCTTTTGTTCCAGAACCAGAGTATTAAAAAAGAGAAATGAGAGATACTTTACACTGTGTTATTAATGGCCCCTCTTTCCTCAGATTATCAGGTATATATTTATCTATTCACTCAATATATTCAAGGCTTCTTTCTTCTTCTTTCTTCTTTCTTCTTTCTTCTTCTTCTTCTTCTTCTTCTTCTTCTTCTTCTTCTTCTTCTTCTTCTTCTTCTTCTTCTTCTTCTTCTTCTTCTTCTTCTTCTTCTTCTTCTTCTGCTCCTCCTCCTCCTCCTCCTCCTCCTCCTCCTCCTCAGGTATGACATGCTATCCATCCATTATGCCAACCAATCACATCACTCTTCCTTCTATTCACTTTTATTCTTAGTTTTCCAGTTTATTCCATTGCTAATCTAACAGTTAAGTACATTTTTGTCACCTATTATCTGGCCACATTTAAAATCTATTTTGTACATGTGTGTGTTTATGTGTGTATGTGTGTGTGTTTTGCACAAACAAAACCAATACAACAAAAATTAGAAAGGAAGGAACAAATTGGGAATAAATCTTTATAACAGAAACCTCTGACAAAGGTCTAATTTCTCAAATTTATAAGAAGCTAAGTTAATTGTACAATTTCCCAATTGACAAATGGTTAAGGGACATGAATAGGCAGTTTTCAGATAAAGAAATCAAAACTATCAATAAGTACATGAAAAAGTGTTCTAAATTTCTCATAATTAGAGAAATGCAAATCAAAACAATGCTGAGGTACCACCTCACACCTAGCAGATTGGCCAATATGACAGTAAAGGAAAATAACAAATATTGGTGTGGTTGTGGCAAAATTGGGACAATAATGCTTTGCTGGTGGAGTTGTGAATTGATCCAATCATTCTGGAAGGCAATTTGGAACTATTCCCAAAGGGCTTTAAAAGAATGCCTGCCCTTTGATCCAGTCGAAGATGATATGGGTCTACTGTAGTTTTATTTAGTAGAGAAGTGGTCATTCACTTTAGGATAGTCACTTTAGTAGCTGAATAGGCAATCAACTGGACTGGGAAGAGACTTGAGGCAGGCAAAACCACCAGTGGGTTTGTTCATTAGAGTAACAAAGGAGTCCATGATCCCCCTCCCCCCAAATTACCAATCCCGGGATTAGATGACTACAACTACAGGAAAGCCATTCAGATTTTGCCAGAACATCTCCAGAGATGGGAAGATGCATAATGTACATAAGTTGTATTTTCTATCAGAATTGATTATATCTTGAATGTTACTATGACTTTATACACCAACTTGTGTGTAACTAGAATCTGTTACCCTAAAAACTATCATTCCCAGCACCCCACTCTCTTCATGTTACAGGCTGACATAGGGAGAATATAAATTTGGTGTAGCCCCATCTCTCACTCTCTTCTCTTCCTGACATGGACTTGGTGGAGTGGGACTTTTAAATAGGCAAGGAGAGTTTGGTCATGTGGTCTTAATTTTGTTAAATAATTAAGTTTTTTTACTTCTATTTTATTTTATTCCTTCTACTTCAAGTGATTATTAATAAATGTTATAAAATTAATACTTGGAGTTGCTGGATATTAATTTGTCCTACATTTATGGCATCTTTATTTGTACCTCCCCATATAACTGGACTGGAGAAAATATCATTGTAAAAGTCCATAAACAATTTGTGCAAACCCTTTTCCATGGTAAAACCATAGGTCCTGTAAAGATTAAAATTAATATTCAATACTCCAAGTATCATTTTAATACTATTTATTAAAATCCACATAGAGCAAAGAGCAATTAAAAAAAAAACACCCAGGAAAAAAACCACTCATTCCTTCATGCTGGTACAAGCCAGAGAGCATGCATGGATGGAAACAGAAACTCAAAACACTCAATCCACGTAAGGAGACTCACAAACAGGAAAAGGAAAAGGGGATTGTGGGAAAAGTAGTCTCTAGGGTTCAAGATTCTAAATCAATACATCCTCCCCTGTGATCTTTTGGAAGACCAGTATCCCCAGTGGATCATGAAAACATAACAAACTTATAACTTGAACTAGAGATATATAAAAATGTTATCATTTTTAGCAGGAAACTACAATAATCTGGGGATAAGAGGAAAATAAAAGGAAAAGGAACAAAACCAATGATAGGTGCATTGACAAAAAGCCAATTAGGGGGCTTAAGAGTGTACATTCAAAACAAAAGCATTTCAACCCCCCACAAAGTTCAAATTCGCTATATCTCAAAGTTCAATCTGGATCTTCTGGTGTAGTGTGTGGTTTCTGCAGGCATCTTCATAGTGCCTTCTAGATTCTGGGAGGTAGTCTCTTGTTCTAAATTAGGCTCAAATTCAAGTCAAAGTTCACAACAATAACATAGTCACCCCTGAGGAAAATAATAATACATTCCCCCTCTGAGGAGGATACAGGGATACATCTAGGAATTACATAAAGATACATGGTTGAGTCAAAGGGCATATGAATCAAGTATCAAAAAAAGTCAAAGAAATCAAAGAAATTTTAAAAATAACCTCTGGGTCAGATATAGAATATAAAAAGAAAACTTGAAAAAAATTCTGGTAAGAAGGAAAAAAAATATCATAACTCACAACAGGTTCTTGTAGTGATCCATGTCTCATAAGCGTGCAACAATAATCAGTCATTAACCCAATTTAGCAGTCTAGACTATAGAAAGTTGTCACATCATGAGAGAAAATAGAAAAAGAGACTAGATCTTGAGACAAATGGGAAATAGAATTCCCCAGTTAAACCCTTTTCTTTGCTTTTTGGGATAATAGAGCCAGAGCAGTCAATGTTATATGCTTGATATAGAATGTGGTACAAGGAAGTCCTGCATTTAACACATGTTAAACAGCCTCAACCTCAAATCACACACATGATCAAGTCATTGTGCTTTTTGTGCATAATGTCATCAATCCCCGTAGGATCAGCTTAATTTCTTTTACCTTTTTGTCCTCGTTTGGCATTTTGCAAGTCAAGTTCTGTTCTCCTTTGTGGTCTATTTCTCCTTTGATTAGACATTGAGCAAAAGTCTTATAATAGTTAAATAACTAGTGGCAGGTTGCCATAGTCCAAAGCAAAAACCCTTTTCAATACTAGTGGCATGTGTTTCAAAGGCAAAAAAAAAGAAAAAATGAGAAAAGAATAGAAAAATCAAATACTGTATGACACATGTAGGAAGAAAATAAAATGTTAAAATTGTGTGTATTTCATAATTACAGAGGTAAAGTATAAAGGCTAGTTTTCAAAAAACAAAATTCATTTCCTCCACTTAACATGATCAGCAGTGTAGGTACAAATGAGGTAGATAAAACAATAATACATTCAAGAAAATACAAAAAAAATAATAAAGGTACAAAATGTTACAAAAGGCTAATACTAATACAGTTTTTCTTCTGTGAGGTAGTATATGTGTTGCCCTACAAGGCAATTTGTGCAAATACAAAATCAACCAAATAAAGTGCAACAAAACAGTACAAATCCAGCAATAAAGAAGTCTAATCACAATCAATAGTCAAATTCAATCAGTGCCAGCAATTATTCATCAGCAGAAGATACTCATTTTACATGGCTACAATGAATCCATGAGTCCCTCTCTCCAATTTTTATGGCTGTTGGTGTAGTTAATAAGATCTGGAATGGTCCCATCATAAGTAGATCAGTCAACCCAGTATGTTTGAAATTCTTTATGTACGCACTATCACCTGAGTTTAAATCATGAAGTGAGAAATCAATGGGGCCTGCTTGAACAGCAGCTCCAGAGTCATGGAGTTCTCACAATTTTGTTTGTAATTGTCTGATATATGTAGCAATGGTTGTATTCCCTCCTAACAATGAGGTATAGGCAGGGGCAAATGGTTGTGCCTGAATAGGTGGCTGTCCAAATAGCATCTCAAATGATGAGATGTGTAAATCACCTCTGGGTCTGCTTGAGATAAAATATAGCCAGAGGTAGAATTTCAGGCCACTTTAAATGAGTCTCTGTGTACAATTTGCCAATCATGGCCTTAAGTTCAACTTGGCCAGAGCTCTAGGAATGATATGGTGTATGAAATTTAGGAGTTATCCCCAAACATGAATAAATTTGTGATAAGACTGAATCAGTAAAAGGAGTTCCTTTATCTGAATCAATATGTGCTGGCAGGCCAAAACAAGGAATAATTTCTTTCAAAAGGATTTTAGCAACAAAAGTCACTGTGGCATTAGCAGTAGAAAATGCTTCAGGCCACATGGTCAGTTGATCAACTATAACCAGGCAAAATGTATACTGTCCAGCTTTTGGCATAGAGATAAAGTCAATTTGTATATGCTCAAATGGTGTATAAGCAAGAGGATGTCCACCAAAGGCTTTTCCTTTGTGAGATTTAAAATGGTTGAGGTCTTAAACTGTACTGATTAAAATAGTGGAAGATTTAAATTGTGATAGATATAAGAGAGGGTGAGTAAATTTGACTGCAGAAATATGTTTCACTACAGTGTCTTGGGTTTTAAAATCAAATATAAGGTGGTTGCCAGGGAAATATTCCCAATTATTCAAATACCCAAGTCAATTGGGTTTTATAGAGATTTTAATTAACAATACAATGAGTAATCAAAGAGAGAGAGAGAGTAAGAAAGGAATAAGTATGAAGGGCCTCAAGCCAATATGGCCTAGACCTGAGTCTTAAAAAAGAAATCAGTCAGTTTTTTAACACTCACCACAAGATCTGTCTAAGTAAGGATTTCTAATGACACCAGGCCAGCAGCATCTCAGCTGCTTTCACCAGCTCCCTCCTCCATCTGAATGTTTCAGAATCAGTCTCCTCAGAATGAGTCTCTCCAATCTGAATGTTTCAGAATGACTTTTCAGTTCTTCCATGAGCTCTTATTTTTCAGGGCAAAATCTCCTATGTCACCTCCCCTAAGTCCTTACATCTACCAATCATTGTAGATGTTTCTAAAGGACTGCCAATTCTTAGTCCACACCTAAGAAGGTGTGGATTTTTGAGTAATTCACACCAGGAAAGCTCTGAGTAAGTTTTCCAGTTCTTTGTTCCTTGTAAATTCACAAGTTGCTTGACCTTTATAGTTACTTAGCTTAAGAAAAGTATGGGTTTAAGTACTTTTCATTGTTCAGAAAAGAGTTTACAACTTTATCTTCCCCTAGGGCAGACCCAAGTAGGTAAAGTAGAATTCTCACATTCCTGCTTTAAGTAGAGTTCACTGCCCAAATGGGGAATGGTCTTAATCCAATCTTATAAAGTAGGGTCTGGGAAATTTTAAGGTTTACAATTCCCCCCCCCCCCATGATCATTGGGAGACTAGTCTCCCCATTGATCATTTAACATAACCATTTTGTAGTTCTAAATGCACTTCTAACTATAGATATACACAACATTCAATTTTCTAAGAGAAATTAGAATAGTGAGGTAGGAAATAGAAAAGAAAAGAAAGCAAAACCAATGTTTTGCTGGGCGCATTGACAGAAAGTCAAATTAGGGGCAGTCCCTTTTGGCATAAATGTGTACATTTACAATAAATGTTCAATCAAAGTTCAGTTCAATCAATCATATACAAAGTTCATTCTTGATCTTCTTGATGAAGTGTAAGTTTTCTGGCATCTTTCTGCAACAGTTCATTCTCTGGATATAAAAATTTCAAACTTCTTTCTTGAAGATCTTTTCTCAAACAAAATCAAAATCTTGAATTTTTATAAAAGTACAATCTTAAACAAAAAAATCAAAATTCTTGGATTTTTATAAAAATACAATCTCAAACAAAAAATTCAAAATTAAAAAATTCTTAGATTTTAAATTAAAATACAATCCCCCCTGAAGTAGGCATTAAAAAACACTCAGTTCAACTCAGAATGCAATGTTGAGTTATGGGGGTGTATGAGTCAGTTATCAAAAGAAGAGAAAAATAATAAAAAACATAAGAAAAATTCAAAATAGGCCTTGTATAGGTCCAGTTTAAAGTAATTTCTATTCCACAAGTATGTAGGACAGAATGCAGTAATATTTCACTTAGTCATTTGTAGCCAAGACTACAGGAAGTTGCCATAATATAAGAAGAGAAGAATTAGAATTCTATTTTGATGGGGAAATGTCATTCCCTTGTCTGATTTTTTTTTGTCATTCTCAGGGATATAGGGAGCCAGCATGATAGTCAAATTTTGTACTTGTATGAGTACTTCGTAAAGAGTGTAGATACAAGGAAGTCCTATGACTTAACATATGTCAAGCGTCGCAACCTCGAGTCTCACATTAGTATTTCCTGTGTGCTCTTTTTGGCACTATTCAGGTTAAGTCTGTGCTCCTTGTTTTTATCCCTATTTCTGGAATCATACATAAACATTAATCACAGTCCTATAATATTTTATCAATAAATGGCAGGTTCCCATAGTTTAAAGCTTTTAGGTATATATTGATATTATAGCAAGAATATATATTAACTTCTATTATTGCAGGGAAAAATATTAATATTAATTATGTGTACCTTCAGTACAAAAATGAGAAAAGATCAAATATTCTAATCAAAATAAAGAAAAGAAATAAAAAAAATAAGGAAAAAATCAGTAATTCAATGTGTTCTCAAAAAAACAGCATCCATTTCTCTATGGATTATTATCTCCAATTCATATGATAGGTTTTAGTCAATCAGTCTCAGCAGAAGATGCTTTCTTCACATGTGAGCAGTGAATCCAAGAGTCCCTTTCTCCAATCTTTATAGATGTTGGAATAGTTAATAATATTTGGAATGGTCCTTCCCATGAAGATTGAGTTGCTCCAGTTCGCTTGAAATTCTTAATATAAACTTTATCTCCTGGGTTCAGGTCATGCAGAGAAAAGTCTAATGGTCGAGCTTGTACTGCAGCTCCGGATTCATGAAGTTCACGTAGTTTGTGCTGTAACTCCTGTATATAGGAAGCAATAGTAATATCTCCCCCTAATAGTGAGGTATATGCTGGGGAGAAAGGCTTAGCCTGTATAGGCGGATGTCCAAAAAGCATCTCAAATGGTGAAATATTTAAGTCTCCTCTAGGCCTGCTTCTAAGATAAAATAGGGCCAGAGGGAGAATTTCAGGCCATTTTAAATGGGTCTCAGTGCATAATTTTCCAATCATAGTTTTAAGTTCTTTGTTCATTCTTTCCTGCTATTTAGAGTGGAGAAAAAAGCTGAAAAAGGTTAATTAACATCAACAAAATCAATACAATCTAAGAAGAATAATCTTCATTATACTGAGAAGTTCCTTGGGTACCCTCCTGAAGGGCACCTCGCTGAGGTTCATAAGCACCTCGAGCATGTTTTGGACGAGCGCCATTTCTCATATATTGTTGTTGAGTATTATCATTTTCTTCATTTGGAGCATTTTCATTATTTTCCCAGTTCCTATTTCTATAATTCTGTTTTCTAAAGTTCTTATTTCTATGTTCATTATAGTTATTTCCATAGTCATTATTATAATTTCTAAAATTTCTAAAATTCTGGTTTCTATGACCATTATCATCATTATAGTTATTCTGGTTTCTATGACCATTATCATCATTTCTATAGTTGTTATTTCTAAAGCTATTATTAAAATGTGTATTCCTTCCAATCATCTTAAGAAAGGTTCTACATCCCATCATTTTGTGGCCTTTCTTCTCACAGAAGTGGCAAGTTACTGATTTATTTGTGAATTCCCGCAAATGGGCTATAGTCTCTCCCTTATTTTTCAATTGTCTCTTTAACATTTCAATTTCTTTCTTTAAATCTTCCACTGATGTATCGTCTTCCTCAGGTCTTTTTACACGACCTTTATAAACATAGGTTGCTACTCTCCTTAGTTCATTGAGGTCCATAGAATCCCAATTTGTACAGCTAGTTCTAAAGTAGTCTTTTACAACTGAACAACAATTCTTAACAAATTGCCTACGTATTTGTCTAATGTCTCTTTCTCTGGATAAATCAAGGTCCATGTATGTATTCCCTATGTCAATAAGTCTGTCCATAAACTGGGAGGGTGTTTCATCAATATGTTGTCTGGTTTTTTCAAATTTTGACCATTTTTCAGGTCTATCAGAGCAAGCTCTCGTGGCTGTCAATAATGCTTCTCTGGCTTGGTTTAGTTTTGTGTAATCTAATTCAACATTGGGGTTCCAATGTGGATCTTCAGTTGGCCAATAATGTCCTTTTTTACCTCGTTTTTGATTAGCCAGAGAGATGATATTATTTTTTTCTCTCTTTGTTAATAATTCTTCTAATATATTCTCAACATCCAACCAGGTGTGGTCAAAAGTTCTGAATATGTTCTCTAATTTTTTAATAAATGATGGCATATCTTCCTTCAATTTTTTTTAAATCCTCAGGGGTAAAAGGTATATGATGTCATACAGATATCAAGTTTCCATTTTTATTAAAAGTGGGTACTTCCCTTAAAGGAAATAAACTTTCCAAATTATTTGGTACTCCTGTTTCTAGGTTTCTTGCTCCATTTTCAATTGGGTAAGTCTGAGACATAGAAGAATTGGGCACATTAAAAGGAAGGGTTTGTTGTTGTCCCATTGTGCCAGAAAATTCAGAGGTAGGATGTGAATTTAGGTTGGAATGTGAACTTAAAGTAGATTATGTAGGATGAGAAGGAGGAGCCAAGGAAGAAGTGTGAAAGGATACAGAGGTGTTTGGATTGGAGGAATCAGTAAGGTGTGAAGTAGAGGGATTAAGATCAGAAGTACGGGTAAGGTGTGAATTTAGAGTTGATTGTGTTGGGTCAGAAGCGTGGGTGGGGTGTGAATTCAGAGTTGATTGATTAGAGTTAGAGTTTTCTGAGGCCAAGGGGGCAGGGGGAGGGGTGGGTTCATTTAGAGGGTTATTGTCCATAGCAGGGTGGGACAGAGATTCTGATATTGTTCTTAACTCTCTGTTAATGCTTCTTATAAAAGTTACAATCTCTCCCTGACCTTCCTCTATAAGGTCCTGTCTAGTATTTAGTTTTTCCATTTGTTGAATATGAGAGGGAGCAATTGGTTGGTTTGACTGAGAATTGAGTTCTTCAAGGAAATACAATATTAAAATTACAACAATCAAAAACTCAAGGGAAAGTAGTATGTTGATTAGATTTTGCCATAAGTTCCATGTGATGAGCCCTTTCAGAGAGACAAGGAATTCTGTATTTATAAGATTGGTCATGGGGCAGCTGCTAAGTAAGCTGCAGACCAATGCTTGTACTAAGAAAAGAACAAAGTATTTACTGAAACTCCAGTTGTTAACTAAGTTCTGAACTGTCTGTGTCTGAACTGCCTGTGACTCCACATTTCTAAAGTAAAAACGTGGGAAGCAGGGCAAGGCCAAAAAGTTTTCCCAGATTTTTCTAATCCTAATTTAGGCAATTGCTAGCCAGGACCTTAGGGCCCTGTTGCTAAGATCTAAAACAGCTTAATTTAAGGAGAATCAAAAAAGTTGTTTTTTTTTTACTCACCTGTTCTTGCAGCTGTAAATTTGAAGTCAAGTTAAAACAGAAAACAAAACTGACTGATAGACAAGTAATAAGGCAAAGAGATAAAGGAAGGAGATTTCACAGAAGTCTTTTGAGGGTTTAAAACTGTGAGATTTAAAATGGTTGAGGTCTTAAACTGTACTGATTAAAATAGTGGAAGATTTAAATTGTGATAGATATAAGAGAGGGTGAGTAAATTTGACTGCAGAAATATGTTTCACTACAGTGTCTTGGGTTTTAAAATCAAATATAAGGTGGTTGCCAGGGAAATATTCCCAATTATTCAAATACCCAAGTCAATTGGGTTTTATAGAGATTTTAATTAACAATACAATGAGTAATCAAAGAGAGAGAGAGAGTAAGAAAGGAATAAGTATGAAGGGCCTCAAGCCAATATGGCCTAGACCTGAGTTTTAAAAAAGAAATCAGTCAGTTTTTTAACACTCACCACAAGATCTGTCTAAGTAAGGATTTCTAATGACACCAGGCCAGCAGCATCTCAGCTGCTTTCACCAGCTCCCTCCTCCATCTGAATGTTTCAGAATCAGTCTCCTCAGAATGAGTCTCTCCAATCTGAATGTTTCAGAGTGACTTTTCAGCTCTTCTATGAGCTCTTATTTTTTAGGGCAAAATCTCCTATGTCACCTCCCCTAAGTCCTTACATCTACCAATCACTGTAGATGTTTCTAAAGGACTGCCAGTTCTTAGTCCACAGCTAAGAAGATGTGGATTTTTGAGTAATTCACACCAGGAAAGCTCTGAGTAAGTTTTCCAGTTCTTTGTTCCTTGTAAATTCACAAGTTGCTTGACCTTTATAGGTACTTAGCTTAAGAAAAGTATGGGTTTAAGTACTTTTCATTGTTCAGAAAAGAGTTTACAACTTTATCTTCCCCTAGGGCAGACCCAAGTAGGTAAAGTAGAATTCTCACATTCCTGCTTTAAGTAGAGTTCACTGCCCAAATGGGGAATGGTCTTAATCCAATCTTATAAAGTAGGGTCTGGGAAATTTTAAGGTTTACAATACTGAGGCTCAGGGAGAATAAATGACTTAGAGCTACAGAGGTAATAAGTATCAGAAACCGGATTTGAACCTGGGTCTTTTGATGTCATTATTATAGTGAAGTATGGTTCATATAGCATCATTCCACTGAACTAAATCCTACATAATATCTTTGTCTGTGAAATTTCTTTTTCAGCTTAGAATTAGAATCACACTATTAGGATCTTTGATTTAAGACCACATAAGAATGTTAAATTTTCATTAAAGCTAATGAAAAATACTCTCTCTTAATCCAGATATGGCAATGTCTAGCATAGCCCCTAACCTACTGACTTCAGACTGGCATTTGGACCCACATTTTCAAGAGCTGAAACTATCCAATTCAATCAACAATGGTCATATTCTTAACAGTGAAAATTTAGGAGGGGAGCCAGTACAGATGTCTCAGGACTCAGGGGGAAATCATAATAGGAAACTTAGAAGTCCAATTAAATTAAAGTGAAAATTTTGAATCGAGAACTGTTAGTGGTTCATCTGATTTTTGACTTTTTTGGTTTTTAAAAACGTGTTAGTTGTTTAGAAAATTAAGCAAATCCTTCTTGTCATCACATATAGGACAACATATTGCTCCCACTTTGAGGGACTCTCTGCCCTTTTTAAACTTTATATCCTTATGTCTCAAGAAATCTGAGGCTGATTACATTGTACCTATTCAATTGATCTAATAATCTCAATTTGCATTTTTGTCACCTTAAGTTTATTGATTAAAAGATTTCGTTACTGTGTTTTTCTTTGTTGAAAATGTTTCCATATTACTCCCAATTCAAGGGGTCTCTTGTAACAAAGTAAAATAGTTAAATCTGGAACTGCACAAAATACACCATACAACAGCACCTCCACCTCTATTTAAAATGAACTTAAATTGTTTTTCTCCCTTTCACCCTCATTTTGTTGAAAAAAAAAAGGAAAAATAATTTCTTCTAACAAATATGTATAGTCAAGCAAGCAAGTTCTCTCAAGGCCTCCTCTCCCTCTCAGTATGTGTATAAATATACACATATGTATGTATGTGTACACAAATACATGTAGTCATATATGGTTATATATGGTGTATGTGTGTACATCAAGGTATAGTCACACACACACACACACATATATATATATATTACACGTATGCCCATATCCACAACACACATATATACCCATATGCATACACACATGTGTCTTAATCCAATCTTATAAAGTAGGGTCTGGGAAATTTTAAGGTTTACACCTTGAAAGGAGTGTTGATTAAAAGCCTGGCAGGTAGGATAGTTTGGAGGCAATTGTAGTTATTCCAGGAGCCATCTGTACTCTTTTAACAGAGTTTAAAATGTCTTGGGTGCAAAAACGGCCATGTTTATGAATGGAGTGAAAAATCTGGTTTTAGAAAGCTCTAGGGAGCAAGGGTTTGCCATCTGATGATTTCCATACTTTTTTTTTTTGCTTTGAATCTCAGCTTCCATTTTTCTACTTCCTTCTCATTATAAGAAAGGGATAGATCCAAATTATCAGTAATTGTTAGTGGCATCATTAATTCAGGTCCTTCTGTAGCTGCTGGTTTGGCTTCCATATCTGCTTGGTTATTTCCTCTGGAGACAGAGTCAGTTCCACCTGTGTGTGCAGAGCAGTGAACGACAGCTATAGCTTTGGGGAACTGGATGGCAGAAAGAAGTTCAGCAATTAGGTTTGCATTGGCAATACATTTTCCAGCTAATGTTAAGAATCCCCTCTGAAGCCATAGCATGCCAACAACATGACATATGCCAAAGGCATAGCAGGAATCTGCGTAAATTGTGACTCTTTTATCCTTTGCAATGATACAGGCGTGTTTCAAATCTGTGAGTTCTGCACCCTGTGTACTTACATTTGAGGGTAAGGAAACTGACCACAGAATATCAAATTCAGTAACTACCACAGCTCCATTTGTAAATAATATTAAATCTGAATTATCCAAAAAGGTGTCCAGTAAATCACATGAGGTTTATCAACAGTGGAGACTAAATATGTATAGTCATGTAAAGGTTCTCCAGAAATTTGTAAATCAGGGAGCAAGGTTGCAGGATTAAAAATTCCACTGTGTTTTAGTGTGATATGTTCATTATTTAATAAGGTTATCTCATAATAGTAATCCTTTGGTCAGTAAATGCCTGTGTCCTGTGTCTTAATAACAATGCCTGGACCTCGTTTGGTCACATTATGGTCAGGGGGCATCCCAATACCAGATCGGCAGATTTGGTTACCAGTAAAGCTGTAGCAGCTACTCCTCTAAGGCATGGTGGTGCTCTGGAAGCTCCTGGGTAAAGGTGGGCCAAATAATAGGCCACTGGGCATTGAGCAGGTCCCAAAAGTTGATTTAGAACATCTTCCAACATCCAGGGTCTTTCCCCCATTTTTAAAAGAGTTTAGAACTTGTTCACAGTATCTTTCTCAACCCCAATCTTCATCCTGGGGTAAGTAACATTCATAATGGTGTTCCTTCAAATATAAGGTATCAAATGTCAAAAATGGATATACCTGTCCCTCAATTTACTCAGCTCCCATGACCTATTTTACCACCTCACCTCAGTTACACAAAGTAATAGTCCTCTCTATAAAGAAAGGAGAGACAGGAATTATTAGGACCAAATCATAGTGAAAATAAGAAAATAATTGTTCCTTGTCACCTGCAATTTAGGAAGCCACCCTTCACCCCAAACCACCACCATCACCACTTTCACCTCAGGACTCTAGGCTCACAGATTTGAGGATTATTTTCTCTGTTTTTGTTCTTACTCCCACTCAGGAAACTCAGCAGACAAAACTTTGACAAAACTTTGTGTTTGTCTCCTGTTTAGATTCCCCCCAAGGTGGGAAATTATCTCTATAACTTCTGTATAGGCACTGCATGAACCTAAATGAGCATGTCAGAGTTTAGTTTATTCAATTCAGAAAGTGTGGGTATGGAATAGCTTATATTTTAATTACCACAGAAAATATAAACAGCCAATGTTTATATGGTACTTTAAATTTCATAAAGTACATGCAAGTTTCAATAGCTTAAAACTGCACTAAGACTTTTGGGACATACCATATAATCTCAAACAGACCCATGAGATCCAGGAGCAAAAAAGCACTCAAATTTCCCACTAGACTTTCTATGGAAGGTTAAGATACTTTTGGAATCTGTTAAACAAATATTACCCTTTTATCTTAGAACTTCAACCATCTGAGCTGCTCATGGCTTCCACAGGGTCAACAAAATCCAAATAGATTTCTTGTCTTCCTATGACATGACTTTAATCCTTCATGTTGAAGAGCAGCCCTCTGTCAAGTATCTCCATATTTTGCTAGGAATCTGTGCACATTCTGCTAGCATCTGTATCTCCATTTTTCTGTATGAAAAATTGGGCTCAGGCACTCTGTCTCAGGTACTCTCAAATTTACACAGAAAAACTATTCTTAGGAATATTAGACTCTATTCTGTGCTCAAAAAAGGAAACAAAGGCAGAAGATCAATTAAAGAACCAAGAGCTTAGGGAATTCGGCTCTCAAGGTCTTCTGGGTAAGCACAGACCACTATGTGTTTCTCCTTCGAGTTGCCATTTTCTGCTATAATTCAGAACGGTATTTTAAAGGAGAGAGAATGAAAAAAGATATCTCTAGCCATGACTAGACATGAAGAAAGGAAACAAAGTTAGAGAAAAAATAAAATTGTGGATTTGAGAAAGAACAATATTATAATATTAAAGAATTTTATTAGCACCTAGTAAACTTTTAAAAATTAATCTGTTTATGTAAACATTCATGATAAAATCTAGAATTTTTCATTTTATGTTAAATAGGACATATAGAAAAGCTTTTGAAAGCCAAAGGGTATATATACCTCAAAAGATTAAAAAAAAATTCTTCCCTCCTCTTGATCTCAGATACCCTTTCAAGTTCTGAAATTCAGTGCCTCTGATTTAAATGATTTATTATATTATTAATTATGAAATAATTCTTTTGAATAATATATGACTAGTGTTATCCAATCTTTTCTTTGCCCCAAAAGTATTCCTCAAAGTATGTAGTATTTTAAGATATAATTAGAGAATATTTAAATTTAAATAAAATAAAATTTGACTTAATGTTGTTTTCTTGAGAATTTCTCTATATTTCATAGCATAACAAGTCACTATAAACCCACATTAAAGGAGATTACAGAAATATCATGGTTTCTTTTAAAACATATATTTGTATACCACATTTCATTTCTAATGTGTTAAAGATATAAAAATAATGAAGGATTATGTTTATACATGTAAAAAAAACTACTTGTTAAAGTATGGCTCTATTTGTCCATTTACATTTTTAAGGCCACTTAAATAAACTCATGAGGATATATTCAAAGGAATGAAGAAAAGATCCTTCTGAAAACTACTGATAAAAGTTTCAAAGTAAGCTATTTTCTTTTGCATCTGGCTATTTGCATTCCTCTTACAGATTCCCTACTATTTTATTTTCTACTTTCATCCAGAAATGTACTTCTTGGAGAGGTAATAAAATTACCCAGCATGCTTCCTAAGTCCCTAGGGAAACTCTGGAGTCATCCACTCTTCACTTCTGTTCCTGAATTCTGTGGGTGTACCCACAACAAATACAAACATTCATTTCACATGAATGAATAAATAAATACAATTTGCATGATTAGAGTTGTACTTGGATGAGCACAATTCTTAAGCCTCTGTTTTTATGAATGTGGAGACACATTGGTACCAAAGAGGTGACAACTTAGTATTAACAATAGCAGAATAACAAGGGGAAAACATTTAATATTTCAGATACAGTAATGCCCTTTCCCATCTCCATCCAAAGAAAGCATACCATTGGGGGTGGGGGGAGAGGCTGTGGTAGAGTGCCTGTCAATCAAGAACCAGGGTTCCAAATGGAATGTTCCCAGGAGTTGGCAGTTGAGCTAACCAGGGGGAGGGCATGGACTTGGAGCCACTCTCTCTGGAGGTTGGAAGCTGGCTGAAAGACCCTGGTGGGGCTGACTTGGTTTTGGGGTTCTCTGGCTTTGGACAGTTGAAGTTGTCAAGGAGAAACTTGGCTTTTGAGTTGGTGGTCTATTTGAGTTGAACTGGCCAGGAGAAACTGAGAGACTTTGAACTTTGTTTCTCTCTGGGGTTGAAGCTGAGAAAGGAGACAAGCCAGGCTGAAGGAAAGATTTTGAACTTTGTTTCTTTCTGGGGTTAAACTGAGAGACTTTGCTGATTTTGTGAAGAAGAAGAAAGAAGATTTAAAAGCTCTTGTCCTCCATCTCCCTAACTGTCTTAGAGTCACAGTTTGTGGCTGGACTATTTTCTCAAGCGCTCAATTTTCCCTCATTTAGATTAGGGACTTCCTCATCCCTCTAACCTCAGTTTCCCATCCTGTTATCCCAAAAAATCCCTTGACTTGAAAAAGGAAAAGAAAAGAGTACCTTTATAGTTCACTCAGGGGGGAGGGAAGAAGCCAAAGGATTCAAGAAGAACTGAGAGGAGAGGGTTGAAGAAGGGAGGGAGTGAAAGGGAGGAGAAGATTAAAAGGATATACTGATCCATCAGCCATCAGTAGGGATCAGTAGGCAAACCCCAGAGTATTCCCCAATATCTATCTAGAGCATTCCCTAGAGCAGTCCCCCTGTGGGGCAGCATTTCCCTTTAGCAGTTCCCTGTGTACCAGCATCCCTGTGTGGCAGCTTCCCTCAGCATCTCTCATTCCTACCTCCATTACAAATAAGCAGCTTCAGGTTCCAGTAGCAGCTCTCTCTAGTCATAAGCCAGAGGACAGCAATCATTGCAACAAGAAACAGTTTCCCCTCAGTTAACTTTCTCTATTTCAATAAGAAATAGTTTTCCTCAGTTTACATTTCTCTATTTCAAGTGGCACCCTTAGTCTGACTGTACCCAACAATCCCACAGGCAGGAAAGATAGTAAACATGTTCAAACAAGTGGTTTTTGGAATAGTGATCATTGCAGCCATCGCTTGCTTTTGGGTTTACCATATTCTATACAGCAAACTGACTCAAATGGTAGTGGAGACTATGGATTATGTAGGAAATTTGACAATGACTGTGTTACAATTACCATTTCAACATGAATTTGTTCTCTGGCATGTCCTGGAACAAGTATATGTACTCTTCATGTCTGTGTTGCAGACTCTAATCCAAGTCAAGAAAGTATTTAGATTCATGGTTCCCCTTAAGGCAGAGAAGGTTATGGCCATTGACACCAACTTAGACAAGATGATTAAGGCAGTATTTGAACAACTTATTAAGGAAAAAGGTCTAGATCTAGTTATGGGTAAGGACAATGGGCAATCAGAGGATGCAACTCAGGAAACTGAAGGTGGCAATGAAAATGAGAACCAGGTTGCTAGTGACCCTGAGAAAATATGTCCATTGAAGGATGTCACCAAGCTAACAACTAATGCTGGTGTAATTCACTCAAAGGCCCATAGACAATTCACTCCTCAGGAACTTGAGTCCATTAAATGCCATTTTCCAAAATTTGTGGACAATCCTTTTAAATCCCACAAGAAACTGTAACATTTAAAATTTAGGGGAGACTGAGGCAGGTAGAAATTAGTTTCTCTCTGTAAGGAGTATTATATTTTTATGAGGTTTATTAAAGGTTAAGGATTAAAGAAAATACAGAATAAGAAAGCACATGCCTAGGCCAGAGAGGCCTAGACAAGATAACCTCACATCATGAAAGAGACTCGTCTGCTCCAAAACGGAAGTCAAAATGAGCCCGAGCCTATTCACAACCAAGTTTAAATACCCCATCTTGCTCTTGGCCCAGGTGAGAATTCAGTGAGATTAGAGGGCATTCTGGGGAAGTGGAGTAAGGATTTCTGGGATTGAAGTTTTTTTTTTTTTTTTACAGATCTTAAACGGGCATTTAGGATGTTTGATCCAGACTTTGAGGATGCTGAATTTTTATTATCAGAATTGTTCAGTTCCCATGACAAAAGGCAGTTTTTGGAAAAAAAAAAAAACTAGGTCTGAGAGAAATTTGATAAGCTGGCCCACTGTAAATCAAAGAGAGGTTTGGGATTTTGCCAATCCAACAAGCATGTCATATCTGAAAAGGTACATAGAGGTCTTACTGCAAGCCATCAAGCAATGCTGTTCCAAACCTAGTGTATGGTTCAAGTTTGACAAAGTCAGGCAGGATAAAGGGGAACATCCTGCCACATACATAGACCATCTATCAGAAATGGCAGAGGCAATCTTAGATTTAGAAGCAGATAATGAAGAGACAGCTGACCACATCTGTAGACAATTTCTGATGGGATGCACACCCAATTTGAGGACATTCAAGAATTTTTTCCCTAAATATGACTCAGTTTCCCTAATAGAATTGAGAGAGGCTGTAGGTTACCTATTTGAAAACAATTCAGATCAGAGTAAGGAAGTTCAAGACCTGAAAGATAAGTTAGAGAGGACTGAAAAGGATTTGAAACAAAAGGAAATAAAAAATTTGAACACTGTCAGAACATACATAAAACATAGTACTCAAAAGAAACCTAGTTACCAGGCAAGATCAGTGCAAAGATAAACTAGGGAGTGTTTCCTTTGTCACCAGAAAGGGCACTTGATCAGAAACTGTTTGTTGAAGAAGAAACAAGAGAGTACTAACAGAGAAAATCATAATGCAGAAACCAGGTACAAGAAGCCAACTTGTTCACACTGCAAGTTAAAGTCCTCACAGCAAGCTCCTGATTTGAGGGAAATGCAAAAGGCAATAGAAACTGGAGCTAAACCAAAGTATTCAGATATGATTAGAAGGGAATTATGAAGCCAGGATTCTAGTGTGTCACTTGGAGGTAGAAGAAATTATGATAAAGAGGCTGCAGTTA
Source organism: Monodelphis domestica (assembly GCF_027887165.1). Taxonomy (NCBI): domain Eukaryota; kingdom Metazoa; phylum Chordata; class Mammalia; order Didelphimorphia; family Didelphidae; genus Monodelphis; species Monodelphis domestica. The sequence continues at coordinate 217,555,070 of NC_077234.1, forward strand.
AAAATAATAGTAAAGGGGGCAGCAGTGGATTGAGAGCCAGGCCTAGAGAAGGGAGGTTCTAGGTTCAAATCTGACCTCAGAAACTTCCCAGCTGTGTGACCCTGGGCAAGTCACTTGACCCCCATTGCCTAGCCCTTACCACTCTTCTGTCTTGGAGCCAATAGGCTCCAAGACAGAAGGTAAGGGTTTAAAATAATAATAATAGTAAAAAGTTGGGAAATAGTGCAAAATTGGTGCAAGAAAATGATTCTGTGAATGACAGCCATTGCAATAAAGCAAGAGAAAGGCAGAGCCAGATTAAGAAAATGAGGCAGAAGTTAATGAAATAACATCTCAAATAGTAAATGAGATGAAAGAATTTGATAAGAGTTGTATAGTAACCACCCAGGAAAAGTCTGTAAGGGAAATCAAATCATTCCTAGAAAACTTTTTCCAGTGTAGAGTGGATAATGGGATTGAATTATGCAAAAGAAGAAGAAAGAATCACAAGAACTAATGCAAAAGTTAGTGACTGATACAAAGACAATTTCAATTCCCTAAAGGTTAATGTTGATAAAGATAACAAGGCTCTAAAAACATTCACAGATGAAGTCCCACCAAGCTTAGTTAATTCTCCCAATAGCTTTATTAAGGCAGAGGTACCCTTAGAAATAACATCTAGTTTGAATCCAGAAACTAATACCTTCCATCCAGCAGTGAGTGATGTAGATAAAGAAAAATTAACTGATAATGAAGCTGACATTGCTTTTGAACACAAAGATTATATCATATTCAAAGTAGTGGAAGTGACATTTCAGTTAAATTTGAATCTGGAGATGGAATGACAGGCTTAGTAACAACCAAGGATTCAGTTAGTGCCAGCATTCTAAATGGCAAAGGGGTATCTGGCCAAAGCAAAGTTTCATGTTCCATTGAAGACTTAATTGGGAATGGATCGAATCAAAAAGAATTAACTGGGTTGCATATGCAACTGGCAGAGGGTAGGAAAGACAGGAGTACTAATACGGTGGCAATAAACTTTTTAGCTACACACAGGCCAGAACTATATGTATGGATTAAGGTGGGGAAGAACTATAAGGCTCTCTTAGATATTGATGCTTCAAAGTCTGTCCTAAAGACATGTCCAAGGGATACTGACATGGGGGTATGGTTTCTGTAGCTGGAGCAATGGGACAAATTCAACAGGTCCCTGAGATCAAAAGCACTATGGTTAAACTGGGTCCTCTCACCATAGATCAACCTTCTTGTTGATTCCATCATGCCCAGACAATCTTTTAGGACGTGATTTTCTGTGCAAGATACAGACAAGGTGAAAAATCTGGGGAAATTTATTTGCATCAACCCAAGAATTCACTGAGGCACTATCCATTGTTATACTTAGAAGAACTTGAAGATGAACCTGAAAAGATTCAATTTGTGACTTCTATGTATGACATACTGAGGGAGCAGGAAACTGCCAGGCCTTGGAAGTTAATATGTCCAAAATCCCAGAAATAAGTCCCAGATAAGAACTTAGGGACCTGAGCAGGAAATTGCCGGACCTTGGAAGTTAATATGTCAAAGGTCCCAGCAGCAGTAGGTCCCAGATAAGAACTTAGGGACCATAAATGCTGGCAAAAATTCCAGCAATGGTATGTACTAGATAGGGACTGGAGGGCCATGCATGCTGGAGGGGATATATATCCCAGCATCCCCAGACTACGGTTGGAACTCTATGGCAGGGCTCCCCTGGTGTGTGTTGCTGGTGCACACCAGTTCAATAAACGACTCTCTTGCTAATTGCATTGTCCATTGGTCTTCCGTAGTGGTGGGCAAAAACCCGGACCCTAACATTTGGTGGCTCATCCGGCTCGTCCCCACCTAGGAACCCCTTGACAAGAGGGCCAGAGGCCACTGCCTTGGACCGGACCGGCCAAGTGGGGTGTGAGAGTGTGTGTATGTGGTGACTGAAAGTGTATGGGGGAGAGGAAGACTCTCGCTACACATATGGCCCAGTGGATGATTCTCCATTCCTGCGGTTTATTCAGGACATCCTTATGCTAAGTTTCAAGGTCCACCCTGTTCTAGGGTGAGGGGTTTGCCCCGCAGCATCTGTCCAATCCTCCAACCTGTTTCTGAGTGTGGATTCTTTTGTAGCACATCTCATCATCCTCCATGAGGAGGACAGTTGGGAACTAGAAGAAGCGTCTGTGATCTGGGGTGGGGAAAGAATACTGTCCAGGGTATGTACTGAACTTGGAACTTTCAGGGGTTCAAGTCCCCTGAGAATGGAGTTCAAGTCTCCATCAGGTACCTTGGTACTTTTGGGGGTTCAAGTCCCCCAAGTACAGAGTTTGAGTCTCTGTCAAGTCAGGTTGGGATGGCCCTGAGCACGGAGTTTTGCGTCTCTGTCAGATTGGAATTGCTCTCAACTAGCTTGGGAAAGGGGTTTGAGTCCCCTTTTGGGAAGAAATTGCACCCCTAAGAGAGACTGGGGAACACCCCACGATCTCTAGGTGATATTTAGACACATTGAGGGTTTTTGGGGGGGCCAGAAGGAGGGGCCGGGTGTCTGGCCCTTGACAAGCAGTCGCTGGCAGCCGGCCCCTGACAAGCAGTTGCTGGTATCAGGATTCTTTGAAATCCCTGGTATCACTCCCCTTCTTACCTTTCCTTCAGCCCTAGGTGATTTAGCAGTTGTTAACTCTTTCCTTGCACACAGGGAAGGAGTGCTTGTAATTCACTCCCTTCCTTTTCTTTCTTTCAGCCCTAGGTGCTTTTTTTTTAGACACACTGAGGTTTTTTGGCCACAAGAGAGGGACCAGGCAGCCAGACACTGACAAGCAATTGCTGGTATCAGGGTTCTTCACTGGTTAAAAATGGAAGGGATAAGGTAATAAGTAACCTAGAAAATGCCTTGAGATACCTTCAACTTCTTGGTCTCAACAATAGATAATCAGCCTGCTTGTCAAACAGCTTGCTTTAAGACTTACAGTCCTTACAAGTTTCATAAGATAAACCCCTAGGGTTGGGGGGGTACTTCCCTGAAACCTAGTGAATGTCCTGTTGTTTCTCTTCTGGCTTTTACTGTTTGTCTCCTGTGTCTTTCTATATTTGGACAAAGGTGTATGAATGTGTGAGAGAGGGTGTCCTATAGGCTTCTTTGAGTCTTTGTTGTGGTTAGATTAAACAAAGAAGATAAAGGAGTTTAGGATGCAGTGTTACAAAGGGGAATCAACTTTGCAGTGGCTGTTCCCCTGCTCCCTCTGCCTGCATTCTAACCAGGCAGGGTATGAAGGAGTAAAGTCCGCATGGGAGGGGATTTAGAAGTTCCTTCCCTGAGACACTTAAAGGAGCAATACACTGAAACGGTTTTAATGAATTTTCTCCCTGCAAATATTTCTTCTTAAGAATGGATCCTAAAACATTGATTGATTTTTTTCCTTTCAAAGCATGATGGCCAAAAAGTTATGTGTTTCTGTCACAGTCTCGTCTCAATGTAAAAATGGGGGAGATGCAAGATTAATCCTCAACAGAGGACAAAAGTAATTACCTGCTCAATGATTTTTTCCCCCTCTTTCTTCCTTTGGATGGGCCCCCAAAGGAGCGAAAGAGAGAAAATTCTGAGCAGAAAAGGGAGATTTTTACTCCACAGTTAGAGGTACTTTGCACTTAAAAAATTAATTAACTCTAAATGTGAAATGTTGCCAGACTTTTATTGAGCACAAAAACTCCTGGTTAGAAGTTTTGTTAAACCTTGCAATGCATAATGGTTTCAGTGAATTTGAGAATTGTCTAAGTGTGATTGCTAGCTAGCCTGAATTCAGAAAAAGTTATGTTGTTGAGAAGAACTTAGTCTAGAATTTAAACTTGGGAATATTTCAAATCAGATTTATTTTAATGCAAGAAATCATATGACACACAAGAGGTTTTTAAAGTGGTTAATCTGTGCATGGAAATTAATGATATGAGTGCTAAGAATTTGATATTTTACAAAAGAGGAAGTTTTTAAATGATGTTGTCTTTGATCAAGGTCATGTGAATTGTTTTTAAATGTGCAAAATGCATAGGAAGGAATTTGCAATCTAGAGATGAACATGTATGTATTCAGATACCAAATGATGGAAATTAGTAATGCTGAGTGGATGCAAAATATGTATGCATTTGTATTATGAAGAGAATTAAGTTTTCCACCTACATAGGTTAAGGGTATATGATATACAAACTGTATGTCCTTAACAAGACAAATTTAACCAGCCCTGAAATCGAGAGGGCTTGTCATGAGGATTAAATACAGTCTAGCTTCAGATATATCAAAGAGGTCAGGCTGGAATGCCAGGTAACATGTAGCTAACTAGGGAAAAGTGATTAAGTACATGTGAAAGGAAATAACTTTATATCTTATAACCTGTCTATATGAGTTAATAATTGAATTTTGGGGTGTCTGGATTTGTTCTATGAAGTGTTCCACTTCAATAAGAGTAATGAATAGAGGTACTAATGATACTATGAATTCTAGTGTGAAATAGACACAACAAATTATAAATTGGAATAATGTTGATGGACTTAAATTAGGAATGTGGCAATGTTTTGAGCTAAAAGAAAACTAAACTGTAGGTTCTATTCTACTTTAGTCAAGTTTGAGAGAAGTACAGGTAAATGCTTGCACCTCAGTTTGGTTACACTGAAACATTGCTAAAGGATTTAATCAGAGTTATTTAGAAGTGTGGAGTTCAAACTGAAATCCACTGAAAAGGATGGACCAAGGTTGCTAAGTAATAAAATGTAAATCAAGTCAGGAAGCCTTAGGATAAATTGCTCAGAAGCTATTAACCCCTTCCTTGCACACAGGAAGGAGAAAGAAGTGCTTATAATAGTTCCACACTGACACTTAGGGACTGAAATAGGGATCTAAAAAGTTGACAATCACTGTGTGATGGAACTTAAAGATGAGTATGTTTTAATTGTATATTTTGAAGGTTTTTAAGGGGCTCCAGCAAGCAAATATTGCCAGCCCTTTCTGACCAAGAAGCTTGTTTGAAGCTGTGAAATCTTAATGCAAACATTCCAGGTCCAGAGTGATAAACTGAGTTGAGCGATATGTCATTGATAAAGTTACCACATACGAGTTTTGAGAACTTGTTGGTTGAGATTTTGATTACATTTTGATCTGTAAAAGGATATATGCTGCAAACAGTAGCCAAAGAGTGGGTAGGATATTAAAAATGGCATATATGTGAAAAATGCTTGCTCAGAATTTTATGATTGTTATGTGAGATGCTGCTGAAACATGTATTTTAAATATTGTTTGGATGTAAACAAAAGCTCATTATAAACCTGACTCGACCATAGATTTTGTTCAATACTCATTGGTTACCTCAGTTTACCAATTTGTACTATGAATTGAACTTTATAATGGTTATGCTGAGTGCTAAAAATGGTTCAATGCTTTTGGTTACTGATTAGCAATCAAAGTGATACCAATGGAATGTTTGGTTGACTTATGATGGTAAAAGCAAGTAAGAGAAAGTGGGGAGGTATGTTGGGTTTGAATTCAGGAGAAAGAGGGACTTTGATCTAAAGTCCATAAAACTTTAGTATGTGGGTTTGTGAAGGAAGAATGGAAGAATGGAAGTTGTGTTCTGCTTTTTAAGCAGAGGGTTTTGAAGGGAGAGAGAGAGAAAGAGAGAGAGAGAGAGAGAGAGAGAGAGAGAGAGAGAGAGAGAGAGAGAGAGAGAGAGAGAGAGAGAGAAGGTGAAAGAGAACAGATAGATGTTTTGTTCTCATAATTGGATCTTTAACTTAGGGATAATTTCTAGAATTGAGGTATGTAGTTTTGTAAAATCACAAATAATTCTGGAATTTCTCTGAAATCCTTAGAGATTCCTGACGGATCTTGTCTTAGTTCCTTCAGATGGCCTAAGTTGATCTAGCCCTGATATGTATTTACTGTAGAGCTAATGAATTCAACATTTCTGTTCAAGTTTTATGACTAAAGTGTGATAAATTAATTATTGCCAAAATATGTAAGAATAATTGCTTTAATGTAGATTCATAGGCAGATTCATAGGCCTTAAGGAATCCTTAGAGAGGGCAAAAGGTCAGAAAAGCTTGTTTGAGGGTATGGAAATTTGTTTTTGGACTGCTGATAAGCAGAATTTCTCTGAGCTGTAATGGGTGAGACTTGTTCTTTAAGGAAAAGAAGGCTTCTGGGATCCAGTGGCAAGTGCTCTAAGGAGAGGGATAGTCCTAGGATGGTTATAGAGAAGGCAGCCCAAGACTCACTTTGGACTGAATTTTCCTGACCATCTAGGCTGCTAATCCTTGAGTGAAACAGTAATGGCAGTGACAGCCTTGCTTGGTACACGAAGCCACTCATTGTGTCCTGTATGACATGAGGAGATATTTTCCCTTTCTGGGCCTTCTTCCTTCGTGACATACCCATAATCAGCACAAAATACAAATTGGAAAATTAAAGTTTCCATCTCCCCAAACAACCTATTAGGCTAATAATTGGACATTCTCAAACTGTTAAGGAACATACTTTGAGAAGGTGAAGTTTATTCATAGATGGCTTGTATTTGCAGCCTTAATTGAAGTTTGGATCTTGAGCTTGGAATAGCTCAAAGATTTCTGGAATTTTCCCTGGAATCTGGGGTAAAAGAATATACTGTTACTCAAGTGTTATAAACTATAAAGATGTTTATAGTTAATGTGTACTTTGCAAAGGGATATTCTTTAACAGAGACATCACATACCAGTTGTTCTGCAAACATCTCAGGAATCCAATTTCCTAAAGGGATCTATTCCTGAGGATTAGTCAATTGGCTAAGATACCCAAATGCAAATGTGTGATGTTCATTACTATTGTACTAATTTTATGTTCCTATCTGCTATTTGCCCCAGTACACTTCTATCTTAGGGGCTGACTTTCCCATTGTGACCGATCTGCCAATCAGGGGAAGCAGTGGCTGGACACCCTTCAGATCTCTAAGCAGTTCTCCGCCGACCTGGGACCCTGGAATTCACTGAGGACATGCCTCTAAAAACCCTGTGTCTGCAGCTTTTCCCTCCCCCTCTCTTTTCCCCTCCCCCTCTCTCCTGATAATAGGCAGGGACAGCCCTACACCCATTCTCAGCACTGAAGAAGCTACAGAAGACTTGGACTTTGCCCTTTTCCCTTAGATACTTGGAGACGGGAAGGGATAGGACAGCAGGGGGCACTGAACCAGGTGGAGCCTGAGATTCTGGCCCGCCTGAAGGCTGTGTGGTTCCCCTATGGCAGTGGGGAGACAGCTAGCAAAAAGAATACATGACATCACACATAGGAGTGAGAAGCTGCTGGCCCCTGGTGCGCCCACCTTTTTAGCTCTTCTCCCTGGCTCACTACCCTAGTCACATCCCTTATAGGGCCCCTTGTAATCTTAATCCTACTCTTGACATTTGGCCCCTGAATTTTTAACTGCCTTGCTTGGTTTGTGAAAGACCACCTGGATGCCATCCAGGTGTTGGCCCTCTGACAACAGTACCAACCCTTAGCCACCACTAGACACCTTGAGCCCCGGGCTGAGGTTATGAGCCTTCTCAGTGGGCGGACCTGCCCTCTGCCCCCTGAGAGAAAAAAAAAGTAGGAAATGAAGGAGAAGGAAACTGCCAAGCCTTGGAAGTTAATATGGCAAAGATTCCAGCAGTGGGTCCAGATAAGAACTTAGGGACCTGAGCAGGAAATTGCCGGACCTTGGAAGTTAATATGTCAAAGGTCCCAGCAGCAGTAGGTCCCAGATAAGAATTTAGGGACCATAAATGCTGGCAAACATTCCAACAATGGTATGTAACAGATAGGGACTGGAGGGCCATGCATGCTGGAGGGGATATATATCCCAGCATCCCCAGACTACGGTTGGAACTCTATGGCGGGGCTCCCCTGGTGTGTGCTGCTGGTGCACACCAGTTCAATAAACGACTCTCTTGCTAATTGCATTGTCCATTGGTCTTCCGTGGTGGTGGGTGAAAACCCGGACCCTAATAATACCCACATATATACCACAGGGGGTGTTTGCAAAACATCAAAATGATGTGGGTTGGATTAAATCAATTACTTCAGGGAAGGAATACCACCTAAGATACCACAATACAAGTTGAGTAGAGAAGCAAGAGAAGCTATTTACACCTATTGTAAATAGCTTGCTTGAGCAAGGTATATTGAGACCTATGGTATCTGAATACAATAGCCCAATTTTAGCTATTAAAAAGAATAAGCTAAATGAAGATGGCACTCCTGCATGGAGATTTGTGATGGATTTGAGGGCTGTGAATAATTTCATTAGGAAGAGACACACTGTAGCACCATCTCCAAATGATATTATAACTCATATATCTGCAGAGGCTAGGTGGTACACAGTGTTGGACTTGAGCAACTCTTACTTTACTATACTGTTGCACCCTGATTCTCAAAATATTTTTGCTTTCCAATGGAAATAAACCCAGCTGTGCTATACTAGATTATTGCAAGGATGTTGCGAGTCTGCTTCAATATTTTGTCAACAGTTGCAAAGAGATCTAGCTACCATAACTTTCAGGCATATCAAATTGATACAATATGTGGATGATTTGTTGCTAGCATCTCCTGATGCTAAGACTTGTTTAGAAGATTCAAAGAAATTGTTAGTAGAACTTTATAAGAGGGGGCATAAAGTTTCTAAAAAGAAGATTCAATGTGTCCTACCAACAGCTGAATATTTAGGATTTGTCCTGGAAGGGGGCACCAGGAAAATCTCTAATAAAAGGATACCAGACATATGGAAGCTAGGCATCACTAGAACTAAGAAAGAACTTAGAGCTTTTCTGGGGGTTGCTGGTTTCTCAAGGCTAGTACATAGTGGGTTATTCTCATCTTTCCAAGTGCTTAACTGATTTGACAAAGAAAGATATTAAAGAGCCATTGCAATTGAATAAGGAACATTTACATGCTTTGTCACAGTTGAAAGGAGCTATTCTATCAGATCCAACTTTGGGAATACCTGATTATAAGAAAGAATTCCACTTGTACATCCATGAAGACATGGCTTTTCAAATGTTAGCACAGTATTTTGGGTTGAATCTAAGGGCTATTGCGTTTTACAGTTCTATCCTCGACACAGTTGCATAAGGAATGGTGCATTGCCTCAGGAGTGTAGTAGCTACTGCTCTAATGGTCAAGAAGTCCTATGACATAGTACTGGGATGTAAATTGCATGTGTATTCTGCACTCCAAATTGAAAAACTGTTATGGTCACAGAATATGCATTCATTCACCAATGGAAGAATATCCCAGAATGAAGTCATTTTGTTGGGCAATGATAACATCACAATTCATAGATGTGCACTATTGAACCCAGCAACACTGATCCCTGATTTGCCAATGGGTGGAGAAGTGTTGCATGATTGTGATCAGATAGTGGAACTCATGCATAGGCCAAATGAACGCCTTAAAGATACACCTCTTGTCGATCCAGAAATAGAGTTATACACAGATGGGTCCTCCTATGTTCGTGATGGGAGAAAATTCACAGGAGCAGTGGTTGTTGACAATGACAAAAAGTTTTGGCATGCCTCATTGTCAAGTCATGTCAGTGCCCAGGAGCCGAGCTCAAGGCTCTGCTCATGGCCCTGGAATTAGTTAGGGGGACAAGAGCTAATATATTTCTGTATTCACACTATGCTTTCTCCACTGTACATTGGTCATTATATATATATATATATATATATACACATATATATATATATATATATATATATATGGAAAAACAGGTTATAAAACTTTGGCTGGGAAACCAATTGCATCTGGCAATCTGATAGATCGTATTATAAGAATACACATGGAAAAACAGTGTTCAAAAATTTTAGTGTAGTCCTAATTGAATAAAAAATTTTAAAAGCGCACTAAAACCTCACATCTAGAAGATTGGCCAATATGACAGTAAATGAAAATAGTAAATGTTGGAGGGGATGTGGCAAAATTGGTATATTAATGCATTGCTGGTGGAGTTATGAATTGATCCAACCATTTTGGAAGAAAATTTGGAATTATGCTCACAGGGCTTCAAAAGAATGCATAATCCAGCAATAGCACTACTAGGTTTGTATCCCAAGGAGATAATAGTGAAAAATGTTTGTACAAAAATATTCATAGCTGCACTCTTTGTGGTGGCAAAAAATTGGAACATGTTGGGGTGTCCCTCGGTTGGGGAATAGTTGAACAAATTGTGGTGTATGCTGGTAATGGAACAGTATTATGCTATAAAGAATGATGAGTTGTTTGATTTCTATATGAACTGGAAAGACCTCCATGAACTGATATGGAATGAAATGAGCAGAACCAAGGGAACATTATACACAGAAACTGAAACATTCTACAATCTAGTGTAAATGAATTTGCTACTAGTAGTAATGTATGTAATCCATGACAATGCAGAGGGACATATGAGAAAGAATGCTATCCACAAAACATTTGATTTATCACTTGTTTTTATGGGGATAGGCTGTGGGGTTTTGGTTTTTAAAAGATTACTCTATTACAAAAATTAATAATATGGAAATAGGTATCAAGTGATAACACATGTATAACCCAGTGGAATTGCTTGTCTGCTCTGGGAGGGGGGAGGGAGGGAAAATGAGTCATGTAACCATGGGAAAATATTTTAAAATAAAAATAAATAAATATAAAAATAAAATAAGGAGCACTAATATTTTTGCATCATCCTCTATAGCCTTTCCATTCTCTTCTAATAGAAAAAATACTATAGATGATGTCAAATTGTCAAATGATGACTTCTCTAATAGAGAATAGATTTCTCTAATAGAAAATAATAGGGAGAGGGGAAGGAGAGAGGGAGTTAACTGAATATTTTAATGTAATAAACAGATGATTAGTTGGTTTTTTTTAAGTACTGCATTTGAAATCAGATGATCTGGGATTTATTACTTACTTATTAGTGTGAACTTGGCAAATCACTTCACATCCCTGAGAGATTCCTTATTTCAGGTGTTGTACCTCCTTCTTCTCTACTGAGGGTATCTCTGTTCTATATCTAGGCATATGATACAGGCATAACTCAGATATATTGCTGGTTTGGTTCCAGACTACTGCAAGAATGTGAATATTGCAAAAAAATGAGTCACGTGCTTTTTTGGTTTCTCAGTGTATATAAAATTATGCATACACTATAATGTAATCTATTAAGTATTCAATGATATTATGTCAAAAATGTATGAAAAATACTTTATTGATAAAAATGCTATCACTTGCTCCTTTAAAGAGTCATAATCTTTTTGCTTGTAGAGGGTCTTCCACCATGTTTATGACTGCTGACTGATTAGACTGGTGACTGATGAATATTAGAGTGACTGTGGTTTCTTAAGGTAAGAAAATAACATTTGCCACATGGAGCAGATTTTTCTTTCATTTGAATGCTGAGAGGCCACTATAGGGTTATTAATTGATCTAATTTCAATACTGTTGTGTCTCAGGGAATAAGGACGTCTGAAGAAAGAAAGAGATGGGGAAAGGTCAGTCAGTGGAGCAGTCAGGACACATATAACATTTATTATTAAGTTCACCATCGTAAATGGGTACCCAAATGGACACCCAAAATGATTACCATAGTAATAACATAAGAGGTCACTGATCCCAAATCATCATAACAGATAATAATGAAAAAAGTTTAAAATGTTATGAGTAATGCCAAAATGTGACATAGAAGCACAATGTGAGTACATACTATTGGAAAAAATGGTGCCCATAGACTTGCTCAACACTGGGTTGCCACAAACCTTCAATTAAAAAAAATACATCTTTGAAGCATAATAAAGCAAAAGCCAAAAAAAAAAAAATAATAAAATAAAAGGTATGCCTGTACAGCTAAATTCAGGACTGAGGAAGTTTGGTCTCTAATGGGGAGAGGGGAGGGAGATTGGGCACCCTTTTCTCATACACTTTAGCTCATTAAATACCTACAAGGCACCTAGGAGAAAAATTATTTAAATTTTAACTTCATGTTAAATCCTAAGGTTTCATCAAAACTTTATTTTTAAAGGCCAATGAGTCATTTGTCCATTTGACTCAGCAGTCAATAAAGGAATTGCATCAGCATTTCAAAGTGCCTATGTTCTTCAGCCCTAGTCACCACATGGCCAGAAATAGCCAGGCAGTGCCTCATTTCCTACATGTCCAAATGCTGAGTCATCATGTCCCTGTTCCCTGGAAGTTTTCATAGAAGTCAGATGTACAAACCTTGAGATGGCTTCCTGTAAAGTCAATTCAACTTCTGATACCTATATGACAAGGATAGTGAACCAGATGATCCTTAAGGCTCCTTCCACCTTTAAATCAAATGTCCCAAATCGCCACCAAAATACCCCATTGCATTAAGTAGAATTATTCAGTGAGGTTTTTAAAAGCCTGTCATTCTTCTTAATCTTTTTAAAGATGCCCGTTTCTTTTCAGAATTCCAAATGATATCTGATTTTCATTGATTTTCATCATATCAATCAAAATAGTACCCATGTAAATTCTTTACATTATCATTAAATTATTTCTTGACAAGCAAAGCTCATAATTTCCACATCTACTTTGTTTTCCTATTTGTTGTCTCCATCACTGCCCTTGACAGTCCTATATTGACAATCCTATACTTAGAGAAATCTCTCTTGATCTCCTTGCTCCTGTTTAGGAAGGTTGCCAAGTACTCTTTTAGCTTTTGTCAAAACCTCAGAATGCTTTAAGTATCACATCAATTTAGAGCTAGGTATCAGCATATCAACTTGAGTGAGTATGCTTTGCAGCTGTATACTCTAAAAGACATTTTAGGGTGAATTACAAATGGAAATTTATAAAATAATGGGAGCTCTTTGGACCCTAAATCCAGGACCCTTTCCTCTGCACAGTACTGTCATATTTGACCTTTGTGAATTTTAGATTTACTCCACCCTGCTTAGTATTTAGAATTCTAGCAACCAGAAATGTATACAACCCCACTTAAGGATTAACTGTAGGAGAGGACGGCCTATGACCGGCATGTGCTAGCAAGTGACAAATCAGAAACAACTGACTGACCCTCTGGGCTGTCCTAAGCCAAGCTTAAGCCATCATTGGTATGTGTGAGACACAGGAAGTCATGTAAAGAACTTTTATAATTTGGGTCACTTCCTATGAGAGGGGCTTTTGGGCACTTTTGCGGCTTTTGCAGCTTTTGGCGACTTTGTGACTTTGGTGGTGGAGTTGACTGGGAGGAGCTCAGAAGCATGGGTATAGGTCAGACAACTTCCAGGAAAGGCCACATGGTGAGTGATAAGGCTGACTCACTTTTCCCTTGACCCTTATGAAGGTTCCAGCCTCCAAGGAGGCCCCTCATCTTGGAGGAGGCCTCCTATCTGGAAGCAGAGCTAGATTTAATCTTCTGGGAAAGCCCCTTGGCTGAGGCCTCTGAAGTCCCCCTGGCTCAGGCCAGGCCAGAGCAGATCTTTTACTCCTTCCCTCTTTCTCCCTTGTTCTTAATTTTCTTCCTTCAATTGTAAATAAACCACCATAAAATTCTATTCTGACTTGAGTATTTCATTGGGATTTAGAATTTAAATCCCTGGTGACCACTAATATAATATATTCAGTCTCAACCCTAAAATTTACCCTTATGCCTTGAAGCTTAATAGATCCATAAATGAAGTAGAACTTGTGCAGATATGTCTGCAGGAAGGTCCTACTTGCAGGCTTCATCATTGCATAAAAGTGACCCTGTGTTGTCAGCTCTCTGGCAGATTCTACCTCGAAGCAAACTCCTCCAGGATCATTTACCAAGCTATAAATTCAAGTAGTGTACTGAACAAATATGTTTAACAGAAAAGGGAAACCATAGATAAAGAAGTCAATAAAATGGTAGTTAATTGCCTTCCAGGAGTTTCAAAAAATTTTAAGGGATATTATTAAGCTAATGGTTTCAACAAATCATTTGTAATTAAAAGATTTTTTTCAAAATAAAAATATGTGTATGAGTGGTTAGACCTAGAAGAGATTAGAGGACATCTAAGTGCAAGTCAATTTTGCTGATGAGGAAACAGACTTAGAAGTTTAGTGACTTAGCAAAGGTCACAAAGGTAGCAAGGGCCAGTGTCAGGATTAGAACTCAAGCCTCTGATTCGAAACCTGTGCTCTTTCCATTGTAGAATGCTACTAGCACATGCTACTAGCTTCTAGTCTTAAATGCGCAGCTAAATTTTAGATGCTAAAATAATGTAATTGGGTAAAAGTGGGTGGAATGGATAGAGTGTTGGGTCTAGAGTTAGGAAGACTTGAGTTCAACTCCACCCTTAGATACTTAATAACTATGTGAGCTGGGGCAAGTCATTTTACCTTGTTTGCTTCAGTTTCCTCATCTGCAAAGTGAACTAGAGAAGGAAATAGCAAGCCACTCCAGTATCTGCCAAGAAAACACAAAAAGGGGTTTAACACAACTGAAAAATAACTGAACAACAATAGTAAATAAAAGAGTAAGCAAGCTATAGACAGCAAGCTGGACTCGGAGTCATGGAGGACTGGATTCAAGTCCTGTTACTCTGTATTGGCTCTCTGACCCTGGGCTATTCAATTTACTTTCTCTTTAGTCTAAAAGGTGCATTAAGGGTGCTGCATTATATATATATATATACATATATATGTATATATATATACATATATACATATATATGTATATATAATATTAGTAGAAGTTCTACACCAGGAGCTCCCTAACTAATAAAATCATAGGTATAGCAAAAAATAAAATAAATCAATAAAGCATTTTTCTTATAATCATTCTTATAATTTCCATAAAATTTTCTGACATTGACAGATACTACATATAATGGCAAAATTATGGCAAAAAATAAAAATAATGCCAAAAAAATGGCACACCAGTGAACTCTTTGTAAAGATATACACAGAGTAAATTTCTACATGTGAGTATACACAGAACATTTTGGAAATTTAAATAGAATAAAAAATTTTAGTGAATGTAAAACAACTTAAATCTTTCAAGCTTAAAGACATATTTTGGCTGTTCCATTTAAAAAGATACTTCTGATTCAGTTTTCTCTGAAGTGCAGCAAATGAGGGAGAAAATAACTCAGCCATTTTCACTTTGGACACACAGCTCTACAATATCAGCACTTAGTCAGAAAGAAGCCAGCACAGAGAAATTTAAGTCTGCTTATTTTCTTACATGTTACAGTAATTTGACTGGATGTGAAATCACTTTCTACTAATCCAACAGCATAAAGGCTCTAAATACTAAAATACTGTCTGAATCTGACAGCTTTTTCTGAGAAGTGACTCTGTGAAAAGAGTAATGCTGTCTAATGATTATGTCAGTGGAGGTAAACAAACATTTTTCATATGCCAATTTAAATGGACTTTTTTGATAACTACCATTGGACAGTTGGAACAGTGGATAGACTGATTGTGGAAGACTTGAGTTCAAATTCTACCTCAGACATATACTAGCTCTGTGACCCTGGGCAAGTCACTTAACTCTGTTTGCTTCAGTTTCCTCATTTGTAATATGAGATGGGGAAGAAATGGCAAACCATTCTAGTATCTTTGCCAAGAAAACCCCAAATATAAACCAGAGCAGCTCTGTGTCACCATGTGAATCCTCTCTGACCAAGATTAAAATATCTCCACAAAATGAATATAGGAGTGAAATAACTAACAAGGAGACAGAGTGAAACAACTATCAAGAAAAGAAAAACCCAAAAGGTAGGCAAAAGAACACCTGGGGCATGGAGAAAAGAGGAAAGCAGAGCTAGCAAGAGGTAGCAAGGAGGGAAGAGCAAGCCAAGAGCAAGCCACACACCCCCACCTCATATCTGTTGTCCAAGGTTTGGGAACCTATGCCCAAGCCAACATTCAGATCATGAGACTCTGCCTGGGCAAATAGTGGTATAAGCCAACCCACACCCCTTGAAATTTCAAACCGGAGAAGTTCAGAGTTCCAGCCCAGAACAGTCTGTGTTGAAAGGGGCTGATCTGTATGGGCCCAGAGAGAAGCCAGGAATCCCAGTCTGGGTTTGGGATGAGGACATAGTACATATTTTGGGGTGAGGACACAGTTCACAGCTACCCCTCCCCCCCATCTTTTTGCCCAAAACTAAGGGTTGAGCTCCAGGACAGGGCAATTAAGGGTGTGCCTGATTGGATCAAATACACAGTGAGACCAAAAAATTGAGCCTAAGCCTGGGGCTAGAATTTGATAAGCCCCTGACCTAATCATATTCAGAGTGAGATCAAAAGCTTATCTCTTTGCACATGTCTGTTGAAGGTCATATTCTCAAATAATTAAATCTTGAGCTTTGCTGCAGCCCTTCCTAAATCCTGTTACCCAGAGTAGGGTGGAGATTGTAGTTTCCAAGACCTGATTCTGTCATTCCAAGTATCTCCATTGTTATTGATCAGGAAAGAGCCAAAATCCCATCCTCTAAAGAATGGTTTGAACAGGGTTGAGTAGTTTTGAAATTCACAGTATACAATGTTCTCCTGGCTCTACTCATTTAGTTCTGCATCAGTTCCTGGAGGTCTTTCCAGTTCACATGGAATCCCTCCAATTCATTTTTCCTTTCAGCATCACCATCATATACCACAATTTGTTCAGCCATTACCCAATCGATGGACATCCCCTCATTTTCCAATTTTTGGCCACCACAAAGAGCACTACTAGAAAGATTTTTGTAAAAGTATTTTTCCTTATCTCTTTGGGGTACAAACACAGCAGTGGTATGGCTAGATCAAAGGGCAGGTACACTTTTAAAGCCTTTTGGACACAGTTCCAAATTGTCCTCTAGAATGGTTGGACCAATTCACAACTCCACTAGCAGTGCATTAGTGTCCCAATTTTGCCACATCCCCTCCAACATTTATCACTTTCCTTTGCTGCCATACTGGCCAGTCTGCTAGGTGTGAAGGGTACCCCAGGGTTGTGTTATTTTGCATTTCTCTAATCAGGAGGAATTTAAAACACTTTTCCATGTTCTTTTTGATATTTTTGATTTCATTGTATGAAAACTGCCTATTCCTGTCTCGTGGCCATTTGTCAATTGGGAACTGGCTTAATTTTTAAAAAAATTTTTGACTTAGTTCCTTATATATTTAGGAAATTAAACCTTTGTCAGAGTTTTGTTTTAAAAATGTTCTCCCAGTTTGTTGCTTTCCTTCTAATTTTGATTGCACTGGTTTTGTTTGTACAAAACCTTTTTAATTTGTTATAATCAAAGTTATTCATTTTATATTTTTCAATGTTCTCTATCTTTTATTTGGTCTTAAATCCCTTCCTTTCCCTCAGATCTGACAGGTATACTACTATATGTCCATCTAATTTATTTGTTATTTCACTCTTTATATTTAAGTCATTTACCCATCTTGAATTTTTCTTGGTATAGGGTATAAAAATGTTGATCTAGACCTGATTTTTCCCATACTGTTTTCTAATTTTCCCAGCACTTTTTTGTCAAAGAGTAAGTCCCTATTCCAAAGCTGGGATTTGGGGGTTTACTGAACACTAGCTTGCTGAGATCATTTACCCACAGTCTATTCCACTGTTTCACCCTTCTGTCTCTTAGCCTCTACCATATTGTTTTGATGACCAATGCTTTATAGTACAGTTTAAGATCTGGTATTGCTAGGCCCCCATCCTTCACATTTTTTTTATCATTTCCCTTGATGTTCTTGATCTTTTGTTTTTCTAAATTAACTTGGTTAATACTTTTTCAAATTAAAAAAAAAGGTCTTTGGCAGTTTCATAGGTATGGCACTGAATAAGTAGATTAATTTGAGTAGGATTATCATTTTTATTATGTTAGTTCATCCTACCCATGAGCAATTGATATTTTCCAGTTATTTAGATCTAGATTTAACTTTTAATTGGGGAAAAGCATTTTGTAGTTGTGTTCATATAATTCCTGAGTTTTTCTTGGTAGAGAGATTCCTGAATATTTCATATTGTCTGGAGTGATTTTAAATGGAGTTTCTCTTTCTAACTCGTGCTGCTAAATTTTGTTGGAAATATACAGAAATGTTGATGGTTTATGTGGGTTTATTTTGTATCCTGCAACTTTGCTAAAGTTGTTGATTATTTTGAATAGCTTTTTAGTTGATTCTATAAGGTTCTTTAAGTAGACCATCATATCATCCACAAAGAGTGATAGTTTAGATTCCTTATTGCCTATTTTAATCTCTTCAATTTATTTTTCTTCTCTAATTACTTCTGCTAGCATTTCTAGTACAATATCAAATAATAGAGGTGATAATGAGCATCCTTGCTTCACTCCTTATCTTACTGGGAAGGCTTTTGACTTGTCCCCATTGCAGATGATACTTGCTAATGGTTATAAATATATACTGTTTATTATTTTGAGGAATGGTCCTTCTAGTCCTATACTTTCTAGTGTATTCAATAGGAATGAGTATTGCTTTTTCTGCATCTATTGAGATAATCATATGATTTCTGTTGGCTTGATTATTGATATGGTTAATTATGTGGGCGGTTTCCTTAATATTAAACCATCCTTGCATTCCTAGTATTAATTTCACCTGGGCATAGTGCATAATTCTTGTGAAAACTTGCTGTAGTCTTTTTGCTGGCATGTTATTTAAGATTTTTTTCTTCTATGTTCATTAAGGAGATTGGTCTGTAGTTTTCTTTCTCTGTTTTTGGTCTGCCTGCCTTTGGAATTAATACCATATTAGTGTCATAAAAAGAATTTGGTAAGACCCCATTTGCTCAGTTGTATAGTATTTGTATAATATTGGGATTAGTTGTTTTTAATGTTTGATAGAATTCACTTGTGAATCCATCTGGTCCTGGGGATTTTTTCTTAGGAAGTTCCTTGTCTTGTGCAATTTATTTTTCTAGGATGGGATTATTTAAGTTTTCTATTCTAGGCAATTCATATTTTTGGAAATATTCACCCATTTCACCTAGGATGTCATATGTATTGCCATATATTTGGGCAAAATAATTCTTAATGATTACCTTAATTTCTTCTTCATTAGAGGTGAGATCACCCTTTTTCAACTTTGATACTATTAATTTGATTCTCTTCTTTCTTTTTTTAAAATTAACCAGTACTTTATCTATTTTATTTGTTTTTTCAAAGTACCAGCTCATTTGTAAAATTTATTTTTAATTTATTAGTCTTATTTATTAGTACAATTTAC
This sequence comes from Monodelphis domestica, assembly GCF_027887165.1. Classification (NCBI taxonomy): domain Eukaryota; kingdom Metazoa; phylum Chordata; class Mammalia; order Didelphimorphia; family Didelphidae; genus Monodelphis; species Monodelphis domestica. Next base: position 217,574,268 of record NC_077234.1, read on the forward strand.
TTTGAATTTTTATGATTTTCAATTTAGTTTTTATCAGGGGATTTTAAATTTGTGCTTTTTCTAATTTTTTAAAGTTCTAAACCCCATTTGTTGATCTCCTCCCTCTCAATTTTGTTGCTATAGGCAGTCAGAGATATACATTTTCCCCTGAGTACTGCTTTGGATATATCTCATAGGTTTTGATATGTTGTCTCCTCATTGTAATTCTCTTTGGGGTGTATGGGGTGCTCAGAGAGGGGTAGTATCTCTGGTATGGAGGGCTTGTCGTGCCCTCCTAGGGCAGCTCTCCAGCCTCTGACCCCCATCTGACACCCAGCACTCACTTGTGGCTTCCAGTAGCTGCTAGCATGAGGCAGCGGCCACACCACGGGCAACCGCTTCTACTGGCTGGCTAAACCTTGTGAGGGGAGCCATCTGGTCATCGACCCCTGGTGAACCAGGGCTTTGCTCACCCAGCATGTGAAGACTGCTTCTGCGGAACAGGCAGAAGAAACCAATAAGAAGGATCAATGGCCAAGATGGCAATGCAGCAAAGCACCATGGAGTGCTTAGGGTGTGTTGGAGCACAAAGGACAACATGGCCATCCAATGCAGCTGAGGAAGTCTCCAGGTGTAACAACTTTTCATACCACTGGACCCAGTCTTCCAACGCGGAGAGAGTGGGACTGTCTCTGTGCATCGACTTTTCTGCTTAAATCTCTTTCACGCACAAGTATCTTTGTGCACACTCATCTATCCTAACCCCATCCACCCTCTTCAAGACCTGCGGTGAAGACGGAGTGGCAACACAACAGGTGGAGGTGACCACTGGCAGATGTAGTCATGATCCTGCACGTAGGCGGCCCACGGATCAGTGGTCGCTCGGCCCTGTGGGCAGCAGGGACGTTCGGCAGCATCCTGGGCGACTGAGCAGCTCTATCTAGGATAGCACTGCTCACCCTAATCAACGGAGGGGACTAGAAAAGGTGTCCCAAACATTGCTGCCCTACAAACACCCGGTCAGCACACCGCGGCTGGCAGGTCATCCCTTTAAGCAGTCGAAACCAAAAGAAACAAAACACAAAGAAACTCCTACTAGGAGCATGGAACATCAGGACATTACTTGACAGAGAGAATACCCCAAGACCTGAGAGAAGAACAGCTCTAATCGGTAAAGAATTGGCGCGATATAACATCGACATCGCAGCCTTAAGTGAAACATGCTTACCAGAAGAGGGACCACTCAGCGAACCCACCACTGGATACACCTTCTTCTGGAAAGGTAGAGCCACAAATGAAGACAGAATCCATGGTGATGGCCTGGCTATCAAGACCAGTTTGCTCAAACAGCTGCCAGATTTGCCTGTGGGCATCAGCGAGAGGCTCATAAAGATCCGTTTACCTCTCAGCAAAAACCGGTATGCCACAATCATCAGCGCATATGCCCCAACACTGACCAGCACAAAGGAGACCATCGAGCAGTTCTACTCTGACCTGAGTGCCGTCCTGCACTCAGTGCCCACAAATGACAAGCTGATACTACTGGGAGACTTCAACGCCTGCGTTGGCCAGGACCATGAAAGATGGAATGGAGTGCTTGGCAAACACAGTGTGGGCAAAATGAACAACAACGGCCTACTGCTACTCAACAAATGCTCAGAGTTCGAACTCACCATCACGAACACTCTGTTCAGAATGGCGAACAAACATAAAACAACGTGGATGCACCCACGATCAAAACAGTGGCATCTCATTGACTACGTTATTGTATGCCAGCGAGACATCCAGGATGTACAGATCACCAGAGCCATGAGAGGAGCTGAATGCTGGACAGCGATTCTTCAAATGCGCGTTGCGCCTCACCATCCAAAACGCGCCCAGACAGTCCGCACATTTTACGTGAGTCTTCTTAGAGATTCATCTTATTTGCAAACATTCCAGTCCTGCCTGGACGACAAGCTGTCTGCCAAGGGATCACTCACTGGAAGCTCAACCGAGAAATGGAACCAGTTCAGAGACAGAGTGAAGGAAACATCAAAGGCAGTCCTAGGCCCCAAACAACACAACCACCAGGACTGGTTTGACGAGAACAACACTGCTATTGAAGACCTATTGAGCAAAAAGAACAAAGCCTTTATGGAGTGGCAAAATAACCCAAACTCTGCTCCTAAAAAGGACAGATTCAAGTCTCTCCAAGCCACGGCGCAGCGTGAGATCAGGAAGATGCAAGACCGGAGGTGGGAAAAAAAGGCAGAAGAAATCCAGCGTTTTGCTGATATGAAAAACTACAAACAATTTTTCAGTGCCCTCAAGACTGTCTATGGGCCATTAAAACCCACCACCACTCCCTTGCTATCCTCTGACGGTGACACTCCCATAAAAGATAAAAAAGGCATCAGCAACAGGTGTAAAGAACACTTCAGTCAGCTTCTCAACCAACCCTCTTCAGTCTACCAAAGCGCCCTTGACCAGATCCCCCAAAATCACACCATTGAAGAACTTGACGTCCCTCCTTCAATAGAGGAAGTCCAAAAAGCCATTAAACAAATGAGTGCAGGCAAGGCACCCGGTAAAGACAGGATCCCAACAGAGGTGTACAAGGCCTTAAATGGAAAGGAGCTCCAGGCATTCCACACAGTGCTAACCCGCATATGGGAAGAGGAAGACATGCCCCCAGAACTGAGAGATGCCTCCATCGTAGCCCTGTACAAGAACAAAGGTGCAGGAGCAGCCTGTGACATCTACAGAGGCATCTCACTACTTTCCACCGCCAGAAAGATCCTCGCCCGTGTTATACTCAACAGACTCCTGTCGTCTGTTTCAGAGCAGAACCTGCCTGAGTCACAATGTGGTTTCCGACCAGATCGCAGCACCATCGACATGGTCTTCACAGTGAGGCAAATGCAGGAAAAATGCCTTGAGCAGAACCTGAGTCTCTACATTGTCTTCATAGAACTGACAAAGGCATTCGACACATTGAACAGGGAAGCATTGTGGGTGATCCTTAGCAAGCTCGGTTGCCCAGCAAAATTCGTCAAACCGATCCAGCTCTTTCATGTCGACATGACAGGGGAAGTCCTATCTGGTGGAGAGACTTCTGATCACTTCAACATCTCCAATGGCGTGAAACAAGGTTGTGTCCTCGCTCCGGTACTATTCAACCTATACTTCACTCAAGTATTTAGACATGCTGTGATGGATCTAGACCTGGGCGTCTACATCAAATACCGACTGGATGGCTCACTATTCGACCTTCACCACCTGAATGCAAAAACAAAGACAACAGAGAGACTCATCCTGGAAGTTCTCTTTGCAGATGACTGTGCTCTTATGTCCCACCAAGAAAATCATCCTCAAACCATTGTGGACAGGTTCTCTACCGCAACAAAACTGTTTGGCCTGACTATCAGGCTCAGCAAAACAGAGGTGCTGTTTCAACCTGTACCAGGGAGGCCAACGAACCAGCCATGCATTACAATCGACGACGGCACGCAGCTTTCTAACTTCAACACTTTCAAGTATTGACGGCAGCACCATCGCCAACAATGGGTCCCTAGACCACGAGATTAATGCCAGGATCCAAAAGGCCAGCCAGGCACTCAGGCAGCTACACTCCAAAGTCCTCCAACTCAAAGATTGTAAGCACTGCAACGAAGCTCAAAGTGTATAACGCAGTGGTCCTCAGCTCGCTCCTGTACGGTTGTGAAACATGGACACTGTACCAGAAGCACATGAAGCAGTTGGAGCAATTCCACCAATGCTCCCTCTGGTCAATCATGAGGATCCGATGGCAGGACCGAATCACCAATCAGGAAGTCCTCGACAGAGCCAACTCCACCAGCATCGAAGTCATGGTCCTCAAAATCCAGCTACGATGGTCTGTACACGTCATCTGCATGGACCCACAATGAATACCAAGACAGGTATTCTATGGTCAGCTGGACTCAGGAAACAAGGCCAACCAAAGAAAAGATTCAAGGATCAGCTAAAGTCCAACTTGAAGTGGGCTGGCATGACACCAAAGCAATTAGACCTAGCTGCCTCTGACAGAAGCAGCTGGCGAACCCACATTAACCATGCCACCACAACCTTTGAAGATGAACATCGATGTCTTGCTGCTGCGCATGAACACCGACACCAGGCCACAGCCACACGCTCCGTAACAACTGGCATCCCACACCCCTTGTGCCACAAACTATGCGCCTCAGTCTTTGGATTTCAAAGTCCTATGAGGGCACACCGTATATGAAAACGCACAAAGACAATTGTCATTCTCAGTCACTGAGAGACTACCACTATATGTAATTCTCTTTAATGAAGTCCATAATTGTTTCTGTGATTTCTTTTTTGATACACCAGTTTTTAAGAATTAGATTATTTAGTTTCCAATTAATTTTAAATTTGCCTTTCCATGGACCATTGTTAAATATAATTTTTATCACATTATGATCTGAAAAAGTGGCATTTATCATTTCTGCTTTTTTTTCATGGATTTGCAATATTTCTATGACCTAGTACATGGTACATCTTTGCATATGTACTGTGTCTTGCTGATAGGAAGATATATTCATTTTTATCCCTGTTCCGTTTTCTCCAGATAACTATTAACTCTAATTTTTCTAGCATTTAATTCCCTTCCCTTCTTTTCTAATTTATTTTTTTTGGATTGATTTATCTAGTTCTTCAAGCAGAAGGTTGAGACCCCCCACTAGTATGGTCTTACTATTTATTTCCTTCTTGAGGTCCCTTAATTTTTCCTTTAGAAATCTATATGCTATACTATATGGTATATAAATTTTAGTAATTATATTACTTCATTATTTATAGTACCCTTTAGCAAAATGTAATTTCCTTCCTAATCTCTTTTAATCAGACCAATTTCTACTTTACCTTTGCCTGGTATCATGATTGTTACTTCTGCTTTTTTTATTTTTAATTTAGATGACACATAATAAATTCTGCACCAGCTTTTTACCTCTACCCTGTGTGTCACCCTGCCTCAAATATGTTTTTTTTTTAACCCCTTACTTTCTGTCTTGGAATCAATACAGGGTATTGGTTCCAAGGCAGAAGAGTGGTAAGGGCTAGGCAATGGAGGTTAAGTGACTTGTCCAGGGTCACACAGCTAGGGAGTGTCTGAGACCATATTTGAACCCAGGACCTCACGTCTCTGGGCCTGGTTCTCAATCCACCTAGTCACTCAGCTGCCCCCCTCAAATATGTTTCTTGTAAACAACATATAACAGGATTCTGTTTTTTAATCCACTCTGCTATCTGCTTCCATTTTATCATCCCATTCACATTCAGTGTTATGATTATTAATTGTATATTGCTTTCCATTATATTTTCTCCTTTAAATTCTTGTTCCTCCTCACCATTGTTTTGCTTTTTGTAACCCCCTTACTAACCCCTCTCTCCAGTTACCTCCCTCTTCCCTAGTATTCTCCTCCTTCTATTTCTCTGTGGGGTAAGATAGAATTCTATATTCTACTGAGTAAGATAGAATTCTATACCCCACCGAGTATACTTGTTTTACCCTCTCTGAGCCAGTTAAAATGAGAGTAAAATTTAAGCATTGCCTGTCACCACCCTTATCCTCTTCTCTTTATAATGATTTTTCATACCTCTTTATGTTATATAATTAACCCATTCCATCTCTCACTTCCCTTTTCTTGTAGTGCAACCATATCTTTCAGCCCTTGATTAATTTTTAGATATCATTCAAATGCATACATATCATATCACACATAAATATTGTTCCATATCATCACATTTACATATACATTATACATCATTATATATACATATATCATATCACGTTAATCAGATAATAATTTTTGGGAATTACAGAAATCCTCTTTCCACATAGACATATAAATATTTTGACCTTAATGAGTTCCTTAAATTTCACTTTCTTTTTTTCCTTTTTGGGTCTCTCTTGTGGCTTGTGTTTGGGCTTCAAATTTTTGGTTTAGGTCTGGCTTATTACCCAGGAATGCTTGGAAATCTTCTATTTGATTGAATGTTCATTTTTTTCCTCCTGAAAGAAAAAACTCAATTTTGCTAGATAGATGACTCTGAGTTGTAAACCCCATTTTTTTGCCTTCCTGAATATCGTATTCCATGCTTTCTGATCCTTTAATGTAGAAGCTACTAGGTCCTATGTGATTCTGATTATAGCTCCATGGTATTAGAATAGTTTGTTGTTGTTTTTTTTCTGACTGCTTGAAGAATTTTTTCCTTTGGTGGCTAATTTATGGAAGTTGTTATTTGAGGTTTTCTTTCTGGAAGTGATCTGTGAATTCTTTCAGTTTAAATTTCATTTTCTTTTTCAAGGCTCTATGGGCAGTTATCTTTGATAATTTCTTGTAATATGACAGCCAAGTTTCTTTTTCATTGTGCCCTTCAGGTAGTCCAATAAGTCTCAAATTTTGTCTCTCCTAAATCTATTTTCTTGGTCAATTATTTTTCAACAAAATATTTCATGTTTTCCTTTGTTTTTTTTTCCTTCATTCTTTTGATTCTACTTCATTGTTTCTTGAGTTCTCAAATACTCATTGGTTTCTCAATGGTCAATTCTGATTTTTATGGATTGATTTTTCTTTGTCAAGTTTTGGTTCTCCATTTTCAATTGGCCCATTTCTTCTTGTATCACTTTCATTTCTTTTTCCCACTTTTTCTCTGCCTCTCTTGATTGTTTTTATTACTTTTTTAATTTTTTAAAATTTTATTTGGTCAATTTCAAACATTATTCCTTGGTTACAAAAATCACATTCTATCCTCCCTCCCCTGTCTCTACCCTTCCCATAGCCAACACACAATTCCAATGGGTATTACATGTGTCCTTGGTCAGAACCTATTTTTATGCAGTTGATGTTTGCACTTGGATGTTCCTTTAGTGTCTATATCCCCAATCACATCCCCCTCGACCCATGTAATCAAGCAGTTGCTTTACTTCTGTGTTTCTACTCCCACAGTTTTTCCTCTGAATGTGGATGGTGTTTTTTTCAAATAGATCCCTTTGGGTTGTTCAGGGTCACTGCATTGCCACTAATGGAGAAGCCCATTACCACTAATGGAGAAGTCCATTACATTTGATTGTACCACAGTGTATCAGTCTCTGTGTACAACGTTCTCATAGTTCTGCTCCTTTCACTCTACATCACTTCCTGGAGGTTGTTCCAGTTTCCATGGAATTCCTCCACTTCATTATTCCTTTGAGCACAATAGTATTCCATCATCAACATATTTGTTCAGCCATTCCTCAATTGAAGGGCATCCTCTCATTTTCCAATTTTTTGCCACCACAAAGAGCACAGCTATGAATTTTCTAGTACATGTGTTTTTCCTTATCTCTTTGGGGTAAAAACCCAGCAGTGTTATGGCTGGATCAAAGGGCAGACAGTCTTTTATAGCCCTTTGGGCATAGTTCCAAATTGCCCTCTAGAATGGATCAATTCACAACGCCACCAGCAATGAATTAATGTCCCAACTTTGCCACATCCTCCAGCATCCATTACTTTCCTTTGCTATCATGTTAGACAATCTGCTTGGTGTGAGTTGTTTTGATTTGCATCTCTCTGATTATATGAGATTTAGAACACTTTTTCATGTGCTTATTAATAGCTTTGATTTCTTTGACTGAATACTGCCTTTTCATGTCCCTTGCCCATTTTTCAATTGGAGATTGGCTTGATTTTTTTGTACAATTGACTTCGCTCTTTATAAATTTGAGTAATTAGACCTTTGTCAGAGGTTTTTGTTATGAAGATTGTTTCCCAATTTGTTACTTCCCTTCTAATTTTGGTTCCATTGGTTTTGTTTGTACAAAAATTTTAAATTTGATTTAATCAAATTTATTTTACATTTTGTGATTTTTTTTGTAAGTCTTGCTTGGTTTTAGAATCTTTCCTTTCCCAAAGGTCTGACATGTATACTATTCTGTATTCACATAATTTACTTATTGTTTCCTTCTTTATGTTCAAGTCTTTTACCCATTCTGAGTTTATCTTGGTGTAGGGTGTGAGATTTGATCCAACCCTACTCTCTCCCACACGGTCTTCCAATTTTCCCAGCACTTTTTGTCAAATAGTGGATTTTTGTCCCAAAAGCTGGGATCTTTGGGCTTATTATAGCTGTCTTGCTGAGGTCACTTACCCCAAATTTATTCAACTGATCCTCCTTTCTGTCTCTTAGCCAGGACCAAATTGTTTTGATAACCACTGCTTGATAGTTTGAGATATGGTACTGCAAGGCCACCTTCCTTTGCATTTTTTTATTATTTCCCTGGATATCCTTGATCTTTTGTTCTTCCAAATGAACTTTGTTATGTTTTTTTCTAATTCAGTAAAAAAGTTTTTTGGTAGTTCAATGGGTAAGGCACTAAATAAGTAAATAAATTCGAGTAAGGTGGTCATTTTTATGTTAGCTCATCCTACCCATGAGCAATTAATGTTTTTTCCAATTGTTTAGGTCTAGTTTTAATTGTGTGGAAAGTGTTTTGTCGTTGTGTTCATACAGTTCCTGTGTCTTGGCAGATAGATTCCTAAGTACTTTATATTATCCAGGGTGATTTTGAATGGAATTTCTCTTTCTAATTTTTGCTGCTGAGATGTGTTGGAGATATATAGAAATGCTGATGACTTATGTGGGTTTATTTTGTATCCTGCAACTTTGCTAAAGTTGTTGATTTTTTCCACTAGCTTTTTAGTTGATTCTCTAGGATTCTTTAAGTTGATTCATATCATCCGCAAAGAGTGATAGCTTGGTCTCTCCACCGCCAATTTTAATACCTTCTATTTCTTTTTCTTCTCTAATTGCTACTGTTAAGTGTTTCTAGTACAATGTTAAATAATAGCATTGATAAGGGGCATCCTTGTTTCACTCCTGATCTTATTGGGAATGCATCTATCCCCATAACAGATCATGTTGGCTGATGGTTTTAGATAAATACTTTTTATTATATTTGTGTCATAAAAGGAATTTGATAGAATTCCTTCTTTGCTTATTATGTCAAATAGTTTGTATAATATTGTGATTAGCTGGTTTGGAATGTTTGATAGAATTCACTTGTGAATCCATTTGGCCCTGGGGATTTTTTCTTAGGGAGTTCTTTGATGGCTTGTTCAATTTCTTTTTCTTATATGGGATTATTTAAGAATTCTATTTCTCCTTCTGTTAATCTAGACAGTTTATAGTTTTGTAAATATTCATCCATATCACCTATATTGGCATATTTATTGCATATAATTGGGCAAAAGAATTTTTTAATGATTGCCTTAATTTCCTCTTCATTGGAGGTGAGTTCTCCCTTTTCATCTATGATACTGTTAATGTGGTTTTCTTCTCTCCTTTTTTTATTAGATTGACCAGTACTTTATCTATTTTGTTTGTTTTTTCAAAATACCAGCTTCTAGGCTTGTTTATTAGTTCAATAGTTCTTTCACTTTTGATTTTATTAATTTCTCCCTTAATTTTTAGGATATCTAGTTTAGTTTTCTTCTGGGGATTTTTAATTTGTTATCTTTCAAGATTTTTTAATGACCTCTGCCCTCCATAATTTGTTAATATATGAACTCAAGGATATAAATTTTCCCCTGAGTACTACTTTGGTTGCTTCCCATAGATTTTGAAAGAATGTCTCATCATTGTCATTTTAATAAATGAAATTATTAATTGTTTCTATGATTTGTTCTCTAACCAATTTTGGAGAACCATATTATTTAATTTCCAATTAATTTTTGATGTGGCTTTCCATGTACCCTTACTGATCATTATTTTAATTGTATTATCTGAAAAGGTTGCATTTATTATTTCTGCTTTTCTGCATTTGTTTGCCATGTTTTTATGACCTCGTACATGGTCAATCTTTGTGAATGTACCATGTGCTACTGAAAAGAAGGTATATTCCTTTTTTTCCTTATTTATTTTTCTCCATATATCTATTACCTCTAATTTTTCTAAGATTTCATTCACATCTTTTATCTCTTTCTTATTTATTTTTTTTTATTTGATTTATCTAAATTTGATAGTGGTAGGTTCAGATCTCCTGCCAGTAGAGTTTTACTATTTATTTCCTCCTTCAATTCCACTAGTTTCTCCTTTAGAAATTTGGATGCTATACCGTTTGTTACATACCTGCTGATTACTGATATTTCCTCATTGTCTATACTCCCTTTTATCAGCATGTATTTACCTTCCCCATCCCTTTTAATCAGATCTCTTTTTACTTTGGCTTTGTCAGATATCATGATTCCACCTCAAGTCTTCTTTCTACCAGTTGAGGCCCAATAGATTTTCCTCCAGTCTTTAATTCTAACCTTGTGAGTATCTACCCGCCTCAGGTGTGTTTTTTGTAGACAACATATGGTGAGATTTTGGATTCTAATCCACTCTCCTATTTGTTTTCGTTTTCTGGGTGAGTTCATCACATTCATGTTCAAAGTTATGATTGTCATTTGTGTATTCCCCAGAATTTTGATAGCCTCTCCTAGTTCTGTCCTTTTTTCTTTTGATATATCCTTTTAAACCAGTGGTTTACTTTTAATCAATCCCCTTAATCCCCTACCTTAATATGCTTCCCTTTCTGGCCCCTCCATTTTTGTTCCCTTCTTGTTTTTTAGGGAACTTCTGTTAAGTTCCCTCTCCCCTCTCTTCCTCTCCCTTTTTGTACTCCCTCCTCTCTTTACAGTACAAACATTGTTCTTTGTCTATTTCATAATCACAGACTATATATGGCAATGGATATATGCCACACTGCTCTTGGTTGGGATTTTAATTGTTGCAGCTGTAATAATTTATCTATTTTTCTCTAAGAGCAAACTGGAAAATACCATACATTAACTAGAGATTCAGATAAGAGATTCAGGTCAGACTGCCCTTGAAAAACCCATTTCCCAGTGAAACTGACCAATTGTTACTTTTACTACTCAACAAAATGCGGAACTAAATACTCGGTTTGAGTTTGTAGAGGAATATTTGGGGGAGCTCATAGCTTTTATGAAAACCACTAAAAAGGACTCAATAACATCCCAGGATAGGAGTGACTTATCTTGCCATACTTCCTCATTATCAGAATCTCTGTCCCACCCTGCTCTGGACAATATGGCTCCTAGTTCACAAATGTGCCCCTCCCACACCCAACCCATTCCCCCCCCCCACCCATACTGACCACCCTAATCCCTGCACCCTAAATTCACATCTAAATTCACACCCTGTCCATGGTTCCTACCACAACCCCTCCACCCTAAGTTCACAACCTACTCATGCCTCCAACCCCAACCCCTCTGCATCCTTTTCCCCAGCTAATGACCCTTCTTCCTTTGCCCCTCCTTCCCACCCTGCCAAATTCAATTCCCATGCCCTTCCTACCTCTGATTCTTCTGGTAGTATGGGACAACAAACCCTCCCCTCTTTGTGCCCAACCCTTCCCTTTCTCATACCTACCCCATTGAGAATGAAGCAAGAAGCCTAGAAACAGAAACAGGAGTACCAAATAATTCAGATAATTTATTTCCTTTAAGGGAAGTTCCAACTTTTAATAAAAATGGAAACTTGGTATCTATGACACCATACACCTTTTAACCCTGAAAATTTAAATAAATTCAAGGAAGATCTTCCATCATTTGAGGAAGAACCAATATTAATTATAAAAAGATTGGAGGACATATTCAGAACTTTTGACCACACTTGGATGAATGTTGAAAATTTATTAGAAAAATTTCTGACAAAGAGAGAGAAAAATAATGTCATCTCTCTGGCTAATCAGAAGCAAAGTAGGAGAGGACATTATTGGCCAACTGAAGATCCACATTGCAACTCCAATGTTGAACTAGATCACACAAAACTAAACCAGGCCAGAGAAGCATTATTGACAGCCATGAGAACATGCTCTGATAGACCTGAAAAGTGGTCAAAATTTGAAAGAACCCGACAAGAAATTGATGAGACCCCCTCCCAGTTTATGGACAGACTTATTGACATAGGAAATACATATAAATATACATTTATCCAGAGAAAGGGACATTGTGACTACTTTAAAACTAGCTGTCCTAATTGGGACTCTATGGACCTCTAAGAATTGAGGAGAGTAGCAACCTATGTTTATAAGGGTCGTGTAAAAAGACCTGAGGAACACAATACATTACTGGAAGATTTAAAGAAATAAATTGAAATGTTAAAGGGACAATTGAAAAATAAGGGAGTGACCATAGAACCTTTGCAGGAATCCACAGATAAATCAATAACCTGCCACTTCTGTGAGAAGAAGAGCCACAAAATGATTGAGTGTAGAACTTTTCTCAAGATTATTGGGAGGAATACGCAGTTTAATAACAAGTACAGAAGTGATAATTATAGAAATAACTATGATGACTATAGAAATAAAAATTATAGAAATAGAAATTGGGAAAATAATGACAGTGCTCCAAATGAAGAAAATGATAATACCCAAAACAATGCCCAACAACAATATATAAAAAATGGTGCCCCTCCAAAAAATACTCAAGGTACTAATGCCCCTCAGGTGGATTCCCTTCAGGGGGGTGCCCAAGGAATGTCACAAATATAATAAAGGTGTTTCTTCTTAGACTCAATTGATTTTGTTGATATTAATTAACCTTTTTCAGTTTTGTCTCCCCTCCAAATAATAGGAAAGAATGAACAAAGAACTTGAAATTATGGTTGGAAAATTATGCACTGAGACATTTAAAATGGCCAGAAATTCTCCCTCTGGCCCTATTTTATCTTAGAAGCAGCCCTAGAGAAGACCTACACATCTCACCATTTGAGATGCTTTTTGGACATCCACCTATACAGGCTAAGCCTTTTTCTCCTGCATATACATTACTATTAGGGAGAGATACTACTATTGCTTCCTAAATACAGGAATTACAGCACAAACTGCATGAACTTCATGAATCTGGAGGTGCAGTACAAGCCAGACCACTAGATTTTTGTCTTCATGACCTGAACCCAGGAGACAAAGTGTATGTTAAGAATTTTAAGCATATTGGAGCAACTTCCTGGTAAGGACCATTCCAAATATTGTTAACTACTCCAACATTTATAAAGGTTGGAGAGAAGGACTCTTGGATTCATTGCTTACATGTAAAGAGAGCATCATCGGTTGAAACTGATTGACTATATCCTATCACATACATTGGAGATAATAATCCATAGACAAATGGATACTGTTTTTAAGAACACATTGAATTCATGATTCCCCCCTTATTTTTATTATTGCTTTCCTTTTATTTTGATTAGGATAATTTGATTCCCCCCATTTTTCTCATTTCTTATACTAAAGGTGCATACAATTAATATTATTTTTTCTGCAGTAATATGTTTATATATATATATATATATATATAGATATAGATATAGATATAGATATACTTGCTATAATATCAATGCATACCCAAAAGCTTTAAACTATGGGAACCTGCCATTAATTGATAAAATGTTATGGGACTGTGATTAATGATGGTGTCTGATTCCAGAAAAAGGCATAAAAACAATGAGCACAGACTTAACCTGAAATAGTACCAAGAGAACACACAGGAAAAACTAGTGTGAGACTTGAGGTTGCGACGCTTGACATTTGTTAAGTCGTAGGACTTCCTTGTATCTACACTCTTTATGAAATACTCAGACAAGTACCAAAAGTTGACTATCATCCTAGTTCCCTATATCCCTGAGAATGACAAAAATCAGACCAGAAAATAATGCTTCCCTATCAAAATAAAATTCTAGTTCCTTGTCTTCTTATAGTATGGCAACTTCCTGTAGTCTTGGCTGCAAATGGGTAAGTGAAATATTACTGCATTTTGTCCTACAGACTTGTGGGATAGAAATTACTTTAAATTGAACCTATACAAGGGCCTGTTAGAAATTTATTAAACCCAAATAATGGCCATTTTGGATTTTTTTCTTTCCTTATGTTTTTTGTTGTTTTTCAATTCTTTTGATAATTGACTCATACACCCCCATAATTCAACATTGCATCCTGAGCTGAACTGGATGTTTTTTAACACCCACTTCATGGGTTGATTGTATTTTAATAAAAATTCAAGATTTTGAATTTTTGTTCACGAAAGATCTTCAAGGAAGATGCTTGCTAACTCCTAAATCCAGAGAATGAAGTGTTACAGAAAGATGCCAGAAAACCCACACTACATCAAGAAGATCCAGAACAAACTTTTCATGTGGTTGATTGAACTGAAGTTTGATTGAACATTTATTTATAAATGTACACTTTTATGTCAAGGGGACTGCCCCTAATTTGACTTTCTGTCAATGTGCCTAGCAAAACATTGGTTTTCCTTTATTTCTTTTCTATTCCTCCCTAACTACTGTAATTTCCTCTTAGAAAATTGAATATTGTATAAATCTGTAGTTAGAAGTGCTTTAGGACTGTTACAAGGGAATCACTTTAAAAGACTGATATATATTAATTTAAGGTCGTCAAGGAATCAGCTATGTAATTCCTAAATGAAAAACTCAAGTCAGCCGTCAGCTTTTTTTGGAGTTTAATTACAATAGGAGCAAGAAAGGAATTAGAGATATATATATAGAGAGAGAAAGGGGAGAGAAGGGAATAGGGCTTAAATACCCCTTCTGTTTAGGCTGGGCCAAAAGGCCCAAGCCCTTAGATAGCTGGGGCAAAGAAAAGAGATCAGTCCCTATTACTCACGTGTCCAAAATGGAGAAACAGTCTCAGAGGCCCCCACCTTCAGCTTCCTTCAGAGCAAGCTTCCTCAGAGCCCAGGAACAACACCGACCACAAAAATCCCCCCCCTCCAGTCTCCAGACCCTCCTATCTTTAAGGACACCATCCAAGTTGCCTCCCCTCAGTCCTCACATCTACCAATCACTCTTCATCAATTTCCCTGTCAATGGAGGCTCTCGCTTAACCCAGGACCGCCCAGAGGTTTCTGGCTTTTGCACATGTCTGTTGAAGGTCATATTTTCAAATGATTAAATCTATACTCCTTTGCTACAGCCCTTTCTAAATCCTGTTAACTTGAGTATGGTAGAGATTGGAATAATTAAATTTTGATCTAGGCTGCAGCCCTTACTCAATCCTATTAGGACTGAAGAGGGTGGAGATTTATTCCAAGTATCTCCATTGTATCAATTCTAAAATCAATCAAGACTCAAAGAAATTCCTGTTCTATAGGTCAAAGTCCTTTCCATTGTTCAGCAAAAGGTTTCTGTCCTAAAGTAATCTTAAGAAGGGAAGAGAAGGAACCTCCCATGCCAATGGGATTCCCATTCCAATAGACTATCAGTAAGAAATTTTCCAAGTATGAAATATCCCAATGGTGAAATTTCCAACATTTATAAGTCTAAGGAAATTTGAGGTTTACAGGACTACAAGATGATTATGTTGAATGATTATGTTGAATGATCAATGGGGAGACTAGTCTCCCAATGATCATCAGGGGGATTGTGAATCTTAAAAACTACTCAGACTGTACTTTTGAAGATTTGATTTAGCTATTTCCTTATTGTAACAATGGAGATATTTGGTCTAACAAGAATCAGGAATGTCTTGGGAATTTTACATTATTCCACCCATACTTAGATATACTTTAGGGGAAGGTAAAGTTGTAAACTCCTGATTGAACAATGAAGGTACTTAACTCATACCTTATAGTGAAGCTAGAACTTTAAACTAAGTCTATTTTTAGATCTAATACAAAAGTGTGTTAAGTACCCTATAACGGTTAAATTAATCACAAAAAGGTCAAGTAACTCACAAAAGGTAATCTTAACAAAGAAGTGTGAAGTACCTCAAAAGATATAATCTAACCAGAGAAGGTGAGAACTAAAAAGTGGTGAGAACTAAAGAATGGGTGGTCCTGGATAAAGTGTCTTCTGTGATTGGTAGATGTAAAAATTTAGGAGAGGTGACATAAGAGAAAATTCTCTTAAAAAGGAGGCTAAAAGTCAGTTCAGCATTCAGTTCTGAACTCAGTTCAGGAGACTGAGTTCAGTGGAGGACTGGAACCCAGATTGGAGACGGTCTCATGACCATCTGACTTCCCTTTTCCTTAGGCTCATGGAGGCAACGTTGGCCAAGGCCTTTAACTACTGCCTGACTCAGCCTGAGCCAGAGCAGTTTAAATTAATTCTCTCTCTCTCTCTCTCTCTCTCTCTCTCTCTCTCTCTCTCTCTCTCTCTCTCTCTCTCTCTCTCTCTCTCTCTCTCCCCTTAATTTCTTCTCTCTATATTAATTAAAATCTCAATAATTCCCAGATGACTTGGTTATTTTATTATTTGGGAATCATACCTGGTGATTAAGATTTTTAAGTCAAAACACTAAAATTATCCTCACACTACCCCCTTAGTTTCCCTTCTCACTTTCCCTGTAGGATAAGATAGAATTCAAGACCCCAGTGTATCTAGCTGCTCTTCCCTCTCAGAATTGATTTCACTGAGAGTAAGGTTTAAGTATTACCTATTTGCACTCCCTCCCTCTTCTTCTTATAAGAGTATTCTTCCCTTCCCCTTCCCATGTGTATCTTTGTGTGATAAATATTATCCTATTTATTTTATTTCTTCAAGTATCTCTTGGTGCCATCTTCGATTCCCCCCTTTTTCTTTTTGCATATCATCTTATAGCCCTTAATGCCCCAGTCTCTTCCTGTGATTAATCTAATTACTATAATATTGAATATAATTTTTGAGAGTTATAAATAATATTTCCCCATATATTAATATATATAATTTGATCCCTTTTTAACCCTTAAAGAAGAGAGTTTGAATAAAAAACCATTTTCCCCTTTTCCCTCTCTTTTCTTATTTACTTTTTCACATTTCTCTTGATCTTTGTGTTTGGATATCAAACTTTCCACTTAGTTCTGGTCTTTTCTTTACAAATACTTGGAAATCTATTTTTTTTTTAATGCCCATATTTCCCCCTGGAAGTATATAGTCAGTTTTGATGGATCCTTGGTTGAAGACCCAATTCTCTTGCCTTTCTGAATATCATGTTCCAGGCCTTGCGATCCTTTAGTATGGAAGCTGCTAGGTCTTGTGTGATCTTGATTGGTGCTCCTTGGTATCTGAATTGTCTCTTTTTGGCTTCTTGTAGAATTTTCTCCTTAGCTTGAGAACTCTGGAATTTGGCAATTACATTCCTGGGAGTTGTCTTTTGAGGATTTAGTGTAGAGGGTGTTCTATGAACTCTTTTAATGTCTATTTTGCTCCCTTGTTCAAGGACATTAGGGCAATTTTCTTGGATGATTTCTTGTAGTATGATGTCAAGATTTCTGTTTATTTCTGGATTTTCAGGCAAACCAATGATTCTCAAATTGTCTCTCCTTGCTGTTTTCCTGATCTGTCATCTTGTCAGTGAAATATTTTATGTTTTCTTCTATTTTGTCAGTCTTTTGACTTTGCTTTATTAATTCCTGCTGTTTTGCAAGATCATTGTCTTCCAGTTGCCTAATTCTGGTCTTTAAAGATTGGTTTTCCTTTTCAGTTTGGTCTATCCTGCTTTTTGTGGCTTCTAGCTGTTCCTCCAATTGGTAGTTCTTGTCCTTTAAATTGTTATTTTCTCTTTGAACTATTTCCCACTTTTCTTGCCAGAAGGCTTCCATCTTTTTGATAAGCTCCAATTTAAATTCTTCAAGAATTTGTGGACAATTTCCATTTCTTTTGAAAGGTTTTGGGTTTAGTTGAGTTTCCTCCTCTATTTCCTCTGTAGCCTGGGTTTTTCCTCCATAAAAATTTTTGAGGGTCAGTCCCTTCTTCCTGTTTTTCTTGGATGGAGGTTGTTGCTTCTGGGCACTATTTGGCATCCCTGTGGAGGTTTTTACTTCCCTTTTTAGACAGAAATCTGAGTGAGATGGACAGGCTCTCTGTATGGAGTTAAGGAGCAAGGATTTTGCCTGAGGCAAGCTCTCGAATCTCCACAAATTCTGCTGTTTGCTGCCCTTCTCTGTGCTATTTTCCCATGAGTGCCTATGGTCTGCCCTCTTCAGCCTGCTGGGGTTTCAGGTGTAGCTGCTCTCAGGTCTTTGATGGTCTTAGTCAGCTCCCAAGGACCTAGAGGTGCCCCTTACTCACTCTAGAGGTGCCCCTCGCTCACTGATTCTGGCATGCACTGGCTCTGACTCTGGCTCCTTAGGTGGGGTGGGGGAGGGTAGATCAGCTCGTGTTTTTATGGGAACTTTTTCACCCCCTTATAGAGTGGAACTGCCCAAATCCCACATACCTTCAATGCTGTGCCCTACTGTAGAGTGCCCTCATTCTTATGAATTTGTTTTGGGGGTTTTTGTCTTTTGAGGTAGTCTTTATCGCTGGGTGCTGAGGAGAGGAAGAGTCTTGCATCTAGACAACCTACATGTTTACCCAGAATTCCTTGATTGGTCCTTTTCCAGTTCTTTCAGAATCTGTGTCCAATTCATTTTTTCTTTTGAACTTTCCATATGTTTCTTTGCTTCCATTGTCCCCTTCTGTGTTTGTACATTGCTGTTTGTCTCCATAAAAAATCTTGAGAGTTAGGTGCTTCTTTTTTGTTGTTTGCTCATTTTTCCCCATCTAATTGTAGGTATAATGGGGGGGGGGGGTGATGTGATTGATGGTCTGAGGACTGAGATCTCTGAGAGCTCCTGCCCATGCTGATTCAACTGACCTTTGAGATGCTGATAGCTTGCCTCAGGCTTACGTGTAAACTTGTAATCTCACTCTGATCTTGCTCAGGTCAACAGCTGATCAAATTCTAGCCCCAGACTTAGGCTCAAGTTTTTTGTCTCACTGTGTACCTGACCCAATCAGGCACACCCTTGATTTTCTTGTCTTGGAGCTCCACCCTAAGCTTTAAGCAAAAAAGACCAATACTTAATACTGAGCACTTAGTACTCAGCCACCCCAAAGAGTGAAGTTAAGTCCTTATCACAAGCCCAGACTAGAATTTCCTGCTTTGGGACTTTAATCTTCTCCACAGGTTTGAAATTTCAAGGGGTGTTGGTTGGGTTGTACCACTATTTTCCCAGGCAGGGTCTCATGATATGGATGTTGACTTGGTCATGTTCCCAAACCTTGGACAACAATTGTGGGCTAGGGGGTAGTGTGGCTTGCTCTTGACTTGCTCTTCCCTCCTTGCTACCTCTTCTTGCTAGCTCTGCTTTCCTCTCTTCTCAGTACCCCAGATGTTCTTTGCCTACCTTTTGGATTTTTCTTTTCTTGATAGTTGTTTCACTCTGTCTCCTTGTTGGTTATTTCACTCCTTTATTCTTTTTGTGGCAATATTTTAATCTCAGTCC
The DNA here is from genome assembly GCF_027887165.1 of Monodelphis domestica. Lineage (NCBI taxonomy): Eukaryota > Metazoa > Chordata > Mammalia > Didelphimorphia > Didelphidae > Monodelphis > Monodelphis domestica. The sequence continues at coordinate 217,593,521 of NC_077234.1, forward strand.
TAATTGTTTTTAAAGTAAAATAAAAATCTTAAAATATTAGGCAAATAATACTCACTTAAACTATAGATGAAGATGCATTCACTAAGGTTCTGCTGAAAACTAATCATTGTTTTATAGCTTTGTTTTTATTAAAATTCCCAGTTATCTCTGCTCCCTTTCCTCCTCCCTGAACTGTAGAAAGTGTCACCTAATCAAAAAATATTAATTTTGTCTTTCATGATTCTATTTATCACTTCTTTCTTTGGAGATGGACATTCACAAATAAGTCTTCAAATATTAAATGTGTAGCCATATGTATTGTTTTCTTGGTTTTACTTGTCTTCATTATTTCACATGCATCTTTCCAAGTTTTTTTAAAAAAAAAATTTTGTTAGATGGTTGATAAGCTCCTTTCTAGCTTTAGGTAAATGGTCCTACACAAGAAGTTCACTCACAGCCACTGGGGTTTATTTGGTCTTTTGTTTAGACTAATCTGGGTAGTAAACTATGTCTATTTTAAGTAATCAGCAACAAAAGAGTGGTAGATGGACTGGCAGCAGATCAAGATGAGAGTCAGAATCTGGAGTCCAGAGAGGCCTAGGATGAAAACAAAGTCAAAATCAGAAGACCAAGGGTTAAGTGTTTTAAGTAGAAAGGGCGACAGAGTCCAAATTTCATGCCAGGGTCAGGCTCCAGAAGATAGGCAGAGTCTAAAATATGAAGTTGGAATATGGTCCAAAGAGGAAAAAAAAACAACACAAAGAATATAAGCAAAAGACAAGTTTGGGAAGTCAGAATACCAAGCCAGTATAGGAATTCTGAAAGAACAAAGGCTTGTTGACTTCTCTTTCTTTATATAAGCAGCACTGATCCATTGATCCATAACTGCACTGTAGACAAGCTTGAAGTAAACTAGATTGAAGGAGAGGTAGGCAACTTCTGACCTAAGGGCTGTATCTTGTCCTTGGCTTGATTTCCTTTAACCCATAATACAATACTAGAACTTTGGCTAAAGTCACTGCAGCCCAAACCATATATTTTTTCTTGGTCTGCTGCTGTGGTTTCCTTGCATGTAGTACAACTTTTTATTGTTTAATATTAAAAAGAGTCCACATCTATTTTTTTCTATCCTTTATTTATCCCTTTTCCTTATTTCTTTTTCCTTCTTTTCTGTATTTTTTGTTTCTGTCCATTCCTCTCATTCTTTTTCTGAAATCTCTTTTCTTCTCTGCTTTCCTGTCTTTACCTCTTTTTTAATCTTTCTTCCTAGTACATAATAAATTATTATTAATTAAACTGAAGTACATATTATGCTGTTTAATATTTAGTCAGTAAAGTTCTATCTATTCCTTCTTTTAAAGGACATGAGCCAAAAATCTTCTATTTCTCAAACAGAAAAAATGTCCAAATTTAGTCAGAATATTTAGCTTTTTATTTATATGTGTCCCTTGGCTTATTTTTCTCCTCTCTAGCTTGGGAGGTGGGAAGGGGGATGGAAAGCTAAGAAAAATTATGAAGGACACAAATATTATCTGTGGAACTCTATTTTTCTTTTAGGCATCTCATTACCAGCACCCACTTCTTTCCCCATTTGCACAGGGTCCCAATGTCTTCATAGTGTTCTTTGGAAAATCCTTTTCCCCCCAAGTCAGGCCTATCTTCCATTCAATGCCACTACACATCCAATTTCCTCTACTCTTACTTAATCTGATCCCCTGGGTTCTATTTTATTCTTTGTTCTTTTCATTTGAGATTGTCACCAGTTAGGAAGAAAGCAAAGAAAGTGAGAATGAGCAATAACTAGCTCAATGTGTTAAATTTTCTAGGAATCATTTATATTTTGAAAGAGGAAACATAAATCAAATGGAACCAAATTGCTGACATAATGTCTGTATATCACCTTGGCTTTGTTACCAACAAAAGTGAAGTAAAATAATATATTTTGAAGTAAGAAGCCTTCTAATGTCCCCTAAACACATATAAAAGAGGCAGATGCTTAGTTCATCTTAGTGAAAGGTTTGTGAAAAGTTGACTCTGGCTTAATAGGGAGCTAACAATTAAATTATAGAAGTGAAAATAATATACATCCTCCTATCTCCCTTTTAGAGGCAATTTTGCATTTTTCCTTATTCCTTATCCCTCTATCCTTACAGAAGGATGAAGTGGGATAATTATTATCTTGGTAGATACTCACAATTAAAAGGAATGTTATTGTGTCAGCTATGTATTTGTTCTAAGAAAGGAATGATGATAGTTCAGAGGAGATTGGAGGGGGTGCCCCAGGACTCTGGATTTGGGGAAATATTACTGATCAAGTGATCAAGTGAATCTTCCATTAGGATTAATTAATAGTTTGTCTTTTGGGGGTCATTAGTGTTTGTATTTAAAGGTTATCACTATTTTACTTCATAAAAAAGCAAAAGCAATACTTTCTTTATGTTGGATAGATTTTAATTAGTATATATTTTTTGTTTCACCAAGATTTCTCCCTGTATCTCTCCCTTCCTTGACATCTCTTCTAAAACATTTTGAAAAGAAAAAGAAAAAACTGAGCAACATGTAGATAAATCTGATGTTATATGTAATGTTTCATACCAACAGATTCTATCCCTGCAAAGGAGTGGGGTAGGGGTTATATTTTTGTATTTCTTCTTTGGAACCAAACATGTTTTTAATATTAACTTTCATCTTCAATTGCTTTATATTTGTTTCTTTCTACATAGTCACCAAGTATACTTTCCTGGCTCTGCTTACTTTATTCTCTATCAATTCATGTAAGTCTTTTCATGCTTTTCTGAATTAATCACATTCCTCATTTCTCACACCACAGTAATATTCTACTACATTCATATGCTATTGTATTTACATTCTTTGCTGCCATAAAGAGTACTGCCATAAATAATTTTGTGTATATGAAGTCTTTTACTTTTTTCAGTGACTTGGGCTAGCAATACAAACTATATAAAATGGTATGAAAATTTTAGCTATTTTATTTACATAATTCTTCCAGATTATAAAGCAGTACTTGTCTGATAGGCACTGGTAATATTCAAAATAAGCAACAAAATATACAATTTTTGTAGTGATAAATACAATAGCAGATCCTAGACTGTTGGAACTGGAAGGCATTATTTGAACCAAAGTTTAGAGGGAAGGAGGGAAGTAATATGAAATTAGGCTTGAAAAGAAGGATGGCACCAAATGATGGAGGGTACTGAAGAACAAAGGAGTTTGAAATTTACAATGTGAGTAAAAGGGAACCAATAAAGAAGTGTTGAAGATTTTTTGAAGAAAAGAATAATATAATCAGATATATGCATTGGAAAGATTATTTGGGCAGTAGGGTAAAAGGGGATTAAATGAGAAAATCGAGAATGGAAGTAGCAACTATAACAAGTTAGATTTAAAATGGAAAACTAAACCTCCTTTATAAACCTATCTTTATCATCTATTTTATATAAATAGCCTTTTAGATCCAATTAAAATCTGAGTCAGGAAAATGGGTTTAAGAGTTGCCCTGGCATCTGATAACTTCCAAGAGGAAGGCATAGCACCTGGACTGTCTACCACTTTTTTTTCTAATTTTAAGTTTTACAGGTTATGTGACAGGAAGAAGAACTAAATTAATTACATAGGTATGAAGCTGATAAGATCCACTCACTGGGATTTCTAATTGCAGCTCTAGGAATCATTAGTGCCACGCACCTACCAAAGATACTAACACCTTTCCTAGATTATTATTCTAGGGGTTCACCTCCCTTACTTCTCTTTACCCCTTCATGAAGTGTTGCCTCAACAACAAGGTCACTTCAGGACATTATAATGACAACTGAACATTGGAAAAGTGCCTGATTTGCACTTCTGAGAGATTTCTCAGACTGGTCCAAAATTTAAAGAAAGTCCACTTAGAAATGGTTTCCCATGACAGAGTTTAAATGTTTTCCAGATGACTTTTTACAGTTCATGTCCCCTCAGAATTCTGATGCTATTCTGTGATAATTTAGCACTTTTCATTGCAAAATATGTAATAAGCAAGCTTACTAGTTGGTTTATATATGCCAGCATTATAAATAAATAATTTTAAAAATATCTACTCACTACTGTTGACCAGTTTTCCTCTCCTGTTGAAATTGCACCAAGTCATTAAGTACATGAATGCTATATTTTCATTTCTGTTCAACAAAACTAAGTTGTTGCCTACTGTATATATAGGTAAGTATCTAACTGCAAGGCTATTTCAGTCAATTCATGGTTATTTATTAACTTTTTCACCATCTTGGGATCATTTTTAATTTTCTTTCTTTTCCTACCTACTGCTGGGTTTCTAGATAATTCATTGCTTTTTACCCATTTTCTCTCTTATAGATTATTCTGAAGAAATTCAGATCATCCAGTTTTGCTGCCATTTGGCTATTTTGACAGGAGGCTGGAAATATGAAGTATCCGTAAATATTCTCTAAAATATGGTCTTGCAGATGATATGTGCCTTTTAAATATTCATTATACTTGTCACTCATTACTACTCATATAACATGTCCCTCTTTTTTCTAAAACACTAAGCAGTTAAGTGATTTAATAAAAAAATGAACTAGACCACTTCAACAAAAATCTTCCTAACCCTTCTTCTCTTTCTGTCTCTCCTTTTACTTCCTAGAATGTTAGGTATATTATCTTGTACTGACTCCTCTGTCTAGGCAAACACATAAAAATCATTCTTTTTCTTCCATCAAATACGCAGGCTCCTGTCAACCCCGTCCATACATTATTGTTTAACCAGTGTTCCTACTCTCTCCCTCACATGAATACAGAATCACACATAATAACAGGTTTACAACACCTTAAAGTTGGTTAAGGTTATATTTGTATACACACACATGAATATGTAAACATCTCCCCATGTACTTGATCTCTATGATCCTTTGTTACCCCATACATAAAATGGGGATGATAACAGAAACTATTTCACGAGATTGGCATTAGGATGAAATTAATATCTATCTATCTATCTATCTATCTATCTATCTATCTATCTATCTATCTATCTATCTATCTGCCTGTCTATCTATGTATCTATCTATCTATACATATGTGTATATCTGTATATATCACGTCATAATTATTTGATCCTTAGATTTTGTGAGGAAGATTCTGTCATCAACTCCATTTTATGTGTGGGATAACAAAGGTTCATGGATGTTATTTGTTTATATTCAAAGAATTAGTATCTGTGTAAAGGGAAATTTGAATCAAAATCTTCCTGACTTGAACATAAATATATATATGTATATATATATATATATATGTATATATGTGTGTCCCCTATGTGTATATGGACACATCACATATATATGTGCATATATATTTATATATGTATATATAAATAGACAATTTCCCCAATCCCCTCTATTCTTTAATGCTTATCTTTATCACCTGGAAGCAGAGATGAGAATATTAGGAGGGAGGACAATGGTGCCTACTCCATGAGCATTGTCTTGCCCACATTGTGAATATCATGCAGAGATGGCTTTTTGGCTGGTGGTTGCAACTGGTAGTTACAGATTTGGGAGTTATTAGTCATTTTGCTATTAAGACTTGTGGTCAATTCATAGCCTTTATTCAGGAAGAAAGAGCTCATTCACAACTGTGCAGTGTTTGCAAGCCCCAAGGGTAAGCAAGAGCTACCTAGAAAGGGTGATTTGTATGGGAGTTGAAAACTCATCCTCTCCCCAAATATTTGCTTCATCTCATCCATATGTTACTGTTTTATCTCTTTCTCTTTTTGTCATGAAATCAATAAGGGTCAAATAATAGGGGGAAGGTGGGAAAGGGAAAACGGGGGTAGACATTGTCTCTTTGCCTTGTGGTAAGGGTATAGTAGTAGACTGCTTTATTAGTATTCATGTTAAGAAGATGATGGAACTGTTCTGTGTGTGTGCATGGCTGTTGTGATTCTTTTAAGGGTTCACTCTGACTACCTTGCTAGTGGTTATGGCAATCCCATTTACCAAGTAGCAGCTATACCATTGTCTTTTTCTTTCTTAATCCCTTACCTTCCATTTTAGAAGCGATATTGGTTCTAAGGGAGAAGAGCGTTGAGGGCTAAGCAATGGGCATTCAGTGATGCCCAGCATCACACAGCTAGGAAGTGTCTGAGTCCAGATTTGCACCTAGGACCTCCTTTCTCTAGGCTTGGCTCTCAATTCACTAAGCTACTTAGCTGCACCCCATACTGTTGTCTTTTATTTACAAATTTTGGTGAATCTTGCTTCCATGTTAACAAGCTGGCTAAATTTAAGGGAATAAAATTTATTGTCTTATAGAACTCTTAGTCTTTTCAAATATCTGAAATTAAGAAATTTAGTAGGGTCAAGACTCATAATTACCTAGTTATTTGGATACTGTATATTACATAAATAGTATAGTAGATTTAAAAAGAATGCTGAAATTGGAATCATGGGACCTAAGTTCAAATCCCAGCTCTTAAAATCTGTGTCACTGACAAGTCTTTGCATCTCATTTTCCTCATCTATAATGGTGAAGTTGTTCTAGATGACCTCTAAGACCCTTCTACTTGTAGATTTATGAATCTATGGCTCAACAATAGAGATGAGGCCTAGATTTGGAATTACAAGTTTTGGTTCCAGTCCCAGTTGTACCATTTTACTGCTGGTATAGTCACACCAGCAAATCACTTGAGCTTACTGAGCTTCAGTTTTCATAAGAAAACTGTTAAATGAAAGTGGGAGAGAGGAAAAAAAAACATCCAAAGAAAACCTGCAGGGGGCATCTGGGTGGCTTGAAAGCCAGGGCTAAAGATGGGAGGTCCTAGGTTCAAATCTAGCCTCAGACATTTTCTAGCTGTGTGACCCTGGACAAGTCAGCTAACCTCTATTGCCTAGCCCTTACCACTCGTCTGCCTTAGAACCAATACTCAGTAGTTGATTCTAAGATGGAAGGTAAGGGTTTAAAAAAAAAAAAGCCTACTCCCTTAATATTCAGTGTTTGTTTAATTTTAAAAATAAATTACTTTGTAATTTTTGCAAAAAAATATAAAAACTTTATAAATTATAAGGCACTGCATAAATGTAAGCTATTATGATTCTAAAATGGTTTCCCATCCTGTGTGTCTCCTAAAGAACATATTGGCCTTGATTCAATTTTATAAAATTTAAACATTCCAAAGTGAGGGGTCAAGTTAATTTAAATGAAAATCTATGGTACTACTTACCAAATCTTATTCAGAACATACAAACAAAGTAGGGTGGTCGAGATAATAGAATTTTGCAAAATTAAATTCTAGCTATTAAAGAATATCTCTATAAGCTTTCATCTCCACACTAATGTAAGTTTTTCAATAACACTTTCCTCAATACCTAGATAAATTCATTATTACTGCTGCTGTTTTCTAATCCAGATCCCTAATTCTTTACAGAATCATAGAATTTTGGAGTTGGAAGGAATCCCAATAGTATCTGGTCTAATGTATATATAAACAAAAATGACTTCTACAAATATCTTTTCTGCTTAAAAACCTTCAGTGAGGGTGAATCTATTTTTTAAGGAGGTTTGTGTTACTTTTATAGAATTGTGTTAGTAAGAGTTTTCCCTTATGTCAAGTTTAACTTTCTTTTTTTATAAACATCTACCTCTTGCTCTAATTCTGCCCTCAGGGTCAAGCAGAATATGTTTAGCAAACATCTTTCTTACACAATAGTTCTTCAGATACATGAAAGCAGCCAACATTCCCCTCTTCCTCAAGTTTTCCCTTTTCAGCTTAAATATCTTGAGGTCCTTCACCATCCTGGTTGTCATAGTCTGTATGTTCCTCAGCTTATCAATATCTTTTTTAAAAACCAGCTCATCAATATCCATATTTTAAAAGCCTTTCTTTCTATCTTAGAATCAATACTAAGTATAGGTTCTAAGACAGAAGAAAGGTAAGGGTTAAGCAGTTGGGGTTAAGTGACTTGTCCAAGGTCATACAGATAGAAAGACCAAATTTGAACTCAAGAAGATGAGTCTTCCAGACTCTAGGCTTGACATCCAACCACACCTCCCTAGTTCTTACCATGGTGCCTCTCTCCACTTGTATATTGTTCTTGTTGCTGTTGCTGCTGTTGTTGTTAGTGTTAGCTATCTACTACTATAACTAATTAGTCAAGCCTTCCCAAATGTTTGCTTAAAAGGAAACCCAGATTTATAGTAGAAAAAAAAATATTTCAGTCTGCATTTGATACAACAGAATTATATGCAAATTTAGCTCCCTTCATTACTTTGTATTCCCTTGATCTCTATTCAGGATCAGATATATGCATTTCATTTTTGTAATGGACACCCACTAACTTTTGTATTTGTCCCCTCCCATCTTTCCCTGAATGCCATAAACTTTCTTTGGTATTTGATAAACAAAGCCAAGGCTGTCAATTCTATTCCTGTATTTATGAGTTAGCTGACTTTACTCCTTATCCCTGATTCCCCGTAATCCTTTTCTAACTCTTAGTCCCTTTTTCACAAATGCATTCCATTGGCTGGTCACAAGAAGCACCTTGAAAAAAAATGTAGCTGAAAGATTATCAACCTCAAATTACTAAATGTAAAAACTTTAAATACATGCCCAAATCATGGAGGACCAATGGTGTAATGATGTCTTATATATTTGAACTGAATTCACGACCTCATTTTAACTCTGAAAAGAAATAATAGTGATCATGATGATAACAATAATAACAATGATTATGATCATAACATTTATATAGCACTAAAACTCTTCATATATTTTATCTTATTTGATTCTCACAGCAGCTGTTGAATTGATATCATTATTGTCCCCACTTTATAGATGATGAAACTGAGGCTGAGGAAGAAGTTAAGTTGCTTGCTTGAGGTCATAGAACTAGTAAGTATTTGAAGTAGAATTCAATCTCATTACTTATTAATTCCAAGTCCAAGGTACTGTTTACCACCACATCTAGCTCCATAATAAGTAGCACATACTTCATGAATATGTCAATCTTTAAAAATTGGTAGTCGTGCTTAAATAATTAAATGCTTTAAAATATTGAATAAAAGACAGTATTAGTTATCTTTAAAGATATCTACTCTAGGATCCTTAACTTGAGATATAGGAGGTCCATTAACTTTGATGAAGAAAGTGCATGATTTTTTTCATTAATTTAGTATCTTTAATTATGAATATAAGAAACAAATATCATTTTGGGAAGTGGTACATAAGTTTTACTAGATTGTCAAAGGAAAGCTTGACACATGAAAAGCTGAAGAAACTCCAACATTTTCTGACTCTCTTGAACCAATTATTCAATCAAAAATATTTATTAAACATTTACTATGTATTGAGCATTATTCTAAGCCCTGGAAACACAAATAAAAATATGAGACAGTTGCTACCTTTAAGCAGTCTGTTAAAATGGTATAAGATGTTCACAACTAAATACAGGATATACACAAAGTCAACACACAGTGGTTAGAGGGACACTAACAACTGGGAGAATTAGAAAAGATCGTGTAAGTGACACAAGAATAAGGGATCACCTTATACAAAGATACAGAAGCTGGAATGATCAGCTATCAAGAACAGCAATTAGGTACAGAATACATGAAGAGGAGTAAAAGGTAAGTAACCATCAGAGAAAGCCAGATTGTGAAGGTCTTTGAAAGCCAAACAGAAGACTATATTCTGCCACTAGGGAAATGGAGGGCCTCTGAAGTTTCTTGATTAATTTAATGTGCTTAGACCTGAGGTCTAGGAATTTAAATATGGCAGATGTGCAAGGGATGGATGAGAAGAGAGAGAGGGAGAGAGAGGGGCGGGGAGAGGGAGAGGGAGAGAGAGAAGCACATCAGCTCCTTATTTGCCACTGTGAACTATGATAAGGTTTTGAGATGTTTCTGGGAATATTTTCAAAATCAGAGCAATGACCCTTGAGTGAGACAAGACAAAAGAGAACATAGTTTATTGCTTTCTTTTTAATTACATGCTTTCTCCTAAGCCCAAATCATAGTTTTATAAATGAAACATTAAGGTAGTTATTAAAAATATCCCTGAGAGGAAACATTTGGATTCTTAATAAATGTCTGACTCAAAGCAGAAATATTTTATACTTGGAGTAACTCTTATTTTGGCCAGTATTCTCCTCCTAAGGGTTGAAGTTTAATCCTTACCATCACCAACAGGAATGAGTCTGACCATTAAATAGGTTTTTGTAATCTATTATTTCCCTTCTTGTTCTCACTACAGAATGCAGTGGAAACTTTTTGACCAAAGATAACAATATTCTTAAAAGTGGGGTCCATCCTTTCTTCTTTGTATGATCTAACAGCAACCAACACAGTTCTGAGTACATGATAATTGTTCAATATATAGAGGATAAAGACTGGAATTGTGATTATATTGGCACAGAGAATTGCCAACTGAGGAAATTCCCTCCACTGATACACATTAGTACTTTATCTGAAACTTTGTTTTGTATTTGACACTTGCCTAGATTTGCCTAGATTTCTGAGAGAGTTACATGACTTGTCCAGGGTTGCTTGGCTTGTATGTGTTAGAGTATAAACTGAATGTTTTATTTTCTAGTTTGGGGTCTTCTCATGAGATTTTCAAGGGAACTCTAGTAATGGCTACTATGAAGCAATGTGGCACAATGAAAAGAATTGTTGGGCATGAAGAAACAATGAGATCTGCTTCTGTCACTTACTCTCTATATGACCTTGGACCAGTCATTTAATATTTCTTAGTCTTAGTTTCCTAGTCTGCAAAATGAAGTTGATCTAAATGAAATCTAGGATCTCTTCCAGCTCTAACCCTATTATCCTTATTTTAGCATTCAGGGTTCTAACTAGCACATGTATGTGCCACCCTATCTAATCAACATTATTTCACAATACCCACTATCACATAATGAAGATGGAAGATTTCAGAAACTATGTAGTTCAACCCTTTCATTTTATAGATGGAGGTGAGGCTCAGAGACTTGACCAAGATTCCTCAGGAGGAAGAAACAATTTAAGACTTAGACTTGGGACTTAGGACTCCAGATTGAAAGGGATTTGTCATATGTCATCACAATTCCTCTGTGTTCCAGTTGATCTGAAACCTTCATTGCCCTTTCTACAGAATCTGCCGTCTCTCTGAGATTTGTGCCTTTATGGTTTCCTTTTGCCTGAAAGTGCCTCCTCTTCTTCTCTACCAGTTAAAAATTAACCCACCCTCAGAACTCCATCATATATCTTATTTACTCTGCCTTTGTGAAGCTTTTCCAGATATTCCAGTTACAGCATTTTCTGATACTTTTGAAATGAACTCATCATGTTCTATCTTATATTAGATTGCATATAAAGTTGATGAATTCTATTATAGCAGCATAAATGTTTTATTTTTGCATCTCCAGGATACAGAGTGATCCTGACATAGTAGTAAATGCCACTTACTCTCCTATAACTTTGGGAAAGTATATTCACCATTCCATCTCTAATATTCTATGAATTGGTGAAACAAAAATAATTTTTCCTTAACAGTTTATATCTTGCTTGCTGGATCCACCTCAGTGATTTGTGTTTGGAGAAGTTTGCAGTTCCTAAGAATTAATCTAACAAACAGAGGAGAAGGAATGTTGACATCTCCTATTGTATTTGGTTAGTATATAATTTGTCCTAGATGTTTGAGGGCTATTTCCCAAGACATATTTTGCCAAATTTCTATGTCATTTGGACAATGATTCAATCAATCAATCAATCAATCAAACATTATTTTCTGTGTGTCTTTTATGTGCCAGATGATATTCTAAGTACTGGGAATAAAATTACAAAATTCATATTATACTAATTACCAAAGAGTTTATATTCCACCAAGAAAAGCATTGTTTTGCTTTACTATGTGTATTTGTTACAAAAATGGTCTTATATGGGGGAGGAAAGTTGAGTGGTGACAGAGATACAAAAAGCATATATGAAATGTACTAAAATGGATGATATTTTGCCTTCTTTCTTCTCTATAGTTATGATTTGTATCTAGTTACATGCTGTGTGGTCCAATAAAATATGACTTCCTTTAGGCTAGTGAGGATGTTTTTGTTTTTCTTTGTACCAACTCCCACTCCCTTGGCTAAACAAATAGTAAATCTTGCTTGAAAGCACTTAAATGTGTGTTAATTGATTAATTATTTTAGGCCCTTTGTATAGATTGCTTATTTTTGAAAAACTGTTTCAAATAAGATTCCCTTTTTCTTGGAATTATTTGGAATCTATATTTTGGAGGCATCAAACATCTTTTTTTTATCTAGCAACTGCCAAGCAATTATATGATTATTAATACAGATTTAAATAGTTGCTATAATTATAGTCGCCATGCAATCTGAGGCATAATAACTATACAATTCCCAGTCTAATTACTATGTAATTGGCAGTTTTTTAGATGAGAGAGTCATCTTCTTCAATGAGAGAATTTCTAATGTCATCCTACAATTGCATGATAATCATAGTGATATTATAGTTGTTTGTAAATGAATGATTAGTGAATTTAGAGGGCATCATCAGGGAAGTTTTCCCCATTTCATTTTTTTTATTATGTTTCCAATACTTAGAATTTGTATTTTAGATATATAGCTGCTTAAGTGGAGTAAGCAAAGACTAAAGATTATGTCAGAAATGCAGAAATCAAAATAGGACTCAATGAGCAGAATATAGAATTTTTTTCAAAACATGAGACTATTTTTTTCATTTTGAAAATTTTATTTAATAACTCAATTTAGAACATTTTTCCTTGGTCACAGGAATCATATTCTTTCCCTCCCCTATCCCCATCCATTTCCACTGGGCTTTACATGTGCCCCTGATCAGAATCTATTCACATGTTGTTGATGTTTTCACTAGGGTGATCGTTTAGAGTCCATATCCCCAATCATATCCCCATTGATCCGTGTAATCAAGCAGTTGTTTTTCTTCAGTGTTTCACAGTTTTTCCTCTGAATATGGATAGTGTTCTTTCTTGTAAATCCCTCCAAGTTGTTCTGGATCACTGCATTACCACTAATGGAGAAGTCCATTACATTAGATTGTACCACAGTGTATCAGTCCGCAAGAGACTATTTTTTTTTTAAACCCTTACCTTCTGTCTTGGAGTCAATACTGTGTCAATACACAGAAGAGTGGTAAGGGCTAGGCAATGGGGGTCAAGTGACTTGCCCAGGGCACACAGCTAGGAAGTGGCTGAAGTTAGATTTGAACCTAGGACCTGGATCTCAATCCACTGAGCTACCCAGCTGCCCTCCCCTCCCCTCACAAGAGACTATTTTGAAAGGATCTTTAAGTCACTTAACCCTGTTTGCCTTTCCCTTGACCCTCTTTCATCTTAGAATCTTAAAATTAGGTAAAGGTTTTTAAATAAATAAAATAAAAGTGTATCTAGAGTACCCTTTTTCTTTCCTCCTCTGGAAAGCCAGTTGTAAAAATTCTACCAGTACACTCCTGCCTCAAATTTCCTAAGACTAGCTAAAAAAAGCTATGCCAGGCAATGTTTTACATAGTGGCAAATGTATTTTGAGCTAGATAAGCTTCTGTGCTCTGTAAAGCCATATGCTATATTCTGCTCATTAAGTCCTCCATCACTTCTTTAAGTCTAAAAAGTCAATTATTATTATAATAATAAAAATGATAAAAATAAATACCAAATCAAACCCTATTTTGTAGATTTTGTTGATTTCTGAGGTATAAATACACTGAAAATTTTAAAATGAGTCTGAGAGTTTGAGTTGGCTGTAGTACATGTCCCCTGGTTTAAAGAATTATCTATAGAAGACTCTTTTTAAAGAGTAAGCCATTTGATAAGAATAGGTAGCCTTTCTTTTGAAAAGCTGATAGTAGGAGCCTCTGAGACAGTAGAACAGGCAAAGAAGATGGAAAAGATCAAGTGTTTTCTAGAAAGGGAAGGCCTGGTTTGAGGATGATGCATGAAAAATAGCCATCTATCTTGGTTGATCAGAGGAAACAGGACCAAAAGCCCTGCCAAAAGTAGAGATGGGGAGAGACTGATACATTTTTATTTACTTCAATGTTTAACCAATGTGAATAAATCTCATCATCTATAAGACATGTGCATGTTCTGAAGTAGGAAGCTGTGATTACTGCAAGGATCTATTTCTCTTCATTTGCTTATTCATTAAATTTTAAGACCTGGATTCAAATACTGCCTCAAATATTTACCATTTGTGTGATGCTAGGGAAATTACTTTCTGACCTTCAGTTACCTCATGTATAGTGGGAATACCAATAGTACCTTCCCCATAGAGGTGTTGTGAAAATAAAATATATATAAAGTGCTTTGCAAATCTTAAAATAAATGTGAGCTTTTATGATGATTATGGAGATGTTTATTGTCATAGCAAATAAAACATTGAACTTGGAGCAGGAAGAGTAAGATTTATATCTTATCACAGAGATTTACCAGTTATATAGTGCTGGGGTGAGTCACTTAACTTCTTCATTTTTTTTCTCATCTGTTAAATGAGGGGTTTGATTGGTTGGCATCTAAATTCCATTTTAGCTCTCTGTCTTTGATTCTAATATACAAACAAGATTTATTTATAGATAAAATTTAAAATGCATAGGAAACATTAAAGAAATAGATTTTGTATGTATATATACATAGATTACAAACAAAACAGTATAGATTAGCCCTAATATTATTCAAGCTTTAATACGTAGAGCTTTAAAATGTACAGCAGATTATATAAAGAATAGAGTAGGGGAGTTTCATGATCTGTGAACAATACAACAAAAATGATGATTACAAAATATTTTTCACAAATATACAAAAGCAGTGAAAGAGTCTTATAATTCTAAGAAAACTGTCTATTTTTTTATTAGAGATATTAGCTTGTGAATATACAGAAAAACACACTCAGTACACTAGACTAATGCCTAAAACCCCTGTAGACAAGCCTAAGAATTAAAGGCAAATTTGGAATTGATAAAATTTAAATTCTCAGATATATACTGTATATATAATCCATTTCAGTCCAATAAAAATGTATTAAGCACCTGCTAAGTGAAAGATACTATATAAGATTGTAGGGACACAGAGAGTAAAGGAGAAATAGTCTCTGCCATCAAAAAGCATACATTCTATTAGAGGAATTTAAGTATTAGAGGGCATTTAAGTATTTAAGTTTGTATGTGATTATTTGAAGTGGAAGATGTATTGTGAGTTAGAATCAATAAGATTTGGAAATTATTGGATATAAGGAAAAAAGGAGAAAGTCTAGGATGAGTCTGAGATTGCAAACTAGAGTTTAAGGAAGGGTGATGGGATAAGAGATGGATTTAAATTAGCTGAGGATAATCTTTGTCTTGGATATGTTGAGTCTGAGATATTTGTGATATTTGGTTGATATCCAACAAGCAGTTGGTGATGTGGGATTATTTATTTTTGTATGTCTTTCATATTTGCTCTTACAGGTTCATGTCTTTCTATGGTAAAATTTGGCTTCCTCAAAGGCAGAAACTGTTTTACTTCTGGCTTTGCGTCCCCCAACACTGAGAATAGGGTTGGGCACAGCTAGGTGACATAGTGGATACAGAACCAGACCTGGAATCAGGAAGACCAGAGTTAAAATCTTCCCTCAGAAACTTACTTGCTGTGTAACCCTTTTAACCCACTTAACCTTGTTTGCCTCAGTTACTTCATTTGTAAAATGATCCAGAGAAAGAAATGGCCAACCACTTGGCAAATTGCTAAGAAAACCCCAAATTGGTCCATGAAGAGGTGGAAAGAACTGAAATGATTGAACTGCAGCAAAGAACAGGGTCAGGTACATAGTAAGTGTTTGACAAATATTTGATTGATGCTTATTGATTGCTTGGAGCTCAGAAGACAGCCTATATATAGTCTATATGTGTGTGTGTGTGTGTACAGCCTATATAAGTCATCTGCATAGCAATGATATTTGAATACATTAGATTATTGAGATAAAAAATCTGAGCTCAGGGGAACATAGTCCATTTTTTTTTCATATAGTAAGCTTTGCTCAGAATGCTACTCAAGGCATGTGTACATATGATTTGTACCTGGTGAGAAAATATTATAAATTGCAAAGACCTAGAACTGTGTCCCTTGAACACATTTGGTATAGCTAGAAGTTCCAGGAAACCTTATAAGAAATGGGAATGATTCTGAAAATACAAAAAGGCCCCAAAACATAAAAATGCTAGTGAATTCAACAAGCATCAGAAAGACCTTACATTTCTTCTTTCGTTCTTTCTTTCTTTCGTTCTTTCTTTCGTTCTTTCTTTCGTTCTTTCTTTCTTTCTTTCTTCCTTTCTTCCTTTCTTTCTTTCTTCCTTTCTTCCTTTCTTCCTTTCTTCCTTTCTTCCTTTCTTCCTTCCTTTCTTTCTTTCTTTCTTTCTTTCTTTCTTTCTTTCTTCTTTCTTTCTTTCTTTCTTTCTTTCTTTCTTTCTTTCTTTCTTTCTTTCTTTCTTTCTTTCTTTCTTTCTTTCTTTCTTTCTTTCTTTCTTCCTTTCTTTCTTTCTTTCTTTCTTTCTTCCTTTCTTTCTTCCTTCCTTCCTTCCTTCCTTCCTTCCTTCCTTCCTTCCTTCCTTCCTTCCTTCCTTCCTTCCTTCCTTCCTTCCTTCCTTCCTTTCTTTCTTTCTTTCTTTCTTTCTTTCTTTCTTTCTTTCTTTCTTTCTTTCTTTCTTTCTTTCTTTCTTTCTTTCTTTCTTTCTTTCTTTCTTTCTTTCTTTCTTTCTTTCTTTCTTTCTTTCTTTCTTTCTTGGAATCAATACTGTGTATTGGCTCCAAGGCAGAAGAGTGGACAGGGCTAGGCAATGGGGGTCAAGTGACTTGCCCAGGGTCACACAGCTTAGAAGTGTCTGAGGCCAGATTTGAACCTAGGACCTCCCGTCTCTAGGTCTAGCTCTCAATCCACTGAGCTACCCAGCTGCCTCCTTTTCTTTCTTTTTTTTTTTAGTGAACCAATACCATATTTTTAATACCTTATTTTTAAAAACACCCCACCTTCATCTCCCCCACCCCAACCCCCACCCCCACCACAAAACCCACTATACTGCTTTTCTCACTCATGGTTTGATTATAGATTTTTAGTTAATGTCTCTTTCCTTACTTATTGATTAATTTTTGACCTGATTGAGAACGAAATAAAACAAATATCATAGCCCACTGTGATATGCGAACACGATAAGTCGGTACCATAAAAAGTTTCATAAAAAGAAATAAAGGGCCATATAAAGTCTTCAGTACCATTTAAAGTAAATAGAACTAGGCTAGAAGTACTTGGAAAAGCTGAAAAGTTACATAATAAATCATTAATGTATAGGTTAGTTGGCTCCCATTTCCTTTGATAATTTTTAGAATAGTGGGCAGGGTGATGTTCTGACTGTACTCAGAAAATGTTGAAAATCTTCTAGAGAATGTTTTTAAAATATTTTTAGTTAAAAATTAATTTTTTATGGTACATCATGATGCATGCTTTCTCCCTCTCCTCATCCCTCCCCCCTCCCAGAGTGGACAAGCAATTCCACTGGATTATACATATATGTAAATGTATAATCACTCAAACACATTTCCATATTACTCATTTTTGTAAAAGAGCAGTCCTTTAAAACCAAAACCTTAAATCACCTACCCATATAAACAAGTGATAAATCACATATTTTCTGCTGGATTTCTATGGAGTAGGTTTTTATAAGAAAATATTTTTATGTCATGGACCCTATTTGGCAGTAGGGTAAGACTTATGAACTCATTAGAATGTTTTTAAATAATTGAAGAAAATGATCATTTCAGTTAGAGGTTAGTGAAAATAAAGGTGTATTTTTCTCCATTAAGGTTCACAGACCCCCTGAAATCTATAACCCAGACCAAGAATCCTTGACCTTGAGGGTCTAAAATATTTATGTTTTTAAATGAGCTTTAGGCATGAAATGACCATTAAGGATTGATTAATAGTTCACATAACATTTCACAATCTCAAAGTACCATTTGATAAGAATCAGTCAAATATACATGGACAACAACTGTACTTAAAGTCATGAGACTTGGGTTCTTTGCCAATGTTCTGCTACCGTATTATCCGGAGCAAATCATTTACCTTCTCTTTCCTTTGTCTATAAAATGTAACATGAACTAGCTGACCTCTTAAGCATCTTCCAACTCTGAAATTATATAATTTTATTTGTTAGAGAATCATTTTGTTTTTCTCCTTGGTCTTTCACTTGCCCCAATTTAGCCATTAACAAACATTTATTAGTTATTCATTTTGTTCAAGATACTCTTCATAAATGCTGAAGGATATACAATGAAACATAAGATACAGTAAGTACTTTCAAGAATTTGACATTTGAACTGTATTTTGAAGGATAGATAGGATTCCAAATGGTGGAGAAAGTAGAGCAACAGTATAGACCAATTCCCTGTTGATATTTCAATAAACCAAGGGTTCAGTGTCCTGTTCAGTTAGACTACATCTTCTTGATTTGCCCTCTGGGTCAGTGTCAATCTCTTGTTCCATGATTTGACACCCCTTTGTAGAAGGAAATTCCTGGTGCCTATTATTTATCTGTAGAAAGGTAATTAATTTCCAACAAATAGAGGAACAAATATCACAAAACTGACTCAATGGGTATTTCTTTAGAAATAATTTGGGTTGGTAAATCCAATTAAAAATTCATTGGAAATATTCACTGTTGTAAAAGTCACTAAAGAAGGGAAAGATAGTACTGAATTAAAAGTGTTTTTTTCTAAAGGTTTGTTTGTGGACAGGCACCTGAAATGAGCTACCTAAAATGGAATGAAAGGTAAGTGAAACAGGTTAATGCCTATTGCTGTGAAAGCTCATGAAAGGAACTCAAATCTGTGTTAATGTTTTTAAAAAGTCATTTCCAGGCCAGATTTCTTTGTACATATAAATCCAGAGAACAGTTTCCTGTTGAAACTTAGAATGACTTGCATAAGCGTGCTTACATAAGAAATTGTTCAAAACTCAGGAAAACAGTAAAAAATATGATACTCACATAATGTTTTAGCCGCACCATTTTCTGCACTTTAGCTAGTTTTCTATTATTTTACTTTGATGTAAGCTTCAATAGAGGCCTAATATTTAGTGTAAATTACTTTGCCATTTTCCCCAGTTCCCCAAACTGGTCTCCATGATCAACTGATGGGAGCTTGGGAGGAGTTTCTTTTACTCATTTAGTTAGTGGTTAAATCTTACACAATGAGGGCCATAGATATTGCAATGAATGACTACCAGCTTCTTGTGTTAGTTAACATAGCTATTATGAATCTTTTCATTGTTTCTTTAATGGATATTATCAACTCAACACAAATAAGGTCTTTCATTTTTTTAGACCCTATTATAATCAACATAGAAGACTTCCTTTGGTTATAGGAGATGCGTGGTTTGAAAAGAACCCTGTGTTTTAATACTAGCCTTTTCATCTCTCTATTTAGTGAAGTACATTTCATTAAACATACAAAGAAAGATGTACGAGTTACATAAATAATTAGTGCTTGCCTAGCATTTTGAACCAGAGGGAAAGAGGAGAGAAGAGGTTTAAAGAGCCTGAAGAAGTTGATGTAAAATATCCTCTATCTTCTCATTAGAGTAGGAAGTAGAAGGCAAGGTCATACTCTCTAAATGGTAGAGTCAGGGATGAAGTTGATAAGGAAAGGATGGGAAGAAAATAATTTGAAACATTTGCTCTGAGGTAGGAGATTGGCATGACCCTATGCAAGAAGTTGTAGTAGTTCTCTATTGCCTCTAGAATAAAATGTAAACTCCTCTTTTTGGTATCTAAATCCTTCCTTAATCTGCCTTTAATTTGTTGTTTCAGAGTCACTTTGTGTTATTTTCTCTCACAAACTCTAGATTTTAACCAAACTGTCTTTCAATTTACAAAGTCAATAGTGATGTCTAATTTTCCTCTAGAGTTGTTTTGGTATGGCATTGAGATGCTCCCCAAACTTGCAGTTCCCTGTACAAAACATTCCCTTTCTTGCCTCTGGGCATTTGTTTTTACAGATTGGACTATTCTCTCCATACACCTCCATTTTATACAGTCTCTAGGCTACCACAGATAAAGTGCTTATCTTTCATGGGAGTACTTTCTTTAACCTCTTCTCCATTATTAATTTTCTCCCTAGACCCCAAAATTACTTTGCATTTATTCTAATACTTATGTGTACATTTTATTGCCTCTTCGCTGAAGATCCTTGAGTGGTTTACTCTTTGCCTTATATCTATATGTAGTAACTATACCCACATATATAGGTATATATATATATCTATATACGTACACATATGTACACATACACACACACCCAACACTCAATACCTTATATATAGGAGATGCTCAATAACTTCATATTAATCTGTTGAACAGAAAGGGCATGCATATACACACACCATAACAAGTACATCTTAGTTGTTATTTGCTTATTAGCTAGGCATTGGATTTTTGGGCCAGTTGCTCTCTTCCTCAACTCCTCTCCCTTGCCATCCTATACAGAGACTAATGGGGGAACAGAGCTACAGCTTCCAGGACTTTATTCAAAACATTGATATAAATATAATATAGGTAGTAATATAGGTAGATATCCACCACAGCCTGGTCCTAGAACCTACTCTCCCTAAATAATTAGATCTAAGAATTGACATTAGGATGACTTTTCTTTCATGGTGAAAATTTGATCTTATTGATGTGGATACTCCGTCCACTGATACAGATTAAAATCCAATCATCCCCTCTCTAAAGACAGTACCTCTACTGCCAGGAATTAAGAAACATATTTTACTCCCCAATATTCTATTCTTTTATTCTGTTCCATTGTACTCACTCAGTCATTACTTTAATTTCTAAACTCACACACACACACACAAAAAAGAGGTGGGGATAGTCAGGGAAGAAAGATCTCATTGCCATATCAAACCAACACAGTATATCTCTCTCCCTTCTCAAATAATCATGGTAATATCCTCAGGGAAGAGGTAGGTTTCTGTTAGAGGAAAAAAGTAGAAATGTTGGCTGAAAAATTTGAGAAGTTGGCAGAGTAAAGCAAAGATTCCAAAAGACACTATGTGATGAGCTAGAGAATGAATAATGGGTTGGAGAATAGGACTAAGGCAAAATAGGAGTGATAAGAATAGGGAAGAGTCACTTGCTTCTTGCATCCAAGACAGTGGATAGAGTATTCGTTATTGGTGGGCCAGTCCAAGAGGAGGTAGGCTAGTTAGCTACAATTAATCATTTGATTAAAGATTTGTACAGTGAATCACAACCATTCTTTATGATAAGATTTGAAACTTAGAATGTTCTGTGCCTCCATTAGAGTCCATCTCTGCCTCTTTCCCTTACTTCGTTGAAGGATCTGATCAAATGGCATGTTCTGTCTTAATCCAGCCTTATGGGCTGTTGAAAAAGCATATTATCAATGAAGAGCTGTGTAAGCCAAACAGGATAAAGAATATCATCTTAGATGATAATCTGATTTAAGATCAGAAAAGGATGTAGTGGGAGTGAGAGATTAACAAAGGGCAGTTCATAGTCTCCTTTGGTATACATATTAAGTCAAGAGATTCAAAAGAAGGACTCTGGTATATTAAGAGCATGCTCTGAGTAGAGAAGATCTATGGTCAGACTTGGACAAAGTACAACAAGGTATAGATAAATTATTTTCTTGGTCACTGGAAGAGATACCCAAAACAAACCACACATTTTGCTATTCTTTGATGCACATTTACTGGAAAAGGACACAGAAGAAGAAAAATTAAAGGTAACAAATCATTTCAGAATCAGGGCTTGGAGACATGAATTTTTCACCAGATCATAATACATATGTACAAATTAAACTTTTTAATCTTAAATTAAGTCTCACTTTGCTCTACCTTTCACAGCTCAATTTCCCACTGATTCACAGAAGTGGCCTTGGTAGGCTTAATTAGCTACACAATTTTATGAATATATCTTTTCCCTCTTTTTAATGTTCCATCCATGAATGATTTTCTTTGGGAACCACAGGATTTGGTTCATGCCTAGGTGTCTGCAGAAAATGGAGTGATACATGATGAGTTTGGAAAGCATAGTGGTGCTAGATTGTGAAAGACCTCATATGTCAGGGAAAAGATTTGAACTTTATTTGGAAAGCAATATAGAAAGTCCTATGTATATGAAAGATTATTTTGGGAATGGTGAGATAGATGAAGTGGGATAATCTTATCCCATCTCTATGCAGATCTCTCACAGAGCTATGTATTCAACCCTCCTCCCCCAAACTTTAATCTCAGATTAACAATTGCCTAGCACAAAGTAGGTACTTAAAAAGTACAAGTATTCCCTTCCAAATCTTGGTGGTTAGGGGCACAGTGCCCCCCAAATCTGGAAAGTCCAGGTAACTTTATTTTACTTTTCCCTTAATATCAGAATTGAAGTATGATTTTTTTTCTTTTTATTTTATGGAGTGTTTACAGTACTTTATTATAAAATATGGGTTAAATATTTGGTCATAGGCTGTTATAGTTTCTAAACTTTTCCTGTAACATCTGCTGGCCTTTTTGTGTTGTCTTTGGCTTCTGCAAAATTTCCCCAAACTTTCATTTAATTTTTTTATGCCAACCAAAGCTATAGTGAAACCTTAATGGGGAAGTTGTGATATATACATGTTTGTTGATTGATTGAGAAATAATTAAAAAGGCTGTGGAAATAGTAGAATCTTTTGGTACTAGGGTAATACCAATGGGATTAAAGGGAAGAAAAAATGTAAATGATGGGACAGAGGTGGAATAAATAACATTTGATAATGGATTGACCATGAGAAGTAAGGGAAAGAGAAAAATTGAAGATAACTCCAAAGCAACAAATAGGGAAAGTGAGTGAACCGTTGTGCCATAGGCAGAAATAATGAAAACAGACACAGGAGGAATGTGACAAGATCTAAGCAAAAGAAAAATCCTGTTTTAAATAGTATGGCTTATTCTTTATGTGAATACCCACAGGTTTAAATGCGTGGATCTCTATAAAACAGGTTGTTCTTCCTTTACACTCCTTTATAATCTTTGCCTTATTTAGTAATTGCCTCAAGACTAACATTGGGATTTCTCCAAAGTTTAGAGCCCTACTTATCTTGTGGTGTTACTTTGCTCTTGAATATAATTTCTTTTCTTTTTTTTTTTAAATATATTTTATTTGATCATTTCCAAGCATTATTCGTTAAAGACATAGATCATTTTCTTTTCCTCCCCCCCTCCACCCCCCATAGCCGACGCGTAAGTCCACTGGGCATTAGATGTTTTCTTGATTTGAACCCATTGCTTTGTTGATAGTATTTGCATTAGAGTGTTCATTTAGTCTATCCTCTGTCATGTCCCCTCAACCTCTGTATTCAGGCAGTTGCTTTTTCTCGGTGTTTCCACTCCCATAGTTTATCCTTTGCTTATGAATGGTGTTTTTTTCTCCTGGATCCCTGCAAGTTGTTCAGGGATATTACACCGCCACTAATGGAGAAGTCCATTACGTTCGATTATACCACAGTGTATTAGTCTCTGTGTACAATGTTCTCCTGGTTCTGCTCCTCTCGCTCTGCATCACTTCCTGGAGGTTGTTCCAGTCTCCATGGAACTTCTCCACTTTATATAATTTCTTTTCTACAAAATAACCTTTTCTTCATATGTGAAACTATCACAAATAAAAATAATGTATGTGAATTATTTTCTTCATATGTGAAACTATCACAAATAATAATAATAATGTATTTGAATTATTTTACCCCAAAGTAAAACCAAACTGGAAAAAGTAGATTTTGTAAAGTCATGGCTTTTAAATGTTTTCCTTTTCCTGACTTTGCCTAATTTCTTGGTTTGAGTCTGATCTGAAACTGAAAGTATGAATACAGTTCTCATTCTCCCAAATAAATTCTTGGAAACTCAGAAGACTTTATCTAATCTTGACATTAGAAAAAAAGGTTTAGAAAAATATTTTCCATCAATAAAGATTAGGATGAAGTAAACTGAGAAGCATCTTCTTATTTGGAATAAATTTAATTTAATTTTTCATTTGATAGGCATTTCAAAAGTAAAATTATGTTTCAAATAAGAACAAGATGCTTCTCATTTTACCCCATCCCAACCTTTATTGGAGGAAAGTATCCTTCTAGGCCTCTTTTCTAATGTCAAAATTAGAAAGAGGTCTAATAGGTTCCAGGAAAAGATGCTATTTACTCATAGAAGAGATCTGAAAAGCAGGCAACATTAATCACTAAGACAATAGACTGCTATGTAGAGAGATGGTACAAAGGAGGGGAGTGGGGAAATATGCAGAAAATTGCATAGCTAATAAAATTTGTCCAGACCACTTCTGTGAAACAATGGAAAGTCAGGCTGTGGGCAGGCATGGCAAAATGAGGCTTGGTTTAATATTGAATAGTTTAGTCTGAGAATATGTATTCTTACCTAGTGAAAAATTTACACTTTCTAGTCCTAATTCAGACATGAATTTGTCACAGAGTTTTGTCAATGCTTTTAACATCTCCACCTCTGTTGACTAATTTACTAAATGCGCTTCAAAGGAGAGTATAATGTGTTTTGTTTTGATCTTCAATGGATTATTCATTTTATTTTGATGTGTGTACTTTTTCTAGGATCCAAAGTGATAAACTTTGATGATCACAAAGTGATCCCTGTTTAAGATAGTGCAGTGGATAAAGCATTGAGCCTGAAACCAGGAAGACCAGAATTCCTATCTTTCAGACTTGTGCTTTTTTAAAAGATAATTTTTTCTCACATTATATGTTTGCAGTAATTTGCAGTAATCATCTTTCAGACTTTTGCAATACATGCTGTCTCCTTCTCTCCCACCCCTCTGCTCAAGAAAGCAGATAGTATATGTTGTACATGTACTATCATACAATACATATTTCCATGTTCACCATGTTGTGAAAGAAGATACATTGCTATACTAGAGAAAAATTTATGGAGAAAATAAAGTGAACAATGGTATACTTCAATCTGTATTAAGACTCTATCAATTCCTTCTATGGAAGGGGATAGACTCTATGAGCCCCTTGGATCTTTGCCTTGTTGATAATGGTTAAGTCATTCAATGATGATCATTATTACTATTGTTATTGTGTACAACATTGTCCTGGTTTCGCTCACTTCACTTTGCATCAATTCACGTAAGTTTTTCCATTTTTTTTGTGATCATTTTGCTCATCATTTCTTCTGGCACAGTAGTGTGTCCTTACAATCATACCCCAAATTGTTTACTTATTCCACAACTGATGGGCATCCCTTCAGTTTCCAGTTCTTTGCCACCACAAAAAGAGTTACTATAAATATTTTTGTACAAGTAGGTTCTTTTCCCCTATCTTTGATTTCTTTGACATAAAGACTTAGTATTATTGGATCAATTGTGCTTTGTTATCACAGTCATTTTGTAGGTTATGGTTGTTATGAGATTGAAATGAGATGATATTAGTAAAGCACTTATCACAGTTCCTGGCACATTATAGGGGTTTAATAACTGCTTTTTTGCCTTCTCCTTCTTCCCAATTCCATTCTTCTCTATGTTCTACCATATACCTTCCAAAGAGAATATACTGGGATTCTTCTTCTAGATGTCTTGACTTTGCATGTATAAAAAGGAAGGCCAAAACTATCCTTTGGAAATGACAGACCTGCATTCTTTACTGGTCCTGAATCTCTGATGATAGTTTTTATGATGTTTCTCTTACACAGCTTTCTTTGGTAATATATTTCAATCTGGTCATGCTCACCATCCAACTCTTCATTGTCTTTTGGATGACTTTCAACTTAAATTCATGGTAGGCTGGCTTATTTTATTGCTTTTGGCCATACAACATCACCAGAAGAATATTGATATTAAATAGGTAGTCTTTTTTTCAGAGAAAAACTTAGGATTATTAAAAACACCATATATTTTTAAAAAGATAATCCAGCTTGTTCAGTCTGTGTCTAGCTCATTTGTCCATCCAAAATTTCCATCATATATATGTATATATATATATATATATAATTTATATATATATAAAATATCTTTATGGATTATCTTTACAACTACATATGGAAAATGGGCTGTTTTTATTCACCGTCAAACTCCTTAAGTGTACTTTGGATCTTAATTAAAATTTGTATTATTCTGGGGCTTGATGCAATTAATACAATGCTATATAAATAGGAACATCTCAAGGAACTTACCTTATATATAGGGGTCACTCTTTCATCAGGATCCCTCTACCATCCAGTAAAATAATTTTTTTCATTAAACTTGCATTTCCCTGTATTATACTTTACTTGTAATGAATAATCATATTTTTCAAATATATCTCGGCTTATATGTGTGCATATTAATATTCAACCTTAAGCCTCACTTTGGCATATCTGTCCACATCCTGACTTTCCCTTGTTTAATGGAAGTGACTTGACAGACAATTTTTTATATTTATTTTATCTTATCTTTAAAAGCCCTACCTCAGAAAAGTAGTAAGGGCTAGACAATTGGGGTTAAGTGACTTGCCCAGAATCACACAGCTAGAAAGTGTCTGAATCCAGATTCAAACCCAGAATCTCCACTTCAGGCCTGGCACTCTATTCACTGTTCTTCATGACTGCCTCTGAAATTTTTTATCATCAATTGTGACTTCTTTTAAACCTTTACTCTCTGTCTTAGAATCAATACTAAGTATTGGTTCCAAAGCACAAGAACAGTAAGGTTAGGAAATTGGGGTTAAGTGACTTTACCAGGGTCATATAGTTAGGCAGTGTTTGAGGCAGATTTGAACCTAGGACCTCTCATCTCTAGGCTTGGCTCTGCTTTCTATGCCCTGAGCCACCTATTGCCCTCTTGATAGACTTTATTACCTAGGGAATTTTCTGCAAATATATCTATTATCCCTAAAAAGGAATATAATGATTTCTACATATACATAGAAGACACCTTAAAGTAGTGTTTTGATCTATTGAATCAAAGTGTTTTTTTTAAATGATAGTTAATCATTACAATGGTGTGACTATTAACATGGGATGTGATAGACTATCATTTGTTAAAAACAGCCTGTCCCTTTTCATAATTTGGTCAGTGATGCCTTCAATACAAATAAAGATTATTCTCAAAAAGATTTTGTAAAGACAGAGAGTAATTGCTATCATTTCCTAAATGGCTATTTCTAAGTTATTATATGGCTTCAGATTTTTTTCCAAACATTTCTCATCCTTCCCTGTTTCATAGGACTTTACTATTTGTTCACTATAACAGTCTGATCTTGTCCATTTTTCATTTCCATATGCCATTGATACCATTTCATATCCTCATGTTAAACATCATGGGATATGATTTTAAAATCCAAAGTTCATGTCCCCTTGTTTTTGATGGAAGAGTTTTTAATAAACATCTTTACAGAACTTTCCCAGTCATTATTTGCTTTTTGTTCTCTGCAGGTTCATTACTAAATACTTTCAGAATGATCTGTATGTTTCCTCGCACTCAAAACTTTCTATAAATTTCTTTTGTCCATTGTTTCTAACTTTTTTATGAGGCAATACTGCTCACAGTTTCCCCCTATTCTCAGTAAAAGCTATAATTTATTTTATATGCTAAATTGGTGCTTCCGTTGATGGTAAATATTTCTGCTTGGCAAGAAAATCAAGTTTGCTGGTTTAGAAGGGTCCTAGTCTTTTTTGGTCTTGCACTGAGAGAGTTCTATAGAAAATAGTCCTTAGGAAAAGATAATAGTGTTTGTTGAAGACTGTTCTTTTATACATTTCCCTATTTGGGGATAGGGCATCAAAAATTGTTTACGTGGGTGGAGTGGTAAGTTGCCCCAGCTGCATACCATTTTTTCCTTATATTTTTCTTCCACTTTAGTAGACATTTGCCCTTTAATATAACAAGCTTGTTTTCTGATCATATCTCAAACTTTCATTCTGAAATTACTATCATATCAAGTTTCTTGCTAGTTAAAAAGAATCAGTTTTATTTTTAGATATTATTTGCTGTTCGCTGGGTGTAGCATCTCTGAACTAACTCTCTTCTTAAGGAAAATATCCATATTATATAGGAACAAAACTTTTAAATAAATTTACAAATTTTTGCCTTATCTTATTTCGTACTCCTAAACCTTTCTTTTAAACATTTTTTTTAATATCTTGCCCTATATGAACTTCTGAATTGAAATGAATGGGTATTAAAGCATGGGTTGATTTAATTTGGAAAATATTATCAAGTTCTTTATAGAATTTTTCTGTCTCTATCTTCTTCAATGAATGTAGGCTCATAAACTGTAATTCTCTCTTGTGGGGGTCTTTATAGAAAGAACTGAGTCCTATTTTGCATTTTTTTCATAAACATCCAAAGAACTCTCCAAGAAACACCCAATGGACTTTGCTGTTCTGGTCCTTGGGATCAAAATTAGTCTATTAATACTTGAGCCAAAGCCCTTTTAGAATGTAAAACCTGCCAGAGAGTTTCATATGTTGCATAGCCTTCAAAAACCCAAGGTTATCTCCGTGCCACAAAAAGGCAAGAAGTAGGAGTTTGGATGATACATATCTAAACTGAATATCAAGTTAACAAAAATGAATAATTAAATGCATTCCTTGCCTTGAAAATCAAAATACTCTTCTATTTAGGAGACTGAGCTTCAGGAAACTGTCCACAAACTTCCTTCTTGGAACATGAATCTGTTCCTACCATGTTCTCCTAATAGGATTTCTGTGTTTTCCTGAGAATGCAATCCAAAATCCCATTCCATTTTTGTGAATCCAAACTTTAGGTATCATATTATATTAATACAATTATGAAAACTTTTGAATTTCTAATCATCTCTTGTTCTGATGTCATTCTACTTTCTTGCTCAAGGTAGTTTTTATATTTTTGATGGTTCATTTTCAACTCAGTATTTCTCATTCTTTTATATATTGTTTTCTTGAGTTTTCAGAAGTAGTATTTTTTCTTTTAAATGCTGAAAGTTTCTCTTTCCCCAACCCTTGCCTTTTAAAAGTATATTTTTAGACTGTTTGCTTCTTTTTTTAACATTATTTTATTTTGTCATTTCCAAACATTATTCATTGGAAACAAAGAT
Organism: Monodelphis domestica; assembly: GCF_027887165.1. Lineage (NCBI taxonomy): Eukaryota > Metazoa > Chordata > Mammalia > Didelphimorphia > Didelphidae > Monodelphis > Monodelphis domestica. The sequence goes on from NC_077234.1 coordinate 217,622,622, forward strand.
CATTTTCTTTTCTTCCTTCCCCCCCTCCCATCACCTCTCCCATAGCCAACCTGCGATTCCACATGTGTTCCCGATTCAAACCCATTTCCATGTTGTTGGTATTTGCATTAGAGTGTTCATTTAGAGTCTCTCCTCAGTCATATCCCCTCCACCCCTGTAGTCAGGCAGTTGCTTTTCATCAGTGTTTTTACTCCCACAGTTTGTCCTCTGCTTGTGGATAGTGTTTTTTCTCCTAGATACCTGCAGAATGTTCAGGGACATTGTATTGATACTAATGGAGAAGTCCATTACCTTCGATTGTACCACAGTGTATCAGTCTCTGTGTACAATGTTTTCCTGGTTCTGCTCCTCTCGCTCTGCATCACTTCCTGGAGGTTGTTCCAGTCTCCATGGAATTCCTCCACTTTATTATTCCTTTTAGCACAATAGTATTCCATCGCCAACATATACCACAATTTGTTCAGCCATTCCCCAATTGAAGGGCATCCCCTCATTTTCCAATTTTTGGCCACCACAAAGAGTGCTGCTATGAATATTCTTGTACAAGTCTTTTTCCTTATTATCTCTTTGGGGTACAAACCCAGCAGTGCAATGGCTGGATCAAAGGGCAGACAGTCTTTTAGCACCCTTTGGGCATAGTTCCAAATTGCCCTCCAGAATGGTTGGATCAATTCACAACGCCACCAGCAATGAATTAGTGTCCCTACTTTGCCACGTCCCCTCCAGCATTCATTACTTTCCATAGCTGTCATGTTAGCCAATCTGCTAGGGTGTAAGGTGATACCTCAGAGTTGTTTTGATTTGCATCTCTCTGATAATAAGAGATGTAGAACACTTTTTCATGTGCTTATTAATAGTTTTGATTTCTTTGGCTGAGAACTGCCTGTTCATATCCCTTGCCCATTTATCAATTGGAGAATGGCTTGATTTTTTGTACAATTGATTTAGCTCTTTGTAAATTTGAGTAATTAAAGCTTTGTCAGAGGTTTTTATGAAGATTATTTCCCAATTTGTTGCTTCCCTTCTGATTTTAGTTACATTAGTTTTGTTTGTACAAAACCTTTTTAATTTGATGTAATCAAAATTTTTTATTTTACATTTTGTGATTCTTTCTATGTCTTGCTTGGTTTTAAAATCTTTCCCTTCCCAAAGATCTGACATGTATACTATTCTGTGTTCACCTAATTTACTTATAGTTTCCTTCTTTATGTTCAAGTCATTCACCCATTCTGAATTTATCTTGGTGTAGGGTGTGAGGTGTTGATCCAAACCTAATCTCTCCTACATTGTCTTCCAATTTTCCCAGCAGTTTTTATCAAATAATGGATTTTTTTGCTGAGATCATTTACGCCAAGTCTATTCCACTGATTCTCCTTTCTGTCTCTTAGCCTAGACTGTTTGCTTCTAAATAAGTCTTCAGGGAGGTTATTCCAACACAGCCATAAACACATTATTTGACATGGACTACAGTATCATTTCCTGATTGGTATTAATCTCTAAGGGGCCTCCTAAGAAGCAAGGTTTCCATTCTTGGATATATATTAGTCTGGCTGTTTGTATAATATAAATCCTCAAAATCCTGATTCAGAGCTCTTTAAAGTCATTTTGAATTGCCCTGAATTATTTGGTTTTCATTTGGATTAAAGTTATTTGGTACTTTTTTTTTTGTTTTGAGATGCCTTTTGTGAGTTAACAGGAAGCAAATATGTCAAATTCCAGATTTTGAAGGTGACATGATGACAGATATTTAACTGCCATATCTCTCTAAATAGGTTTGTGGTCTAATAATTATATACAAAAAAGAGGAAATTAAAGTGTCACATTAATAGGATCACAGATCCAAAGACAGAAGGAAACCAAGAGGCCATTTACTGTGATATTTACTTTACTTTACAGATGAGGACACTGGTCCTACTCTCTAACGAATTCATATTTTTAAAGCATTAACTGAATTCCACCTACTGCTTTTTGTCTTAAAGCTTTTCAAAATGCTCTAAAGTTTCACAAAATTATTAGCTAACTAATAATTTGGAAAGCCAAGGAATTCTTATATTTGTACTTCCAGCATGTCCTAATAGAAAGAGCTTTGATGTAGTAGGCCAGGAATCAGAACTAGGCTCTAATCTCTTCTATGTAGCTACTAACTAGTTATGTGGCACTCAGACACTCTGGATCTCAGTTATTTGATCCATGAAATGGGGTTTGAGATTGGATTACCCACTTGTGAGATTTGGTGTTGGGGAAACGTATTGTTTTAGCTTAGCTATGTTAGGTTAAGATAGGTTTATAGAAATTAGGGTTTAAGATTAATTGTAATAATTCTCCTTACCCATTTTCCTTCTTCCCTATTCCAAAAAATAAACCTGATTTTTTAATATGTTTCCTTCTTGTTCATTCCCTTACCAAATCCCACTATTACACTATGTGCTAGGCACTGTGCTAAGTGCTGGAGATACAAAGAAAGGATAAATACAGAACTTAAGTGGCTGCGGTGGGGGGAGCAAGGCAGAAGATAATGTGCACATAATTATTACCTATAAGACATGAACAATGAAAATAAAGATATTCTCAGAGTAAAGGCAGTGGTGAAATTGGGGAGGAGAGTGCAACAGGAAAGATTTCATGAGAAAACAGCATTCAAACGGAGTTTTGAAGGAAGCCAGGGAAACTAAGAAGCAGGAATGAGAAAACAGAGCATTCCAGGCATGGGAACAACGGATGAAAGACATAGAGTCAGAATAAAGAGATTTGTGTACAAGGAACAGTGAGAAAGTTGATGTTGCTGAATTTTGAAGTAGGTGGAGAGAGGAATGATACAAGATTAGAAAGGCTGGAAAGGACCAGATTTTTATTTTAAAAGGGCTAAGTCATAAATTTTGTATTTGATCCTGGAGGTAATAAGAAGCTGTTAAAAATTTGTATAGATCACTTTGTGTGAGAATAAAATGTTTATCAGGTCTGGAGAGCTATATCTTATTCTTAATCCTGGTTTATATAGGAGCCAACAAAAAATGGATCTTAATGCAGTTAGCCTACAACTATGACTAAGGATTATGTGTGGGCATTAATCACTTAAAAGAAGTTTTGTGAGGATCAAAGGGACTAAATATACATGGAACAATTTGTAAATCATCAAGTGCTTATATTTGTCACTTTTCTTTCTCTATTCAGAAGTTTTAATATTTATAATCATTTTGAGGTCTTTGGATGTTTGATCCTGGGTCTGAAGTTCTTATATACTATTAAAGGATCCCAGAGCAATTTGGGAATGTTTGAGTTCTCTTCCTTGTGGCCTTCACCTAGCCTGGAATGTAACCATTGAAATTATCCATTAGGTATCACTAAATCCCCTTGTTAGCAGATGGTTCATAAAACTCATAGGTAAAATGGAGCTCAAGATAGAACTCATGGAAAATATAGTCTCAGACTCTTTCAATCATATTTTGGGTAAAGTTCCCAGAGGGTATAACCTGATTCTTGTTTAAATTTCCCCAAGCCTAGGTATAAAGCAGATTTTTAACTCCATCAAGGTATTTAAAATATCATGAGTTATATTTATTATATTAAATTATTATATTAAAAATAAAATATTATATTATATTAAATATTTATTACATGTTATATTTGATTTATAATATATAATGGAAGGTATAATAAAAACATTTACTTTAATTGGAGCACCATCCTTTCCCTTACATATATATGTGTGTGCATATATGTATATATATATATATATATAGTTGTTTGTTTGATTTGAAATAATATCCTGGATGTTACTTCAAACATTTCAAATAAGGATATATCTTGTCTTTGGAGATTTGTTTTATTCTTTATTAAAAGATGCTCCTCATTAATTTCTTATTACTTTCTTGAAAAAAAAATTGAAGGTCTGAAATTGTTTATTTAGACAACACTAAAATCTAGATTCATTATTCTCTTTGGAAACTGGCCCCTTCCTCAAGGTTACCATTATTGTGAAATAATATCATTACCATCCCATTCATTCAGATTCATAAATTGAGAATAATTTTTTGTTTCTCTCAATACTCCAACATCTACCATATCTTTCATATTTGACTTTCCCTTCCCACATTCACAACCAATATCCTACCAATAAACTATCATTTCAACCATGATACTTCAATGTCCTGATATTTTGCCTCTCTGACTGTAGTTGCTGCAAATATCCATTTATTTTTCTTATACATTAGTTTCAAAATAATCTCAAATAGTTGTTATTGTCATGCCAGTGTTTTCTCACTAGATGTTTTTGAGAAAAGAACTTTAAAAGTGGTATGGTGGTTTTCTTGGCAAGGATACTAGGGTTTGACATTTCCTTCTCTAGCTCATTTTACAGATGAGAAAATTGAGAGATAGGGTGAAGTGACTTGTCTAGGGTCACCTAGATAGTAAGTGTGAGGCCACATTTGAATTTATGAAGTCAAGTTTTCCTGACTTCAGGTCCAGCAATCTATCCACTGTGCCACCCAGCTGCCCCTCCTTTTAAAGATGATAAAAAAAAAGTTTTCCCTTCTGGGAAGGGAATGATTATTAAGAAGCTATTATTGAGAAGCCTTATAAATTTAATCTTGTTAGGAACATGAGAAATTCATAGAAATGTGCAAATAACCATATGAATTAATACAGAGCCAAGAAAGCAGAAGCAGGAAGACAACAGAGTAACAAAAATAATATAAATGAAAACACTGATTTCAGGTTAAACATGCAATGAACAATGTTGGTTCTGAAGGTAAGATGATGAAGCCCATTTCCTTCCTCTTCATAGATAGTTGGATGACAAGGACTCATATACTGTCAAATGTTATTTCACCTACCTATTTTTATTTGTTACAAAGAGGATTTACATGACAATGCTATAATATGAAATGGTTATGGTATGAGTAACAGAAAACATTTATGAAACTTGGACAGAAACTGAGTTTATAGTCTGTGCCATCCCAAATATTCAGTATAGTTCCATGGGTTGCATATAAACTTCTCAAAAATATTGGAGGTTTCCTTCTTGAAAAGCTGTGAAAAACCAGAGAGGTTTAGTTAATCCCAGAAACTGGTATCATCTTCTTTTGGTTAATCTGTCTGTTCAAGAAATGTCATTTCTGAAATGTTGCATCCTGATTCAGACCCCCATCCTCTGCAGGAGAACCGCCTAGAAGAAAGGACTATGGGACTATTGACTTCATTTGAGAAAGCATGTGGGTGAGAACCAGACTCAAGGCTTCTTCCAGACTAGTTATTATGGCCCTTAGATCTGTTTGGCATCATTGGCAGTTACCAATCAATCTCAGGTCCCATCATGAAACATTTGCCATACATTTCTCTGATTCCCTTTTCTGGACTGAGATTTTTGAGGAATACATTTCTGTTGTCCCTCACATTATAGTCTAGCACTGGATTCAATGACTTCACCAAGACCATGATGCAAATATAAATGGCAGAGCCAAGTTTCAAAACTGTATTCTGATTTGTCAATTGATCTTTTCATTATATCACATGGACATAAATAAAGAACAAGCAGAGTTTTATGGGAGTTCAGAAGAAGGAGATAGCATTATAGACTGGGTTGATCAGAGGAGGATTCTTGAAGGAGTTAGCATTTGCACTAGACCTTAAAGAAAGGGGTAGATTTTAACTGACAACTAAGAATAAAATTTTAGAAGTTGTGACTACATTTTACCTCAAGGAAAGGAAAGGATAGAAATGTACCTTTATCTCTATTTCTCAGGACATAACTGAAGATAAAAATATATGAAACTGTACTGTGATGAATATGTAATGTATTAGGCTTCATTTCCCAGCTCTACAGACTACTAAGATTTCCAGAGAATTTATTATTCATTTTAATCACACCCAGAGAATGAATTGACAGTACTGTTAGCCTGATAAACCACCACATTCCTGTGACAGATGAAAAAATATTTTTCTTATGTATTGGTAACTGGTTTGGACAGTGGCTGAGAATGCAGTAACTGAGGAACACAGACCCTGCTTTTGAGCCTAGATGACCTTATCTGAGCAGGGTATCAATGTCAGACTATCCAAGAAGTCCAAGGGAGTCCACAGGGGAAATTGTACAGAGGCTAGAGGTGGGGAACAACTCAGATATTCATGTGATGATTTATAGCATATTAATTTTTTCTTCAAAGAAATCTCTGAGGTAAATAGTCCAAAAATATGATTATCTCTATTTCATGCATGGTGTGGAAAGGAACCTAGACTGACAGTTTGTGGGGGAAGGGGCCAACTGGGAGTGGCAGTTGGGTCTTGTGACTAGCACTTCCTTCAGGATGGGAGTGGCGGTGGGGTCTTGTGACTAGCACTTCCTTCCTGCTGTGTGGGACGGGCTTCCTGGTGTTGGAGGAGAGAGGAGCTTGGTCAGCCCAGTCTGGTGTGGTGTGCCTCTTTTTGGTTCAGCCCGAAGATTCAGGCCAAATCACTTCTGAAGGTCAGATCTGTTCTTGTTTGCTTTCTGTCTACTGCTAAGATTCTGAAAAGACTAAACTGGACTGATATAGAGTAGACGGAAGTGGGAGAACCCTCCGCCAGCCTCTGGGCCTGGCCTCAGGTCTGAAGCTGAGAAAAAACTCCAATCCCAACGGGTTATTAAACTTTATATTATTTGAATTTGCAGTCAGATAAGTGGACTTTTTCTGGTCATAGAGGGAGCTGAACTTCAGTTCAGTCATTCCAGGACAAAGAGGCCTTATCGGACCCCTGCTGCTTCCTCTCAGCAGGGGGCATCGCCCTCCCTTGCCTCACCAAGCTGTATATCCTCTCTCCCCTCTCTCCTCCATACCCCATACAAACCTCCCATTTATCCCCGTTTTTCCAACCCTATTTCCTTTCTCAATAAATATTACAGTTTTTTGGCAGAGCCAGCTAGGTTTTCCAACCAATTTTGTCAAGAATTTGCAAAAGTCAGGCCTGCATACATTTCAAAAGCCTGTATGACTGTGAAAAGTAACCATTTTGAGAGCAGTACTGAGTGCAACTAATCTGCCTAGTGATACCACACCCAAAAGAAAACACTCCTCCTGAAGGGAGGAGGCAACTCTTTAAGGGCCAGACTTAAAAACATTTTTTCTGTTGCAAAAAGCTTTTCAAGATACAAGACGGCAAAGAAACTATTACTTACCATGGGTTATCTAGCTTGGATTGGATATTTCTTTTATATGTTTTACAACTTACTTTTTGTCACGATTCCGGATTATATTTATTTTCTGCTTAGCAACTATGAAAGTTTGCAATGGCTGAATATAAATATGTATCGCTTGATTTTATTCATTCCCACATATGCTGGAGCATTATTCTTTGTAACCAAATTATACTATGCCCTAAAAAAAGGTGTGCATCTAATTTTTGGAAAAAAGCAAAAGATAATGAAATGGCTATGACAATTTTAGCCATGAAAGAGGAGATGATGCAACTAAAGGAAATGATGAAGCAACTGAGTGAAGAGATACAGTGTGGCAAAGGTATTAACACACAAGACATACCTAAAAATAACAATGTAGTTCAGCAAGAAAATACAGATGGAGCTGAAGGTGGAATACCAATATTGCCACTAAGAGATCAAACAAGCCTACCACCAGATAGAGGCATAATTCATATTAAAACACATAAACCATTTATAACAGCTGACCTTGAAAGTCTGAAAATATGGATGCCTTCCTGGTTTTCAGAACCAATGAGATGTTTAAAAGAATTTAAAAGAGCAATTAGGCTTTATGATCCAGATTTCCAAGACACTGAAATTCTTCTCTCAGAATTATTTTCAAAAAGGGAAAAACAACAATTCCTTGATGAAACTAGAAAAAATCCAAATTTAACATCATGGCCAGAGGAAGGAACAGACTTAGAGTTATCTAATAACAAAAATCTACATTACCTAAGAAAGGCTTAGGAGATCGTCCCTTAGCATATATATATAGCATATACTCCATTTGAATGCATACATTTTATCAATATGCCAAAAGACAAAGGGTTTAAGTATTGCCTTGTCATCATAGACAGACTGACTAGATAGCCAGAAGTTTTTCCTTCCAAAAAGAACAACGTAGCATTTGTGGTCAAAAATCCTATTAAAAGAAATCATACCTAGATTTGGGATTCCCTCAAAATTGGACTCAGACCAATAAATATTACAATGGGGGTCCTGATTTTTAAGGTGATTAAAGTGATATATCCAAAACTCTATAGGGGAGTCAGAAACAGTTGAAAATTGAACACAGCTCACTTGCTTCAAAGTTCAGGGCTCTTTGTCATGTACTCTGAGAATTCTCATGGGATTAGTTAAGCTTTCTGGGCTGATACTTCTTGATGTCTTACATGATAATGTTTTCCTTTGTATGCCTTGTCCTTTGCTATACATTGCTATGGAGAAAACAGAAGGAAGAGGAGCCATTAACTTGACCTTAAAAAGTTGCAGACTGTCTAGGACGATGATAGGACCTTTTAGAGATAGAGTGCTGGGCCTCCCCACTCCAAATGGTCCCCAGTGACCAGGTTCTGTGCCAATCCCCCCAACTGAGTGCTGAGTATGATACCTCAATCCCCCCCAACACTTACCCCACTCAGAGGAGGGAGAAAATGTTCCCATTGGGCTTCTGGGCAGAGGGGAGGGTGAAGTGAGGAATGTCCTCAGCGAATGCAAAAGGAGAGGGGTGCAAAGCTACCTACATTTACCTGCTAGAGGTAAAAATTAGTTAAGTGGAAATGATTATCATATGTATATATTTATATCTTCCTTCTGAATGTATACAATATAACAAATGCAACAGACCTGAAATTACCATCACCAAACAAATCCAGATAGCTGCTGTCTACTTTAATTGGTAAATACAGCACAGAGGACATTGTAAATTGGAATGTCCTCAAAGAAGAGGAGAGAGTGCTCTGCTCCCCTCCAGCTCTGCAGCCTGTGAGCTGCCCACCTTGCCCTTTGTGCTTTCCCATTGGTTACTGGATGGACGATGTGAAAAAGTAACATCAGAGACATGATGGAATTTGACTAGATGGCATCTGAGTTTCTGAATGATTCTTTATGATTTCCAATGCATTGCCAGAGCTCCTTCCCCTACTTTTTTAAAAACCTTCTTTGAGTATTAATTTCAGGTTATGCCATGATTTATTCATTATATTTAAGCTAAATTCATTTATTACTCTAAGCATTTCTTTATTCACTTATTCATTTAGCAAATATTTATTGAGTCTTTTCTAGTGTTAGAGGTTTTGTTAATAGCCATCAGAATCAAATATATAACAGAATGCTAGATTTGGAATCAAGAAACCCTGAATTTGAATTCTTCTAAATAGACTTCATAGCTGTATGTGTATGAAACCATGAGTAAGTCACTGATCTCTCTGAGTCTTAGTTTACTTCTCTCTTAAAAGAAGATAATAATACCTATTTTTAAGATATCTTATATATCTTATGGGGTTTCTGTGAGGCTCAGAAGAGTGTACATAACTGCATAAATGTCAGTCATTGCCATTCTCCATTCTCCTTAATCTCCAACCATCCCAAAGTACAGTGTGGGTCTTACACATAGTAGGCATTTAATAAATGAATGTTAAATTCAATTGCATTGATACAAAAATATGTAAGACAGGTTACCTGCCCTCTAATATGTTATAATATTATAATTAGATGTTATTGGCATACAGTTTTATAGAACCCTATTTCTTTTCCTGATGGACTAGAAGGCAGTTACCAACTACATCCCGGGACCCCTACATTGAATAGTCCTAACTATAACATTCTGTAGCCAATAGCTCTCAATTCATAGCTAAGCAGAAAAATTGATAGAGTTTTGTCCTTAAGAGAACTAAAGTTTTCTTTAAGGTCCAATATCCACAACAGGAATAGTGGTCCTAAAATTAGATCATTATGAGCCTTTCTAACTGTTCCTTCTTAGTCTCCTTTGCTGGCTCATCACCTATGTCATACTTAATAATGTTTTTTTAACATTCATTCTGTCTTAGACTCCTTTCTTTTCTCTCTCTTTGTTCTCCTTCTTGGTGGCATCATCAATTCCTATGGCTTTATTTATCTCCTCTATACAGATGACTCAGAAATTTATATATTCAGCTCCAATCTCTTCCTTGAGCTTCAGTATAACATCATTCAATTCAATATAACAATCATTAATCACATAACATCATGAGTGATGAGGGATGCCTATCTTGTTCATGATATTTTGCTGCAAACAGATCAGTCTGAGAGGGATACATGTGAGTAGTCATTGCTTATCTCTGCAGAGTCTGCGGACTTTGGGAGGGTCATGGCACCCTTGCAGACACTTCCAATAATTCATTTGTTCCTCTCCAGGTTTAGCTAAAGGGCTGGTTTTGAGCCTGAGTGTTTTTTTTTTAAGTCCTGCAATGAAACAGAACACATAACTAAGGAAATTAAAGAAATGAAAGTGAGTTGCTACCACAAATGTTCCTTAGCCCATGTCTATAAATAGGTTCCTGATGTTCTTAGGCAGTGAGTATATAATTGCCTCTTTATGTTAATGGTAACAAGCATTCAAACAGAAGTGAAGCATTCTAAACACACTTAAGAGGGAGAATCTATAATTTTTCTCCCCTTCTGGGGGCACATGTAAGCCCCATTAAGAAAAATAAGTAAAAAAAAATTTTTATTCAAATGCCTTAAACTAGTGAAAATAAGGAATCAGCAGAAGCTGATACCAGACTAACTTGGGCTCTTCCTCTTTTTTTATGTTTGTCTCAACATTTCAAGAAGAAAGTCAAGAGAGATAGTTTCTCTCCTACTTCCATAATCTCTTTCCTTTTTTTAATACTTTATTTTTTCTGTTTTGAATTGCAAATCTTTTCATTAAAGTCCCTTATTCATTTTTTTAAATTATGGTTTAGTGTTGAGTTTGAGCTCTTGAAGGTTATGGAGTAGAACACAAATTCTGGCCATTTACAGATGGAAAAACTTTGGGTATGGGCCAGGTCATTGCTTGGGATATGACTTAGTTTCCTCTTATTTTCCTCATCTTCTTTCTTCTAGTTCATTTAGATTAGAAGTAGTGAGCCATGAATACTCTTAAGGTATCCAGACCACTGTAAGTTCATAAGGAGACAATTCAAGATGCAACAACTACTTTATCCTCTTTTTCTCTATATCAAGGATCTTTAACTCAATCTAAAATGTGAAGAAAATATTACATGTAAATAAAATCTTTTCATACTTAAAATCCTTTACTTTCTCTGAATCTTTCACAATATTCATGAAGCCTCTTAAAATGGGTCTTCAAGTGGCTGTTTTCAGAAAAAGAGGAAATTGTTAAAAGAAAAATTTTGGGAGACCTATATTGCCACTTACTAATATTGTTAAGTGACTGAGTTCCTCATTCCTGGTAAAGGTAGGATAACACAGAGCAATGAAAGTTTTTAAGAGTGACACAGATCAATAATAATCATTGCACTGATTTATGCAGATTAATAAACTCACTGACAATATAAGGTATCTCAGAAGCCTTAGACTTAAAACCACACTAAAATTTTTAGGGTTTGCAAAACAAAATAAACCCATTTGACTCACTCAGGAATGTCATGAGATAAACAATATGTATTCTCATCTCACAGATGAGGAAACTGAGGATCATATATATTGTCTTGCACCTAGCCCTACGGCTAATAAGGATGGGAGTTGTATTCAAATATAGGCCTCTTCTCAACTCTTTGTCATGTATTCTTTAAACCATTTTAAATTGCCTAAATACTTATGTGCTTACAAAATTCTTTTATTTTCCCAGTTGTTTTGAAGAGCATGTTTTAGATAAAGACAAAGATTAATGATATGCATAAATGAGACTTTCTGCTGTGCTTGGTGTTTTCTCCATTGAATTTTTTCTCCATATAAATCTCCAATAAATCTCCAAAAGAGATTTATTAAAGGGTATGATTCTCATATGACTAGGGCCAGAGCAGAATCAGAAACTGGTGGATACCATAAATCTCTGAACCCACGGCATATCAACAGGTGTATATATGGGAAGAAAGAGGTAGATAGTTTCAAAGATGTATTCACAGCCTTCTTATTGGGTACAAAAAAGGTTCACTCTGACATGATTCCATGATGTTTCACCAAATTTTATTGTTTCTCAGGGGTTCTGGAACAGTGATATGTGATGAAGCAAGATGCTATTGTTATCTATGTTCCCATATTTATGCTTTGGGTTCTTTGAGCGTCTCATTTAGTTGATGTGGAAATGAAGGAGAAAAAAAAAAGGGAGTCTGACTTGCCCCATATGGCTGACTTTGGATTTATGCATTTATAGAGATAAGGGCCTCTTCTTTATGGACTCTGGAAACATTCCCAGAGTTAAGAAGCTCATCTTATTGGATCATGATAGCCCTCTTGGAAAAAAAAATGAAAGTGCCATTAAGTTTGTTCATAGCATGAATTTGGTGCTCAGCTTTAAGGAAGCTCAGTTCTTTTTCCACATTTTTAAAACCTGAGCTAGCCATCTTATTTCTGCAATGCCTTGAATGGAATTTGAATTTAGGAGTGTAGAATAGCCAGGAGTATGCAGGTAAATAAATGTTTAACAACTAGCTCTCTGGGAGAAAAAATGTGCTTATTACAGACTTTTAAATTCAATCTGAATTATTTATACTTTTCTATTCTAGATAAGAAGCAAAACAATAACAATGTAGCATTTGCTGATTTCCAATGCTCACCCTGAAAATAGAACAATGTTCTCTATATTATCAAGATGGTTATAATACATCCCTAAGAACAGTTCAGGAGTGTTGAATTAGACTGTCAGTATTTCTATAATGGCTGCCACTATATCAGATAAATGCTTCATAAGCAATTATAATTACTTTTGTATGGGGGAAAGAAAGTGGTGCATGGAGTTAAAAGGTCTGGATTCATATCTTGGCCTTGGCACTTTTTATCTGACAAATAACAAGTCATTTCTTTGCTTTGAATGTAAAACAAGGTCCTATTGTACATTGAAGCATATCTAGTGACCCACCTAAAAGAGAAGCTGTTTAGATTTCTTGTTTGGGAGTTCTGAGTTTCAGTGGAAAATGCTGATTTCTTGCATTAAGTTCAGTATTAGCCCAGTGAGACCTTGGGAGCAAAGCCCAATAGTTTGACAAAAGAGGGTCATAATGGCTTATGGTTGAAATGGAACGTGGTAGTATTGATTAGAGTGGTATTGGGTCCATGAATAACCTCTGTACTTCCAGCCTGGGTAAGATTGGGATACTCAGTCTAAGACTTGGAAATGGGGTGATTTCTGCAAGGCATGCAGTAACAGCAGCTACTCCCAAAGGGAGCAAAAAAAAGTATTATTCCTTGAAGCCTATTTATGTAACATGTACCTACACTGACAGAATCTGGCACTAAAGAAAAAGTGCCAGGCTGAAGAGTATGTGAAATTGATCATCTTGATGGGGGAGGGGCCCCAAGGGATTGGAACCTGGAGGAGGAGAAGACTCTGCCTGATAGAGGAATTGGTGGCTCTCAGTCTTGAGCAGTCAAAGAGAGAAGTTGGGAAAAGACTTTCTCCTGAAGGTTACCCACTTTTCCTGCGGGTGACTAGAAATCCTTCCTCCCAACATTTCCCAATTGAAGAGAGCAGACTTTACCTCAGCTCCTGTTGCCCATTGGTGAGTCAACCTGACTTTCTCTCAGGGCTCAGGCTGCCAAGACCTGAGTCACCCCAAACTCGAGGCATGAAGAAAAGGGTTTAGATAGAGACAGGGACCCCCTTTTCCCATTTTCCTTTACCCATTCTTCCCTGCCCGTTATTCCTTTTGTATAACCTGATTGAGTTGACATTAACATGACATCTGTTCCCCAAGCTGAGTGTGAGTGAGCAGATCAAGGGGAGAACCTTTGGTCTCGAGTAGTGGAGGGGGGACAAGAGTAAATTGGGGAGAGCAGCTTTAGCTAAGGAGGGAAAGCAGAAAGGGGAAAATCTTCAAACCCCCTCTCCTCTCTCTGAGTCAACCCTAAACATCAGCTGTCTCCCCCTGTACCCCTCTCTGAGATGGGAGATTCTCCTCTCTTTTCCCCTCTCTATACTGAAAGTCTTAATCCCCTCGGCTACAAATTAACTATCCCCTTTATAATACACTACCTTCCTTAGATAACAAGCCTTTTGAAGTCAGGACAAAACTTTCTTACTGTTTTAGCTCTTAGTACCCCTAGAATTTAGTTTAATATCTAGCATATGGTAGGAACTTAAAACAAAACTCATTTTTATTATTCTAGCTTAATAAACATTTGTTACTATGTATATTTCCATGTAAAACTATTTCCACATACCACCAGAAAGAGTAAATGAAACCATTAATCCCCATTGCATATATTGTTGTTTTAAAATTTATAATACATTTAGTAAATTAGTCACAAAACTATTCCACTTATCTATTTCACTTTGAACCTCTTTCTGTTCTCTTCTGTATACTTAAAAATGCTTCACTGTTGCTTTTATCATTCTATTTTTTCCTATCATTATCACTTACACTCTCTCCCTCAATTCTCACCCCACCCCAGTTCCTTTCTTTGTAAACAATAAGTTTAGTCAAGAAAAAATAAAACCACACATTGGTTAGGCATTTAATAAATACTTGTTGAAATGAATTGAATTATTTGACAAACAAGTTGTATGAGTACCTATTAATAACTGGCAGGTTAAGTATAATTATGTATATTTTGAGTTCATATCTAGTCACAGTGTGGAATGTCACCACAGATGGGATGATTGTGAAAGGGTTGTTTAAGTATTGCTCAAGACTGATCACAGACCAGCATCCTTTTTTGGGGATGAATATATATGTGCCCTAGAGGATAGGCTCTTCTAAAGTTTTCTTGAGTAAGGACATTTGCTTTTAAGATCCTTGAGGTTTGGGAAGTATCATTTTTTTAAATTTGTCTTTGTATCTCCCTGGTGCCTAGTACAATCCATGGCACAGAGTAGGCATTTATGAAATGTTTGTCAAAATGGGCAACTGTTAAGACTCAGGCAAAGGGGGTTTATTCCTGCCAGAACTACAAGCATATTAAAATTAATAGTGTGTTTTATAGCTATTTTGGCACTTTTCTCACAATAATCCTGTGATTGGTAGTTAACTTGTATAGGAGGGTGTCCAAAAAGCATATCAAATGATGATTTGAGATTCCCAGTCCATCCTCAACTTTTGGTGTGAGAGCTTAGATGGAACCCAGACTTCCTAACTCTGAAGTCACTTCTTTATTAATTATAAGATGCTTATTTTTATGTAGTCTATATCATGGGTATTATCATCATTTTTAAATAAAGAAATGGAAGCTCAAAGAGTTTAAATTATTTGGCCACAGTACCTAACTAGTATTGTTAGAGAGAGGATTTGTATTCAAGTTGACCCTGACTCTAAGTCTCATGCATGATCTTTACACTGCAGTTCCCAATACCACACCCTCTATCCCTTGTTTGGGAAGAATAATTGCTGCAATATTCCTAGGGTAATTGTCCTGCAAAGCACACTTCCACATAGGTCATTGTTGTAAGAACAAAGTCATACATAATCAAAACCCTAAAATAAAACCATAAATACACTGATGTGAAAGACAACGCCAAGTTCTTTCTCTGGAGGTGGATAGCATTCCCTGTCATAAGTCTTTGAGGATTGTCCCAGATCATTGCATTGCTGAGAGTAGCCATTTTCACAAATAATCATCACAATCACAGATAATATTGCTGTTATTATATACAATATTTTCCCGGTTGTGCTTACTTTGCTCTGCATCAGTTCCTACAGATCTTTCCAGCTTTTTTCTGAAATCATCTTGCTTATCATTTCTTATAGAATAATAATATTCCATCACCAACATATACTACAATTTGTTCAGCCATTTTCTAATTGAGGGACATTTCCTCAATTTCCAATTCTTTTTCACTACAAAAAGAGTTGCTATAAATGTTTTTGTACAAATAAGTCCTTTCTCATTTTTATTGTCTCTTTATGATATAGGCTTCATAGTGTTATTGCTGGATCAAAGAGTATGCACAATTTCCAAATTTCCCTCCAGAATGGTTGGAGCAGTTCACAATTCCATGTACAATGCATTATTTTGTGGCTTTTCTTCTTAAAAGATCATTATGTTAGGATAAAGAAAATAATGAAAGAAGAAAGAGCCATGATGATGGAAGGGCATCTAGAACCTTACCAAAAGGATAGATCATTTAAAGGTCTATTAAGGGATGTTTTCTAAGAGTGACTAGATTTATCTGTAGGTGCTATTTCTTCTCTGCTCCACTCTTGGAAGCACTTGTTCCCCTGCTTCTCTGAATTAATTCTAGAGCATATTATGAAAAGGATGGCTTTGCCTGTTTGGTCCTATATCTGTATTCTGGAATTAGAGTGAATAAACTTTAACCTCTTTCATAAAGCAACTCTTAAGACCCTTGAAAAATACTATTGATCAGATTAGTTCATTTCTAATCCAAAAAAGGGTTCATTAAAGTGATTTAGTTAATGAAAATGAGAGATGGAGAGGCCATTTCTATAAAACCCTAGCAAAATAATGGATTAGAAATCAATCAGTTCATTTTCTAGTATAGAAATGTTGGGCAAAATTAACAAATATAACCAGTGGTATGCTAGTAAAAGTTTAACAATATGCTATGGGGAGGCAGTATAAGTGGCATACTTTTAATGTCAATTTGTACCATTAACATTTTCTTCATTACTTGCTAAAGTCCAAGCAATCGGCAAAATAACTGATTTGCCATATTTGCTGATTTCTGAGATGTGAATGCTCTTATTGAAAATTTAGCAATATCTTCCAAGTCAGTTTGAGCTGCCTAAGTTCATACTGATGTAAGGATCCACATTTATATAACACTTAACTCTTACTTAACACTTAACTTAACACTTAACTCATTCCATTTTATATTCACAACAACCCTAGAACATATTTATATTTCAAGTTTCATCATTTAAAATGAAGACAGACCCAGAGAGATGCTAAATGATTTGTGCTAGATCAGAACTCTATAGCAGAGTAGAGATCAAATCTTAATTCTTTTCTTCAGGTGAGAGATCCCAAATTCCTCCCGCTAATCAATTCTTATATGTCATGATGTTGAAGTTCTTTCCTATCTTGGTTTTCCTTCTTTGGATATTTTCCATTCCATCTTCTCTGGGTGATATACAATCTTTCAATTTTTCATTTTGTGCAGAGTTCCCAGGGAATCACAAGTTCAGTGTAATAGAAAATGTGATCGATTTGGGACCAGAGGAGCTAGGGGTAAAATCCTGGTTCTGCTACACACTTTTAATGAGTCCTTTAATATCTTTGTATTTTAGTTTTCTTCATCTGAGAAATCGGGGAGCTTAAATGAGATAATTTCTGAGGTCTTTTTTGATGCCAGATATATGATCTTAAGGTCTCACAAACATCTAGAAAACAAGTAATAATCACAAAGGACAAGTGTGACTTGATCAAGACTTGACAGATTAATATTTCTCCCTTTTAAAATTTATTTTTATTCATTTTTAACCTTACCATTCATCTTAGAATAAATACTTAGTAATGATTTGCATAATTGAAAATCTGTTACCCTAAAAAAGAACTACATTTCCCTGAGCCCACTGACTTCCTGTCATTACATACTTCCTATAGACAGGGGATATTAGACAAGGACATGAAGGGCCCTGTCCTCTTTTTGGCCCTGTCAGGGAGCATGGTGGTGGTGAGTGGGGATTTTGAAATGACTAATCAGCCATGAGCACATGGTTTTTATTTTGTATCCTTTTTATTCCTTGATTTCAAATGGTTGTTAATAAATCCCTTAAAATATAACATTTTTATTGTCAACGTTTAAGTTTTACATTCATGGTAACCAGAAGGGATGAGAAAAACTCTCAAATTTTTTTTAAGATAGCATAGATAATTCTTTAAGCCACGCTTATCCTGCCAAGGCTTTTTGCCCCACTCCACCGACCCAGAACTCCAAGCTTTCTTTGGAGCTTCTGCCTTTTTCTTTCCCTACTTTTTGCCTGGTCGCTCTCCCCTATGGGCCAGGCTATTTTTAGCCAGGGGACTCTTAGTGAAGAGAAGATAAGTCACTTCTCTCACCCATCTGCTTGAGCCCATGTTCCTCTATTGCTGCTCTTGCCTCTGGCATTACTGCTCCTGATTCTGCTCACTCTGACTGCTAAATCCTAGTGGCCTGCTTCTTGCTCCTGCTCCTGCTCCTGCTCCTGCTGATGATCCAGCCTCCCAGGTTGTCCCAGATCCTGATCTTCTTGATCCCAATTACTTCTCCTCCTGCTCTGGCCCCAGCCTGGTCCCAGACTACTGGTAGCTGCCATTGTGTCTTCAGAACTCACAAACTTGGAGCCACTCTCTGGGAAGCTGGTAAAAAACTGGGAGTATATTCCTTAGCCTTCTAACTCCCTCTCCACATGGCTGGGGAAACAAATTGCTCCCTAGCATTTTACCTCAAGGTGGAAGGGAAAGGGAAGAGGGAATTTACTCTTCTAAACTGGAAGTAAAATTACAAGCATGGTGCACTCTATGAAAGAGCAGTACCCTGCCTATTTCAAACAGCTTGTACCATTTGTGAGTGCACTGATCCTTTCAATTATCTTGTCTGAGATTCAGGGGAGAAATTCATCTCCCTCAACCCTTTACCATTTGGGCCTGCCTAGTCTCTAAAATTCATCCAGTTTGAGATTCCTCAATCCCATGTTCTTCCTCGCTATGGAAAATCCCACAATTCTGACAAAAGAAATCTGAATGGATATAGAAAGGAACATTAAAGTGACTGGAAGTAAAAATTTTAAACCTTTTCAGACTCCATTGTTTTATAATAGTCTCTATATTTTATTATATTTTGCTGGCTGTCTGCTTTAAGATTTAATTCTGTTGTTTTAGGTTCATTTATAAATGTATTCAATACTATTCTGTTACACTGAATCATTTTAATCTACTGTGTTTTAACTGTTGTTATATTCTGTTACCCTTCCCCTATAATTATACTGAACAAAAATATTATTGTATAAGCCCATAAAAACAGATTTTTTTCCATTTTGGCTTTATTAATTGTCACATAAATGATGAATGGTCTCAACCTGGCTAACAACCTTTGAAAAAGTTAATGAGCTAAATATCTTAAATTGATTTTAATGGGTCTATAGACATGATTTATAGTTGTTTTTTTCTCAACAACTCGGACTGATCATTTTGCCTGCTTCTGAGTTATTTGTAACAAGAAATAAAGAATCCATTTTAGTAGCTGAAGGAAAGCATTATTTGTAAACATGTGAATGGATGGAACATAACAGTCTCATACTAAAGGAGCTAGAAAGTTGATCCCAGGGCATGGTACCCCTGGATGGCTCCCAAGAGGGAGCATAATTTGTAACTCATCAGCTTACTCTACCCTTCTTAAAAATGGAGATTTGAACCCTAGACTTCAATCCCCAGAAGTCCTTCATATTTCCCAGAATTCCCTATAATCTCACCTGAGTCTCCACCTGGCCAAGATCACAATGAGTATTTAACTGGCAATAATGCCTCCCATGCTCTCTCGGCCATTGCAATGATGTAGTAAGTAAACTTTGTTATTTAAACTATAAATATTGTGAAATAATGGTGTTTTTTTTTCTCAAAGTGACACACCACCCGAGTTATGCTTGGTTTTTTGGCAAATTTTAATTCACCAAGCTCAAAAGGTTGCCCATCACTACTCTAGGCCTAATATTTTTCTTTGTGATAGGGTTACTAGACTAGTAGATACTAATGTGCAAGTCAAAACATCACATTATGATGTTTCTGGTCATCTTCAAAACCAAAGGAGTAACAAGAAGATGCTATTTGCACAGTGAACACACTACAAGATCAATACAAGTCAAATAAATGATAAAGCAGTGTAAGAGAGGAAACTTAGACTCAATCTGCCAGAGGAACAAGACAATCAGGGGAAGAGCAAGAGAAACAGAGAATTCCAGAGAAAGAACAAAGAAGAGCTGAGAAGATCCAAGCAGTTAACTTCACTTCTCTTTGGGAAGCCCTTCTTAAAGTTTGCTCTGAAAGCACCTCTGAGCCCTGGTCATCCTTCTGGGAATCCAGACCCCCTGAATCCATTGGAAGAAAACAGGAGTGAATAGGATTTTTTATATAAAGCTATCCACCTCAAGATTTCCTCTCCCTCCCTCCAAAGTAGCTCCTGAACTTCATATTATAACTAGGACAGTTAGAAGTCAGGACAGCTCTCACAATTGATCCCAGAGGGTCAGGCAGGCAAAGACTGACCCTGTAGGATTTGGGGAGAAGGGGTTCAATTGTTAGGTTTTAGGAACTTGCTATTTTCCTACTTTCCCAATACCTTATCCCCCTCAGTCTCACTTACCTTACCCTTTGTGAGTTCCTCAAATATATAGCTATTCTATATATTTAGTGCCTGCTCATAATATCCAGGGGGAGGGACCAGAAGCTTTATGGAGGAGAACTATATTTCTTCCCCAAGGAAGAATAAGTTCTTTAGTCCTGGATTTACTTCAGCCCTGCCTCTGAAGAAAAGTAGACAATAACCCTGAAGACAGCTATTGAGGTCTATTGAATCTATTTGGGTCTATTGAGGAAGGAGAAGAGAGAAACTATGTATCCTCTCTCTCCACCCGTTAGTTCCATTTCATTTCTACCACACTCTGGTCCTGAATTCAATGGTGGGAGACTCCATTCCTTTCCCCCCTCCATTACAGTGGCAACCCAGATTACAAAAAAGAATCCATTACCAACAGTCACTCCTGGCAGTTGGAAGAGACTGGGAAGGGCAGCCATCTTGGGGAGGGGTAAAAATTCTAAACAACTACATACAGATATCTAAGCAGACATTTTGGTTCGTATAAAGAAGAAAGACTAGCACAAATAACTGAGGGGAAATACAGGAAAGAAAATTGCAAAATGCTCCAGAAAGCTTTGTGAACTTTACTGGTGGTAGCCAGTAAATTTGGCACCATCACTAACATAATCAATGATATGATAGGGGCAGCAGTTAGCATTACAAAATATTGGGACCAAATATCACTGGAAATATCTACAAAGTGGCTAACCCTCCCAGCTGCTTATGGTACCATGGTGGTTCTCTGGCAATTATATAGCACCATCAAAAAGGGAATGAAGATAATTAGGGGCAAAAATATCATCAACACCAACATAGATAACAGACTAGAACTATTGTTCTCCCAAATGGCAACAATTACTGAGATGTGTCAGGAATTCACAATTAAAAAGAATGAGAAACTGGGGAAGGGAAAGGAGCTAGTTACAGGGGAGGATACTGGTAATGACAAAGACAATTGCAAGGACACGGAGACACCTATTACAACAACTCTAACAGTAGGGATGTGCACACACACACAAAAAAGGCGGACAAACAGACAAACACTGAGCTTAAGGAAGTCCCAGGGGCACAAAGGATCATGCCTCTCAGGGATTAGGCCAAAGTCACCCCAGACTCTGGTGTTCTCCATATGAAAGTACATAAGTCTTTCAGCATCCAAGACTTGGATTCCCTGAAACGGGGAATACCAAAATTCTGTTCATAACCATTTAAATGTTTAAGAGAATTGAAAAGAGCATTTAAATTATATGACCTCAGTTTACAAGATGTAGAAATCCTGCTTTCAGAACTATTTAGCCCCCAGAAGCATGCACAGTTCATTAAGAGGACGAGGGAGGACAACCTTACAAGCTGGAGAGAATGTTTTAAAGATCTGGATTTTTCCAGACCATCAAACTTGACATATTTAAGAAAGACACAGGAAGACTTATTAGAAGGAATCAAAACTATATGCAATAGACTGAATGCTTGGGGAAAATTTGATAGACTGAGGCAGGAGCAGACAGATGGATATCTGTTTATATCGACAGATTGATGGAGAATGCTGAGGCTATATTGGACTATACTCAGGATAGCCAGGAAGCCATCCCCCATGTTAAGAGGCAATTTTTTAAAGGATGTGTCCTAAATCTCAAATATTTTTAAAGAACTTTTGCCTGAATTGTGAATTTTTATCCCTCCAAGACCTGAGAGACTGCCACATATTTGCATGAGACCTATATAGAGCACCAGAAAGAAAAGGAGGATTTGAAGCAGAAACTAGAAGAGACTAAGGAAACCCTCAGGCAGAAAGAAATAGAGGAAGTAAAAAATCTTGCTATTGGGACCACAAAGACCACAATATCAAGCAAGGGGACAAAGAGATAATAGAAAATGCTTTGTATTCCAGAGTGGGACATATAGTCAGATTCTGTCCCATGAAGGCAAAAATATGAGCAAGGTTACAACAGAGGCTCACAATATCAAAACAAGGTTACACAGAACAGAGGGTACAATAACTATGAAAGACAACAGACATACAACAGCACATACAAGTCCAAATGTTGTGACCACTGCAAACTCAAGGAAGAGGCAACTCCTGATCTCAAGACCATACAGTACTTGATTAGTCAGGGAACAAAACCCAAGTATTCAGAGGTTCTTGAAAAAGGAAACCCTCAATACTCATCATGAGGCCAGAAGAACATAAGAGTTAATGCACAGAAGGTGCAAGGAAGGAAAACAGGGGATGCCACATCAGGAAGAAAAATAAAACAAGTGGGTGGGAGAATTAAAGTCTGTAGAGAAAGAGGGAGGAAACAAGAATTCAAAACAGAGGTAACTACAAGAGATGGAGAGGGAGTTACAAAATGACATGCCAGACATGAAGAACAAAGTATATGAATCTTATAGGGGCATAGAAGGAAGTAATGGGAAAACTAAAGAGCAAATCAAGAAATATCTAGAAAATTTCTTAATATGCAAATATGGGTTGGGAATGGAGAGCACAAAGAATTGTAACAAATCACAAACAGCATCACAAAATAACAGTAACAACGAAGGAGCATTACCTTGATTCTCTAAACCCCAAAGACAAAGTATCAAACAAAAACTATGAGAAAGTTCAAGAAGAATTTAAAATAGCAAATCCCACTACACATACATTCATACCCCGACAGGCTAAAGGATATGAGCACATCTTAACAATCAAGGAACAACAAAAGAAACTAAAGGAGAGTGTACACAAAGCAACTTATCCACAATACCTAGAAATCAATGATCACAAACCATCAATACAAACCAATGAAAAGGAATACTGGAAAGAGAAGAGCTCAGTTCAAAATCTATTCCATAAGAAAAAGCTCTTTCTTGAACCAGAAAATTCAATACACTCTGAGGAGATGGTTAAGACAGAACAAAGCAAAAAGCCAACAGATAAGCAACTCAGAATTCTAACAAGCTAAATCTTGAACTCCATTAAGTCAGGCATAGGCTCCAGGGCTTGAGATCTACTCTTTGTACTGTATCTGGCACACTGTGTTCATTTCTGGGACACTAATTTCAGGAAGGACACTTATTGTTTGGAGATTTCAGGCAAAGGAAGACATTTAGATGATTAAAGGCCTAAAGCTCATGTTGTCTGGAGGACCAGTAGAAGAGAAGGGAATAAGCTTTTACAATGTGCCAGACACTGCACTAAGCACTTTATAAATATTATTTCATTTAATTTAATGGTAGAAGTCACTAGACAATGTTAGGAGAAGAGATGACTAGGGGTTTGGAGGAACATGAATAATTCCTTTTGTTTATCTTCCATTTATCTATTTATTTGTATTTGAGGGGCTATCACATGAAAGATGGCTTAGATTTGTTCTACTTAGAAAAAGATGGCAGAACCAAGAATGATGGGTGCAATGGGGAAGAGGTAAATTTATATTAGCTGAAACAAAAAACTCTGAAACAGAAATCTCTAAAATCTTCAGATATGGACTGGATGATCATTTATCAACTGTGTTGTAGAAGGAATTATTATTCATGTTTGTGTTGGATCTAGGTAGTCTCTGGGGTCACATCTAAATCTCATATTCCATAATTCTCTGAAATCTGGAAAATGTATAATCTTAAACCTTTAAAAACACCTTTCATATTTAAAAGAGAACATAAGATTTTAATCAAACTGTTAAAGATCTTTTTTTTTCAACCAACTAAGAATCAAAGAATGTTGAAACTACAAATAGCTTTAGAGGTCATGTATAGTCCAACCATTTTACAAACTGAGGAATGTGGAGCCCAGAGAAGGTAAGTCCATTGTCTAGATTCACACAGGTATTAAATAGCAAAATTCATAATGATAATGTTTTAAATGCATATTTAGAAGTCTATTTCAAAAGCAAATCTCCCTCTGCCCCCAATTAGACTCTATTGGCTCTTTCAGGATAGTTAATTGAATTTTTGAAGGTGAAAGAACTAATAATACTCCCTTGAGCTTAATGCCCCTCCTTGTGCCAGGATACTTGCTGTAAGAATTCCGGCAATCTGTCTCTAAGTGCTCTAAACTGGATTTTGGCCAGATGATTCTAGAGTACCAGAGTGCTGTTCATGCTGTTTTCTTCTCCTAGCTTCTGTTTTTTCATATGACAAATTGGATCAGAGGGAATCACTCTTTATAATACTCGAGGCATCCTTCTTACCTAAATAAAGGTAAATAACAATTTTCTTCAGTAGAGATAAATACCAATTTTACACAGAAGATTACAACATATAGTGAATTAATCTCCATATATATACTCAAATTCTAGGTATTCACTTATATCAATCTTTTAATTTATTAAAAAAAATTTTATTTGAGTTTCAGATATATAAAATGTTGATGGACCCAATAGTGAGGCATTGAAGATTTTTGGAAATCTGCCTTCCTCTTGGAGGATTATGGGTTGAAATCCAATTGTAGGTTTCTAAGCCATTTTCCTATTAAAAGAATGCTGATCATGTAATCATATTAGTCACTGACTGGACTCCATCTGGGCAAGGCAGAAATGCCATAGTAATAAAGAAACTTGGAACCCACAAGCTCCAGGGAAGGGCTCTTTTTTTTAAACTTTTAAACATTATTTTATTTGTTCATTTTCAAACATTATTCCTTGGAAACAAAGATCATTTTCTTTTCCTCCCCCCTTCCCACCACCCCTACCATAACTGATGAGCAATTCCACTGGGTATCACATGTGTCCTTGATGCAAACCCATTTCCATGTTGTTGGTATTTGCATTAGGGTATTCATTTAGAGTCTCTCCTCAGTCATGTCCCCTCAACCCCTGTAGTCAAGCAGTTGCTTTTCCTTGGTGTTTTTACTCCCACAGTTTGTCCTCTGCTTGTGGATAGTGTTTTTTCTCCTAGATACCTGCAGAATGTTCAGGGACATTGTATTGATACTAATGGAGAAGTCCATTACCTTCGATTGTACCACAGTGTTTCAGTCTCTGTGTACAATGTTTTCCTGGTTCTGCTTCTTTTGCTTTGCATCACTTCCTGGAGGTTGTTCCAGTCTCCATGGAATTCCTTCACTTTATTATTCCTTTTAGCATAACAGTATTCCATCACCAACATATACCACAATTTGTTCAGCCATTCCCCAATTGAAGGGCATCCCCTCATTTTCCAATTTTTGGCCACCACAAAGAGTGCAGCTATGAATATTCTTGTACAAGTCTTTTTCCTTATTATCTCTTTGGGGTACAAACCCAGCAGTGCTATGGCTAAATCAAAGGGCAGAGTCTTTTATCGCCCTTTGGGCATAGTTCCAAATTGCCCTCCAGAATGGTTGGATCAATTCACAACTCCACCAGCAATGCATTAATGTCTAAGGGTTTGTTTGGTTTTTTTTGAAGAAAACATTACTATAGCTATTATTTGTGAAATGATTAATTTCATTTTTTATTTAATAATTTCATTTCATTATGATGATAAGCTTATAAAGAATTATTTTTCCTAGGGTTAATGATGCTATGTTATATATGTTATTCTTTCTCATATTTCTTTGTATAGGTTGTTAGAATCTACAGTTTAATAAGTTTATGCCCCCCCATTTTGTTCTTTGCAAAAGTTCTCATCAATTTTTTTAAATTTTCATTGTTCCTTTGTTATAGTGAACATTTAAGGAATGAACTTGGAAGTTATCCAGCTGAATATGCTATGTATTGTTAGCTTATATTATTTAAACCTCATGGATGCACATGTCCATTTCTCACTGTCATATTCTCCATTTTCTTAAAATCTTGTATCATGAATGTTTGTGTGCATGTGCGTGTGTTCTGGCATGTTTATATGCTTGTGTGAGAGACAGAAACATCTGTTATTAGCAGTTGCAAATGCTATGCTCCCTCACGAGGGAAATAATCCAAAGTTAGAAACCAAAGTCTGTTTAAAATATGTAAGTGTTAAATACAGTATCTTCTCAATTCAAGGCAAAACAGTCAAATGCATTTAGCTTTTCAGGGGGAAATATTCTCTAATTATATACCGAACATTTGCTCACATGAGCAATAATGGAAAAATCCCAGTATATGTGGCAGAAGGCAGCATTTCACAAAGTAGAAAAATAAAATTAGCAATACAGAAAATGGCTGAGAGTCTTCAATATTATGGGAATTATTTCCAGGGTTCATTTAGTGGGAAATATGAAACAAAGATGGAATTTTGTTTACTAATTCTAAGATGTCCCTAAGATGGCCTTATCTCCAAAAATCTACTTAGTGATTTTCATTTTTGAAGTTGTGCTATATTGAATGTTGTGACAAATGCT
This sequence comes from Monodelphis domestica, assembly GCF_027887165.1. Classification (NCBI taxonomy): domain Eukaryota; kingdom Metazoa; phylum Chordata; class Mammalia; order Didelphimorphia; family Didelphidae; genus Monodelphis; species Monodelphis domestica. The sequence goes on from NC_077234.1 coordinate 217,649,292, forward strand.
TCCATGTAATTTTTATTCTTTCCACTTAGTTATAATAATTGTGTATATTGCATCCCAAGTTCTACATGCTTCATTCCTCATCAATTCATATTTTCCAGTTTTTTCTGAATTCCTTATAGCACAGCTATATTACAATGCATCCATGTGTCACAACTTATTTAGTTATACCCCACTCAAAATCTACTGTTTCTAGTTCTTTGACACTTCAGAAATGACCTTGAGAATCATTTTGATGTATATGGTTCTTTTTTATGACTGATCTCTTTGGGGCACCTGCCTAATAGTGGATTCTCTGGATCAAAGCAGAAGGACTATTTCAGAATAATTTTAAATTGCTTTCCAGAATAGTTAGACCAATCAGACAGTTTACTGATATACCTACCATTTCACAACTACTCCCACATTGTCTCTTTCTCTCTTTTATCATGCATTGATTTTCTAGGAGTAAGGTGAAATCTTTTAGCTCTTTTAATATATACTTCTCTTGTTATTAGTGATTTAAAGAATTCTTTAGAAAGTTATTTAGGGATAAGGACTGTACTTAGGGGATAGAGGGATGACAAGGTGAGGAGACCATCTCTACTAAAGAAAGTCAGCATGTTCTTTATAGTTTATAGCTCTGAGAACTGCCTAGACCACTGACAAATTAAATGATTTGCCCAGGCATCACAGTGTTTGTCAGAGGCAAGACTTGAATTCAGGCCTTCTTATCTTCCAAGCTAGTTCTCTAATATTTCATCTTTTTAATACTATTAATTATTTCAAGTTTATTGTAACAGTTAATAAAAATTCATAATCCTATACTTAGATTTAAAAGATCTATTTAACAAACACTGTCATTGTCAGATATCTGGAATATTATTATCAAGTTTGGCATATTATATATATTTATTTATTGTCAGCATGAATTTTTTTATTTTAAAATGCAAGAAGGCTAAAACAGCCTTCACTGGAAAGAAAATTGGAGCTCATATGAATAAAAAAACTCCAAAAATTTAACTAGGTGCCAGTTTCCCAATGAACAGAGTAAAGAATTGAGTTAAAGCAAAGGGTTTAGGCCAGAATATCTCAAGCAGTGATGGCAAACCTTTTAGAGATCAAGTGCCCCAAATTCAACCCTCATGTCACATGTGAGCCACCTCTTACTACAGACAAGGGAGGGAGAAAGTGCTTCCATTGGGCTTCTGGGCAAAGGGGTGGATGATGCGAGAAATGTCCTTAGGTGTGCATGGAGAGGGGGAAAGGAGCAGCTTCCTCTAGCATGCATGCCAGAGGTTTGCTAACATGGATGTAGAGGAAGCTAACCAAGATGGGGAAATGACTTGACATCAAATCATATGAGGAAATAGGTAATGTTTTGCCTGAAGAAATATCTAAGGGATATGATGACCTTTCAGTAATTTGAAGGTTGTTATTTAAAATGATTGCCTTTTTTAAAAATTAATTTTTTAAGATTCTAAGCCTTGAAAACATTAAATTCAGAATGAAAATTAGAATAGAAAAAGGGGAAGCAGAACAGATTTTGGAAACCTTGAATCTCTATTATGTAGTTTACTTTAAAAAAATTTCTCTATATGTAAATAGATAATAAATTCAAATTTTAATTTCAATCCAGTCTTGCTTGCCTGTGATTCCTTCTATTCTCTTCTATGTATGAAAAAATTATTTAATACCCTATTTTCTTCATTTTCTCCCTTTTTTTGTCAGGATTCTACAAGCTTTCCCCATGGGATAGGGGTTGGGATGGTGGTGCAGGGAAACACAATCCTCGTAATAAATAGACATAGGAGGAGGAGAGATTATCTTGTTCTGCCTGACAGCAGAGGGTAGAACTAGAGACAAAGAGTGTAAATTATGAGAACTCAAAGTTAGAACTCAAATTATGAGAACTCAGAATTAGAACTCAAAGTCTAAGTAAAAATTTCTTGACTGATAAAATCATCAAAAAATAGAATGTACTAGCTGGTGGGAGTTCTGAGTTTCTTTATCACTGCAGGTTTTTATGAAGAGGGTTACACTAAATTACATCTTTGTCCCTTTAGGCTCAGTTTTTAATTTTATTAATCCATTTCAAATCCTTGTTTGCTCTAAACTGGGCTAGTGTAATAAACTCTCCAATCTCTCAACAGAGCTGCTAAAATTATCATCTTAATGCAAGGATTTGACCATCCCATTTTCTTGCTCATAAAGGTTTAGAAGCTCACTCTTGTTCACTGAATGAAGTATAGGCTCCTCAGCCTGGTATTTAAGGTTCTCCATAATTTGTCTCCAATTTCCTTTTCCAAACTTACTTTACCTTAACTTTCAGTTAAACTAAACTACTCATGTTTCCTGTCCTTTCATCTGTTTCTATAACCTAACTGCCTCTTCTTGCATCTGCAACTTTATGACTGTTAATCCCTGTGCTTGTGACAGTTACTAAAATTTTTCTGTTATCTAAGGCTTAGCTCAGACACCCCCCTCCTTCATGAAGCCTTCTCCTATTCTTTGCTCTGGTTCTTAAATAATATGGTTCTAAAAAAAATGGTTCTTAAATAAATAAATGCTCTTTCTTCCAGAATTTCTTATACCTCACTGTTTAGATCGCTTCTCTGAATTGATCATATTTCAATTTTCATTACAGGTATTTTAAAATTTCTTATCACCTTTCTTCTAGATTTTATTGTTCTTCTAATCTCAGAGAAGAGCAGCTAGGTGGTACAGAGAATAATGAGGAGGAAGTGAATTCAAATGTGACCTTAGACACTCATTAGCTGTGTGGCTCTGGGCAAGTCATGTAACTCTGTTTGCCTCTAGTCCTCATTTGTAAAATGAACTGGAGAAGGAAATGGCAAACCACTCTAATATCTTTGCCAAGAAGACCTCAAATGGGGTTATAAAGAAGTGGATAAGCCTGAAATGACTCAACAACAACTACAACAATACCAGAGAGTGGTAAGTGGTAAGTGGAGTTTCCTGGCATTAGTAGGACACTAGGACCCAGATAACTATAACTCATTTCTTGGGTACCCAGGCTTTTGAAGTGGCACTTAATGAAGTTACCCTCATAACAGACTGCCTCACTCACTCTCCCAATCACTACCACCTCACTTTGGCCTGTGTATACACCCACTGACAAAATGCCTCTCTATTCATACTGCTTTCTCTATGCATTGATTCAGCCGTTCTGACCATACAGACTAGCCTCTTCTTTCAGTGTTGGTGTTCAGTTGTGTCTAACTCTCTGTGACCTCATTTGGAATATTCTTGGAATTTCTTGGCAAAGATACTGGAGTGGCTTACCATTTCCTTCTCCAGCTCATTTTACAGATGAGGAAAGAGGATAGCAAAGAGGATTAAATGACAGTCCCAGGGTCACACAGCTACTAAGTGTCTGAAGCCAGACTTGAACTTAGTCTTTCTAACTCCAGGTTTTGTGCTCTATCCTCCTGTGCCACCTAGATGTCCCCAAAATCCTCAGGCAAATCTTATTACACTTAACATCCAATACAGACAACTTTCTGAGGCTCTTAAATAGTAAGAATCGTTTCCTGGAAAGCTCTGCCACATCTCAGTTTCTCATTTTCATTTTTGCCTGTGCAAAGTCTGCAGGGCAAGCAAATAATCACAAAATTAATAAACATATTTAAGCATCTACTATGTGCCAGGTGCAATGCTAGAGAAAGAAAAACAAAATTGTAACAGTTCTTGATCTTCGGTTTATTTTTAATGGGAAACAAAGCAAAAACAATAATGGCTAGCATCTATATAGTTTTAGGACTTGCAAAACATTTCATCTCATTTGACCTAAGAAAAACCCTGGGAGGTAGGTTATTATTCTCATTTTTATAGAAAAGAAAACTAGAATTGACTGAGGTTTGCTGAGATGACAGAGCTAATTTTAGAGTCTTCCTTTTTCAGTTTATCTTCCAGTTTTCCCCTTTATATGTTCATAGTTTGTATTTTGCCCTTTAGACTGTGAGCTCCTTCAGACCAGATTTTTTTTTTTACTTTTCATTGTATCTTCATTTTGCACAATGCCTATAGCAATCATTGAAAAATTAAATTTATTTATTTCTTTGTTTGCTACATCAAAATATTCAGGTAACACCTTACCTTTTTCCTACTTTCCATTAGAGAAGAGATCATTTTTCAAAAAAACATCTGCCTAGGGTCAGCTAGGTGGCTCAGTATATTGAGAGTCAGGTCTAGAGATGGAGGTCTTAGGTTCAAATTTGGCCTTAGACTGTGATTCCAGGCAAGTTACTTAACTCCCATTGCTTACCCCTTACTACTCTTCTGCCTTTAAAACAGTATTAATACAGTATTAATTTTAATTTTTAATACAGTATTAATTCTAAGGCCGAAGGAAGGGTTTAAAAAAAGATACATGCAGATATAAAACCATGTCTTGCTTATCTCTATCAGTTTTTTCTCTGAAGATAGATATACACAAGTCATTCTTCAAACAATATTTCTGTTGGTGTATAATTTTCTCTTGATTTGACTTATTTAACTCTTCATGATTTTAGGTCTCCATGTTTGTTTTTTTTAATTAACTTGATCATCCTTTGTTTCTTTCTTTTCCTTTTCTTTTCTTTCCTCTCCTCTCCTCTCCTTTTCTTTTCTTTTCAAAACCTTATCTTTTATGTTAAAATCAATATTGTATATGGGATCAGTAAGGACTAGGCAGTGGGAGTTAAGTGACTAGCCCAGGGTCACATTGCTAGGAAACATCTAAGGTCATATTTGATCATTTCCAATCATATGCCATAATTTGTTTAGCCATTCCCCAGATGATGGGCATTCCTTCAGTTTCCAATTCTTTTGCCATCACAAAGAGAGCTGCTATACCTATTTTAGAATATATAGGTTCTTTTCCTTAATAAATACTAGTTAACTGCTTGACTATGCTTGAAACAATAATCTTCCACAGGTCTTTTTGACTCCTAGTACAACATTCTCTCCACTGCTACAAGTTACCTTAATAAGCAGATATATAAATGTAAAGGCAGAGGTAGGGTGGGATGAGGCTATAAAGAAAAGTATGAAAACAAAAGAAGATCACAAGAAAGCATTTTAGAAAAATGAAAAGGAAATCAAGCTATAGCACTCCCTTCTCTCCACTGTGCCATGAGGTTGGTGTCTGCCAGTGACCAATTGCTCAAATCCTAGGACCAGTTTGTTGCAAGGTTTGCTATTGAATGAGATTGGAGAAGAGGGGGCCTTTATTAGGAGAAGGATATAGCAAATGCTCCCTCCACCTCCAGGGGTCTGTATATTTACAAAAACACAAAGACCAAGTGACTTGTTTTCTCACCTGAAAATTAAGGGGATGACTTCCAGAGGACCGCTTGTCTTTAATCAATGCATTATTTTTCCATTGGGATGAATCCCAGTTGTTTCTGGGAGTTCTATAGGGGCCTAATTTTCTCTCTCAGACTCTTCTGTGACTAATATTAGGGAGGTAGGCAAAGGAGGCATATTTTCTCTTCCTTAACATTGGTATATGCAAAGTATAAATAAAACAGCTACAGGGTAATCTGGGGTGAGGGAGGCAATACTGACTGAGGACAGAAGTGTGTTTGTGGGGGTGGGGGTGGGCAGAAAAGGTGAGAAAAAGCCCCACATAGAAAGTAATTCCTGAGCTGAATCTTGAAGGGAGGTTTGGATTCTAAGAGTTGTAACTATTAAAATTTAGGGGGAGACTGAGGCAGGTAGAAATTAGTTTCTCTCTGCAAGGAGTATTATAATTTTATGAGGTTTAGTAAAGATTAAGGATTAAAGAAAATACAGGATAAGAAAGCACGTGCCTAGGCCAGAGAGGCCTAGACAAGATAATCTCACATCATGGAAGAGCCACATCTGCTCCAAAATGGAAGTTCAAAAGAGACCACAAAAGCCTTTGCAATCAGGTTAAATCCCTTCTTGATCTCGGCCCACCTGAGAATTCAGTGAGATTACAAAGCACTCTGGGGAAGTGGAGAAAAGGATTGTGGGGATTGAAGTCCAGAATTCGAGTCTATTTTTACATTTCCCCATATGATCATTTGAAAAAAATTAATTTTTTCCCCAAAGGATCATGAAAACATAATCAATTTAAAGATTACAATAATTTGAGAATAAGAGAAAAAAAGAATAAAACCAATAATTGCTGAACGCATTGACAAAAAGCCAGTTAGGGGGCAGTCCCCTTTGGCATGAAAGTATAGTATAGTATAGTAGTTGTCTCTCGGTAACCATGGATGACGATTGTCTTTGTGTGGTTTCATCTATGGTGTATAGATGAGTGTGCACAATGACACTTGTGCATGAAGGAGATTTAAGTGGAAAAGTTGATGCACAGAGACAGTCCCACTCTCTTGGTGTTGGAAGCCTGGGTCCAGTGGCACGAAAAGTCGTTACACCTGGAGACTTCCTCAGCTGCATTGGATGGCCATGTTGTCTTTTGTGCTCCAACACGCCCTAAGCACTCCACAGTGCTTTGCTGTGTCGCCCTCTCAGCTGTTGAACCTTCTTATTGGTTTCTTCCATCTGTTTGGCAGAAGCAGTCTTCACATGCTGGGTGAGCAAAGCCCTAGTTCACCAGGGGTCCACAACGGCCCGATGGCTACCCTCACAAGGTTTAGCCAGCCAGTAGAAGCGGTTGCCCGCGGTGTGGCCGCTGCCTCATGCTAGCAGCTACTAGGAGCCACAAGTGAGAGCTGGGTGTCAGGTGAGGGTCAGAGGCTGGAGAGCTGCCCTAGGAGGGCACGACAAGCCCTCCATACCAGAGATACTACCCCTCCCTGAGCACCCCATACACCCCATGAAAGTATACATACAAATAAATGTTCAATCAAAACATTGGTTTGCTGTCTCTCTCTCTCCTTTTTCCCCTAATCTTCAACTATTGTAGTTTTCCTCTTAGAGGGCAAAATTTTGTATGCGCTTGCAGTTAGAATTTTTCGGGGTACAGTACACTTATGTTTACTGATCAATTGGGGAGACTAGTCCCCCAATCATCATCAGGGGGTATTGTGAATTTCAAAACTACTCCACCCTGTTCAGACCATTCTTTGGAGGATGTTCCTGATCAATGACAATGGAGATTCTTGGAGTAACAGAGTCAGGTCTTGGAAACTGCAATCTCCACCCTACTCAGGTAGAGATTAGGAAGAGCTGCAGCAAAAAGCTCAATATTTAATTATTTGAGAATATGGCCCTCAACAGACATCTGCAAAAAAAAGGACAGACCTCTGGGCAGTCCTAGGTCAAGCTAGAGCCACCATTGGCACTCGTGAGGTACAGGAAATGAGGTAGGGAACAGCCTCTGGAATTCGCTCACTTCCTGTGGAGAGGGGGATGGGGGGGGGAGGCAGTTCCTGCAAGGAGCTTGAGCAGAGAGGAAGCCTGCAGACAGCTTCTTTCAGATCGGTCATGTGAGTCAAGGACTGATTCCCTTCTTTACCTTGGCCTTCCAGGCCTAAAAACTCCCTCTGACTCTATCAGAAGGTTTAGTTAACCTCTTTCCCTTTCCTCCTCTCTCCTTCTCTCCCTCTCCCTTTTCTTACTCCTGTTGTGATTAAACCACCATAAACTCCATTCTGACTTGAGTGTTTCATTTAGGGAATTACATAGCTGATTTCCCTGGCAACCATAAATTAATATTTTAACAACCTTTAAATTTTATTTTCACCACAACACTAGGCAATGAGGATTAAATGACTTGTCCAGGGTCACACAGCTAGGAAGTATTGGAGATCAGATTTGAACCCAGTGCTTCCTATCTCTAGGCCTGGCTTTCTATCCATCGGACCACCCAACTGCCCCTTGGTAGGTAGAATCATCATCCTTATTTTATAAATGAAGAAACAGGCAGACAGATGTGAAGTGACTTGTCTAGGCTGACATGAACAGGATGTCATCCTGCCTTCAGATATGCCACTTTATCTCCTGTTTAAAGAATTCTATAATACTATACTTCTAGAGTCCATTATTTTTTGGGACTCTTTCAGATTTATACTTGATATTGTTTTCTCAGTTTCATGTTGCTTTCTATCTAAGTGTCAAAGCTTCAAACACCCACTCAAGCAGCGATCCAGAGCCCGAGTGATCACCTGACTGCATCAAAAGCAGTTTCTCAGACATATGGGAACAACCATGTCAAGAAGAATATACATGCAAGAAGAACAATATCAGCACAACTGATGCTTATTCATCATTCCTCTGATAATGATGGCCTCCACATGGCAGAAGACACTCTAAGGCTTGAGTGCTCCCAGTAGCACAGCCCTCTTTCCCCTAATCAAATTACCTCACGTTAAAATAAAGCATTTTATATGTATTCTCTCATTTAATCTGGATAGCAATTCTGCCAAGTTGTGTAAATATTTCTGACATACCCATTTTATCAACTAGGTCAGAGAGGTTTAAGTGACATTGCATCACAGGACTTTAGAGTTGTCCTGGACCAACTGAATCTTTTCTCAGAGTGTAAGAATAATTTTAGCATTGTGACCTAAACTATATTAATTATTAGTCACCATGGATATCCCAAATTTAAAAATACCTAAATCAACTGGAAATTTATGGTGATTTAATTAATATAGTGGAAAGAAGTTAAGAAGAAAGGAGAAAGAAAGGACGTAGGATTTTTCCCACCTGGCTTGTGCCAAGGGGAAGATTAGAGGATCTAGGAAGATAAAGTTTTTGGAGAGGAAAGGAGGAAGGAATCAGCCTGAACTCCAAGAGGGCTCAGCCAATATGCCCGAACCTGAATTAGCTCAAGGGCAAACTCACCACCAAAACCCAGACAAATAGCTGCCACCATGCCAAGATGTCAGAATGCTTAGCACGCTGCCAACCAGAGCTGCCTCTCTGGGGAAAGAGACATTTGACAGGAAGCTTGGTGAAAAAAACCCCATGATTCTACCTCCCTTTCCTACATCTTCTCCGCAGCAATCGTAGCCTAAGCTTGACTTAGGACAGCCCAGGGATCTGTCAGCAGTTTCTGATTTGTCAATTTCTCTATCAAAGGCCATCTGCTTAAGCACTCAATCTTCAAGCATTGTTACAGACATTCCTGATCTTGTTAGACAAAGTAAGGTGGAATAATGCAAAGTTCCTAAGACAGTCCTGAATTTGTTAGTCTAAGCAGCTTCATTGTTACAAATCAGGAGATAGCTAAATCCAATCTTCACAATACCCCCTGATGATCATGGGGAGACTAGTCTCCCCATTGATCATTTAACATAATCATCTAGTAGTCCTAAAGCACTTCTAACTACAGATTTATACAATATTCAATTTTCTAAGGGAAAATTACAAGTTACAATAGTTAGGCAAAGAGGGAAATAGAAGAAAGACAGACAGCAAACCAATGTTTGTTGAGTGCATTGACAAAAACCAATTAGGGGGCAGTCCCCTTTTGGCATAGGAGTAAACATTCAAATAAATGTTCAATCAACCACACCCAAAATTCATTCCTGATCTTCTTGATGTAGTGTAGGTTTTCTGGCATCTTTCTGCAACAGTTCGTTCTCTGGATTTAGGAGTTAGCAAGCTTCTTCCTTGAAGACCTTTCTCAAACAAAAATTTCAAATCTTGGATTTTATGAAAATACAATCCCCCCTGAAGAAGATGTTAGAAAAACACCCAGTTCAGGATGCAAGGTTTAGTTATGGGTGTGTGTGAGTCAATTAAAAAAAAAGAAAACCAAAACAAAAGACAAAAGGAAAAAATAATGGAAGAAAAATTAAACCCTTTTATTTTATAGAGGCAAAGGTGAATGCATGCATGCATGAATGAAACATTCATTAAATGCTTACTCTATTCAAAGCACTATAAGTACCGAGGAGATAAATAGGAAAGTAAAACTCTCTCCTCTCCAGGAACTCCTAAAGACAACATATGGAAGATTTCAGCTTGAAGTCATATGTAAAGGTCCCATGGTCCTTAGAGTGCAGTGGCAAAACAGATGGTAAAGCCTCTTTTTCTAATGTAATTTCCACTACTAAAAAAATCTGATTTTGAATCATTTGACTGTGCCAAGGACTCTGGTGACAAGCACTTTCTTTTCTGGAACTTCTGTAGTTGTGGCTGCAGAACCTGTAGAAGCAGCTGCCAGGGTGTATCTCCACAGGATGGAGCACAGAGAGCCCTTTAGGTATGGGGCCATCCCATACCAATGCTAGAAATGGGAACCAGAGGGCAAGTTGGTAAGTCTAGCTGCCCTGGAGTTTATGGAGGGGGATAATCATTATGTGTAATTTGACTGGAAAGGTAGAATGAGGCCAGGATAGGCAGGGATTTAAATGCCTGCTATCATCTCATTATCAGGTCCTTTGCCCTCTGTTCTCTCCAGAAAGATAAATCTGCCTCATTGCCTTCAGAGAAGGGGTTTGTTTAGTCTGTTGGGCTGCTCAAAGTAGTGAGGAGCCGAATTATCCTGGTGCACCTCTTCGAATTACTTTTTCCTGTTCTAGCTGCTGAGCACTGCTATCCTTTGTCCCAGGTTTGGTTTTTCTGACTCCCCGGTGCCAGGTGTCATTGATCCCCTATCTTAAGATCAGTAGGTTGTGATCAACCCTCTGTTTCTCCTTATTCTGAACACTTGTTACTTCTCCCCTACAAGACTTTAGTTGCTCATCTTTAAACCCAGGCTATGATGAGTCTTTTGTCTAACACTCAACAGCTACTTCCTGTGACGCCTTGTCTCAAATTTTTCTTTCTCAAATGAAGTTCATCTATTTGACTATTCTTTATTTTGGTAGATTAGCTGCTTTGTCACACTGAAATTTTGGGCTATGACTTTCCCTTCTTGTCTGCTTTTGGTCCTGGTACACCTACTGATGCTAGATGAACCTATATAATTTTACAAATTATAAATTTTCTAAAGGAACTTAAGTAGATATTTGATATCTTCAACCTACCTTATCACACCCTCTATAAGCCCACAGAGAGTTCTTTTGTATTATTTTCATGAACTCATTTGTCCCTGGATCTATTTCTCCATCCCTGTGCAACTGACCTCTTCCTTTCTCTAACGTTAACAGTCATCCAATAGATGCAGCATTTTTATCAGGTCCAAAAGAATGACAGGGGCACAGTATTCTTTGATGCAATGTTGGAGTTAATTTATCAGTCATTATTAAAAATCTTCATCAAAATTCCCCCAATATATACAGGGTGCCCCAAAAATCTTAATGAAATTTTAAGTTTTTTTGAAAACCCTATATAGGGAACTAATGCTTGTATATGACCAATGGTCACTGATTAATGAATAAATAGTAAAAAGCTATCAATAAATAGCTCACAAAGGATGAATTTCAAACTATTAATAACAATTTTCAAAAATTATTGTCATTATTTAGTCATTTTAGTTATTTTTAGTTGACTGTGACCCCATTTGGGATTTTCTAGGCAAATGTATGGGAGTGATTTACAGCTCATTTTTCAGATGAGGAAATTGAGGCAAATAAGGTTAAGTGACTTGCCCAGGTTAGTAAGTATCTGACACCACATTTGAACTCAAGTCTTCTTGACTCCAGGCCCAGCATTATGTTCACTGTGCCGCCTAGTTGCTCCCCACTCTTAATAACAAAAAATCTAGCATTTATAAATGTACTTAGAAGTTTACAAAACACTTTGTACATTTTATCTTTTTTGATTCTCTTGGCAAACTGTTGAAATAGGTACTATTATCACATTATAGGAATAATAGGATGACCTTAAGGCTAGAAAGGTTAAATGATTTACCCTAGGACAGGAGGCAGAATTGGAATTGATATCTTCCTGAGTCAGGTATTTCATAGGCTAGCACAAAGGGTGCCTCCTCCTAAAATATCAATTAATCAATACATCAATAAATATTTATTAAGTTTTACCCAGGAACTTTACTAGGAGCACAAAAGGGATACAAAGAAAAAGCAAAACCAGTCCTGACTCTCAAGGGGCCTAGATTTTAATAGGAGAGAATATATGTCCTTAAATAGAAAAAAATACAAGATTCATACAAAGTAGATGGAAAATTAATTTAGTGGGGAAAGGATTATCTGGGAGGGTAAGGGAAAAAGGGTTGGAGAAGAGCAAAGGCTTCATTCAGAAGGTGGCACTTGAGCTGAGTCTTGAAGGAAGGTAGGGATTCTAGGAAGAAGCATAGCATTCCAAACCTAGGGGACAGCCAGGGCAAATGTACAAAGAAGAGGGAAATGTCCTGTCTGAGAAATGACAGGTAGGCTAGTATAACTGTAACAAAGAGTTCATGGAGGTGGGTAACATATAAGAAGACTGAAAAGATAGGTAGGTGACATTTTGGAAAGAGCTTCAAATGATAGGGGAGTTTATATTATAGTAACAGGGAACCATTGAAGGTTACAAAGTAAGGAGCTAACAAAATCAATTTTTTAGGAAGATGACTTTGGCAGCCATATAGAAATAGATTGAACTGGGGCAGAGACAAGAACAACTTCTTCCATAAATATAGCTCATAGTCATCCATGGCTTAGTGGATAAAGGAATTATGGGAGGCACTTGAAGTGACTCACCCAGGGTCATAGAGATAATAAGTTAAGCCCATGAGTTCTAGACATATATCATTTTATAACCTTCTCACATCCCCTATAAATCCACTTTTGTTTTAATTTCCATAAACTAGCTGGCCATCAGACTTTGTTTAAAAGAAAATGGTCACCAATATTAACCAAAGAACACAATTCACCTGTAAAATATTTTCTAATTTGTTCTTAATAATTTCTTAATTGGATTGAGGAAATCCAGTGGCATAGTATTTGTGGTACTCTACTTCATAAAAGATGCCAAGGTCATCTTCTGCATCGTAAGCCATCACTGGTTGTCCTGACTTTTTCTTACCAGTAGATTTCCATGCCTGGAAGAGAGAATGAGGCTGACTTTGAGCAACTCTGCCTCACTGAAATCCAATTCACACGAAAGTCAAGATATCCTGTGAACCCGTTGGTCCTCTTTGAAAACAAAAGAACGACTCCATAGAAGTTTCCTGCTTTACCCAGTATATATAACCAGTATTATAAGTTGCATATAAATACCATCTTTAATATATCTCATTCTCTTCAAGTTTACAAAAGAATCTTGCTACTGAAAATTTCATCAGATGATAGATTTGGCATTGGAAGAAACCTTTAAAATAATGTGGTCCTCTTCATCATTTTACAGACAAGAAAATGAAGTACACTATCCTTTTTGACTTATTCAAGGCAGGCACACCTGTCGTCACGACACTTCTACTTATTCAGAAGAAAAGCATTTCCACATGAGAAAGCATAAGACCTCTCTCCTCAACTAAATAAGTATAGAAAAGCATTTTGAGTTCTTAGGAAAAGAAAACTTTTAAAATCTAAGATATAATTATTAATGGCTAATGAGTCTATTAAAATCACATAAAAAGGCCTTTAATAGACATCCTTAAAGCCTCTTCACAAAAATAGTAAATCTATAAGAAAATTTTTACCTTGGACTTGGCAAATTTGATCTGAAATTTTTCATAATTTTTAGTCTTTGTTTTCCTAGCAGATAAAAATTTCATAACAAAAAATAGACACAACCTACCCCTATCACCTGTTGCCTCAATTTCTTCTTCTCCTTCTTCAGTTAGAAAGTGTTCATACTGTTTCTTTGGCAAGAAATCATCAAAAGGAAGTCAACCTAAGGATGATAAAATGCCAATTTTTAAGTAGATCTCAGCAGTGCAATATCAAGTTTGTGAGAATTGTTTTTAAAGTGGTAAGCACACCATAATTCATGCCTGGATAGTTCTGACTCACTTCTCATTACTACAAGACAAATTCTATTCTCCAAGGGGATGGATAATCAAGGAGGAAAAGGACTGAATCTCTAATAATGAAATTTCAGGAATTAGGGGAAATAGGAGCTAATTCTCCCCCCCCCACCCCCATCACCACCTCTTTAAGCCTTAGAAGGCCTTATTTCTATGGCCTTAGAATTGAGAATAAAGAGACTTATAGGTTGTTAGAACAGAAAGGACCTAGGATTTTTCAGACTAAAATACTTATTTTACAAAAGATGACAATGAACAATTAGTGTCAGAACTGGGACTTGAACTGAGGTCAATTAATTCATAGTTTGATGCTTTTCCATTACATCATAAGAGGGATAGAGATACATATATGCTAACCTTCTGTCTTGGAACTGATACAAATATCAGTTCCAAGGCAGAAGAGCAGTAAAGGCTAGGCAACTAAGAGTTAAGTTGACTTGCCCAGGATCAAATAACTAGGAATTATCTGAGGTCAAATTTGAACCCAGGTCCTCCAAATTAGGCCTGGATCTCTATCTACTGAGCCACCTAGCTGCCCCTAGAACAATAAATGTATAAATTTAAATTAAAAATTTTTTCAGATTACATTACAATTCATACGATTTTTAACATTTGTTTTCTGACATTTTGAAATCCATTTTTTCTTCCTCCCTCTCTCCCATCCATCCCCTCTTCCCAAGAAGGTTGGTAATATGATATAGGTTGTATATATATTGGCATATAATAACATATTTCCATGTTCATCATGTTGTGAAACAAGTACAACAATATACTTTTAACTTGTAGTCTTAGTGCATATGGATTTCAAATGAGCATCCAGGGAACTTGTATCTTCACCCCACTGAAAGAATGCTTTTGGAAAATATTAACCACTCACTAATTAAAATTATTAGTTCTTTATACCTCTGAGGAAAAGAATTGAATAAAAATTCTATTTGTTCAAATCTACCTTAAAATATTTTATGAGATTTTTTGAACCTCCTTAATGCTAATGCCTTCCCTGAATTGTCTCTAATTTATCCTGTATCTACCTTGTTTGTACACAGATGTTTTCATGTTGTCTCTCCCATTAGACTTTGGGCTCCTTGAGGGTAGGGTCCTTCTATTGCTTTTCCTGGTATCCCCAGGGCTTAAGCCAATAACTGCCATACTAGGTGTTTAATAAATGCTTATTTACTAATTGATTAAAAAGAAAATAAGGATCATATAAAATTAAAATGATCTTCCATTAGCCTGAAAAATATTGGGAGGATAATCTGATCAGAATCATTAATTTAGTTAAAGTTTAGTCTTTAAGGACTGTAAAGATTTGGGGCCATAGGACTTGTTGATCACGTTAACTTCCTCTGGGACCCGTCCTTTCTCATAACTGTTCTTACATTTTTTTCAATAAGTCCAAAACTTCCTTGCCCTTTAAACCTTAATAAAACTTTTTGATCCCTGAGAATTTGGGGTGCCTTGGATTTAAAAAGACATAAGTAACAGCTTTTGTGCATGGGACAAATGGGAAGAAATATACAAAAGGAGAAAGGCAGATCCTGAGGCTAATTCTGGGAAACCTTAACAGGAATATAATTGCTATAGGGAGAAATGTTAGGAACTTCCTATTTTAAGTAATTATTCTTTCTAATTAGGTGCTAAGCTTTGTTCTATGCTATTTAACCATGCATAGTCAATCCTAAATTTCAGTGACCTATAGCTTTATCCCAAGGTATCATCCAAATTACATTTCATGAGCAGAGATATATTAACCTGATTCCTGGGTACTGTGCCAATGGTGGCTCTAGTTTAACCCAGGACCGCCCAGAGGTCTGCAGCAAAGATCAAGATTTAATTATTTGAGAATATGACCTTCAACAGACATGTGCAAAGCCACAGACCTCTGGGCGGTCCTGGGTTAAACTAGAGCCACCATTGGCACAGGGGAGACATAGACAGTGATTGGTAGATATGAGAACTGAGGGGAGGGAACTTAGATGGTTTGCTTAAAGATAGTGGGGTCTGAGGACAGAAGGAGGAGAGTTTTTTGCTCTGAGAGGTTTTGCTCTGAGGAGGTTTTGCTCTGAGAGGTTTTGCTCTGAAGGAGTCTGTAGGTGGAGGCCCCTGAGATTGTTTCTCCATTTTGGTCACGTGAGTGATAGGGACTGATCTCTTTTCTTTGCCTCAGCTATCTAAGGGTTTGGGCCTTTGGCCCAGCCTAAGGAGAGGGGGTGTTTAAGTCCTATTCCCTTCTCTCACTTTTCTCTTTCTCTCTCTCTCTCTCTCTCTCTCTCTCTCTCTCTCTCTCTCTCTCTCTCTCAAACCTTTCTTCCTCCTGTTTGTAATTAAAAACTCCAAAAGGTTGACTGCTGACTTGAGTTTTCATTTAGGAATTACATAGCTGAATTCCTTGGCGACCTTAAATTAATATATATCAGTCTTTTAAAGTGATTTCGATATCACAGTACCATTTCTATTTCTGCTGTTATCACCATGTTTTGGTTCATGATTCAAGCACTTACTCCTTATCATTCCATAATGTTCAGATAACAGGTAGGAAAAATAAGGACATATTTTTCTAGATTTTATTCTCTAGGGAAGAAAGAAGCACAAAGAAAAAGAACAACATTTTATATAAACATAAGTATTTTTTATTTTCACTGAGATCTTAAAATTTTGAGTTACTTTAATAATAGTGGATAATAATGATAAAAGCCTACATTTATATATGTCCAACTGTGTATCACATGACATGCTACACTCATTACAAATATATCATGTGATACTCAAAATAATACTAGGAGAAGAAATGCTATTATATCTCCATTTTACAGAAAGAGAAACCAAAGCATAAAGAAGTTAAATTACTTGCCCAGAGTTACATAGTAAATGTTGTGGAGGAGAGAAATTATAAGGCATGCAAAAGGACAAGAAGCAAGACAAGAAGTTGGAGACTGATCAGCTGTCAATCAAAGGAAAATTCCATGTGGAATGTGATTGGGAAACAGTTAAATTTGAACCCAAGTTCAAAGGAATCCACACTTTGTGCTCTATCCTACTGCACCATGAAGCTGCTTCTAACTGAACTTCTATGGCCTGAAGATAACTCTGTGATACCCATATTTCCAATTCTCCCCCTAAAGAATAAAACTTTCTCACATCAGTCACTGACTGAAATTTCAGACACATAGGTTCTCTAAACCCAGTTAATATGTTGATTTAAAATGTTAAACTCATTCTTAGCTAATCAGAAAATCTGATTTTGGGTGTCTTTTCTATCATAATGATCAAAATTCTCTGGGTACTGTATATTAATTTATAATTTTTTTTTAGTAAAGGAGAGAGACAGAGAGACAGAGAGACAGAGAGAGAGCACTAATGCAATTATCTGGGTATTCTAACTCCTCTCTTTGCTTCCACCCCACCCCACTCCCAGCCCAAAGGGGTTCAAGTCCCCACTGACTAAAAGTAGGAGATA
Source organism: Monodelphis domestica (assembly GCF_027887165.1). Lineage (NCBI taxonomy): Eukaryota > Metazoa > Chordata > Mammalia > Didelphimorphia > Didelphidae > Monodelphis > Monodelphis domestica. Next base: position 217,666,523 of record NC_077234.1, read on the forward strand.
AGAGAAACTGGAGCCTGGCTACCATTAAATGCTTTGAAGAGAGAGCCCACCTTTCCTGTTCATTTACTTTTATAGCCCGTTTTTGTCACCATTCCCACCCCCACCCCACTCTGCCCCAGGATCCTGTGATTGGATAAGCTAAATCTCAGTCTCGCCGGGAGGCCTGATTTCCGGACATCTCACAAATTATTTGGGGAGCTTCTGCCAGCCCCTTCCGCATACAATGCCCATTCGGCTATGCAGCATTTGAGTCCCAGACCTCTGCCATTGAGCACATGCATGGTCCCCCAAATGGTGAATGCTGTCAAACTGAATAAGGGGGTGAAATTTATATTAAATTTGCACACTATAATCCTATGGGATCCCTTAAAGGACCACATTTTCCTCCTCCAAAAAGGTCAACCCCTCGAAAAAAATTGTCAAAGGAATGTTAAAGTTGTACAAATTACCTAGAGAGAAAAGGAAAACTCAACCTAACACTCGGTTCATCCTCAAAGGTCATAAAGCACAATAATGTTTTTACTGAGCCTACTAGTTTGGAAGAAGAAAGGAATAGTTTAATTTCCAAAGATTCCTATTCTAGTTTGGAAGAAACTATGGCTGATGCTGCTTCTATTGCTACTCCTCCTCCTATAACAATGGCTAGAATAGCTAGAATTTACAGAGTGCTTAACATGTATGATGAACACTATATGGAAGCCCACTTATTTTCTTTCATTGGCAGCATAAAGTCAGGAGTATAATATGATGAACTGGGGCCAGTATTGCTAGAATATGAATAAGTTATTAGAGGAAGGTGGAGAAATAATTTAGACCCAGCATAGAAGCTGATGGTTAAAGCAGGATCAGTGTTCTGAAAGTAAGTCAGCAGTCCAGAGGCAAGTTACATAAAAGAATTAAAGGTCAAAATAAAGGGGACAGCTAGATGGCTCATTGGATTGAGAGTCAGGTCTAGAGATCGGAAGTCCTAGGTTCTAATATGACTTGACACTTTGTTGCTGTATGACCCTGGGCAAGTCACTTAAGTCCCCAGCCCTTAATGCTCTTCTACCTTGGAACCAATACACAGTATTGACTCAAGATGGAAGGTAAGGGGTTTTGTTTTGTTTTGTTTTGTTTTTCAGTCAAAAATAGTGAGTCAGAGCTATGTTGTTGACATCTAAATCAGAAAAAATATAACATATGGATCAGAGCGCATATCAGATCAAAGAATAGGGAAACAAGTACCAGGAGGATACAAATGCAGACTAATAGCCTATGAGAAAGGAAAGATAAAGGAAGAAGAGAGAAGCACCAAGAAGGATCTCAGTGGCTATAGCAAGCTTTTGCCTCACTCTTGGAGCTTTTGTCTTCTACTTGACTGAGAATGGACCAGTCTTCAATCTTGGGGGGGTCTGATAATTGAAGCAAGTGGGAATCCTTGCCTGAAATGTAAATGGAGGAGCAACAGATGGGCAGTTTCTAAGAGGCAGATTCAGTTATTTGGTTTTGTTTTTGTTTGTTTCATTGATTTTAATGTACAAGTATGATGTTTGCCATTTAGAAGTTTGAGTTTTAGAAATAAAATGCTATCAAATTTAAATGTATACAAAGCATTTTGTTAAGAGTAAAACATCATGCAACTATCAACATTTTAAAAAATTAAAATTATTTATTTATGTGTTACATTAAAATACCCAAGTAACTCCTCTCCCCATTAGAGAAAGCATCATTTGACAAATATATGCATATGTTAACACAATATATTATATAAAATATAATCTCTATAATATATAATACATATTATATATTATAGAGGCTTTATTTAACATATATATGTGTACATACAAACATATGTCTTGTTTATTTCTGTTTATCAATTCAGAAACTCCTTCTACAACCTTTCACCCATCTAGCAGTGGTGGTGGGTATGCATCTACATTATGTAGGATGGAAGGTAAAACTTTGGTGAGTAGACTTAGTTACTTCCTCTGTTCAGTGCTCCTGACTTCAGGCCATATTTGGCCAGTGCATTTAATGTTGCCTCTCAACCTTTCCCTTAGGTATCTTTTTGTTTCAGGGGGTGGAACACTGGCTTTTGGTGTCAGAAAGACTGGATTCAGACATATTAGCTTTACCTCTCTTACATTGTCACTTTCTTTATCTGTAATAGCAGCAGCTTCCTCAGAGAGTTGTTGGGAGAATAAAATGAGATAATATATGTAAAGCTCTTTGCAAACCTTAAAATATTATAATAACACTAGTTATTATGGGATGCATTGGGTGATGGAATAATGGGAAAAAGGAAAATTCTGTTACCTCAGGTATAAGCACCTTCTCTAGAAGTAATTCTTATCAAAGATTCCTAATTTTCTGAAATTGTTTTAAGAAAATTAGAAACATCCTAGGGTCTGTCTCTGGACTTGTTTTTAGGTCAGAATTAGAAGTAGCTAAACAGAAAAAGACTTCTTGCAGATAATTAATTCAATAGTCATTATTTAAAATAAAGATATGAAAAAGAAAGGTGTATGTTTAAAATCAAGTTATGAAAAGGAAAATGTGTATTTCATTATTTTAAATTTTATTGCACTTTATTTCCAAAAACATTTCTTGATTTTTTAAAATTTCCAAATAAAATGTCTAATTTTGAAAGTTTCACCCATCTACCTAATAAACGTTTAATAAATGCCAGTTATATGCAAGGCACTATGATAGGCTCTAGGAGAATACAAAAATGAATAGATCACTTTAGATCTGTGATTCTATGATCTTATATTCTTGGTCTACATGGAGTTTATGACCTAGGGGGAAAAAGATTAAGACTAAGACATGAGTAAAAATAACATAAATATTGAAAATAGTATCATAAATTCTGGAACTAGCTATCTGTGTGGCCTTTGACAAGTCACCTCACTTCATCTCAGATTTCCTAGATGTAAAAGGAAAGGGTGAAACTAGATCTTTAAGTTACTACATCTGAGTTCAAATTTAGCCTCAGATGCTTACTGGCTGTGTGATCCCTGGGCAACTCACTTAACCTTTATTTGCCTTTAGTTTCCTTATCTACAAAATGGAGTTAAAAATGGCACTTACCTCCATGATTGCTGTGAGGATTGTGAGATAATAACTGGAAAGTCATTAGCACAGTGGCTAAGATAGAGTAAATGCTATATGTGTTAACTATTATTATTATCATTCTAAAACCTAAATGCATGAGATTCATTGGAAATGCTGTGAGATTTCAGAGAAATAATTTTGTCTTTCAAGGTCCTTTCTTTTTTTGCCTTTATTGTCCTATTTTAGATACTCTGATATCTCACCAGTATCATTAAAATTTTCAAAGCTACTGAGTAAAAATACAAAACGGGATTTTTTGGTTTGCATAATTAGACACACAACAGTTAACTCAAGAAAACTAGATATGGCTGTATAACTATCTCAGTTATGGCCAGGAAAACCCAAAGCAAAGGTTAAAAAAAAGAATAGCACAGGAAATCTTTTCAAATATTAAAAATTATATTACATTTATGCTGTTATATTCATTATTTATTATTTTAACATGAATAATATGAGCAAACTTAAAAATTATGTAGAGATATATATATTTCTAGATTTTATATATGATGCCTTTAGAAATAATGGGGAGCTGCTGCAGGTTACTAAAGAGGTGGGTGACAAACTCCCCATTTGGACTCTGGCTTTTTCCCCTTGCTTGAAATGTTCTCTGTCTCTGCCTTTGTCATTCTGTCTGTCTCTCTCTTTGCTTTACCCCAAAGAATCCCTCTCTTCCTTTAAGATGCTACGCAAGCACTATTTTCTACATAAAAACCTATCCTGATATTTTCAACTATTAACACTTTCCTTCCAAAACTGCTTTATATTTAACTTTGTTGCCTATGATTGTATTCTCTTTATCTTCATTATTAACATATTTTATATGTATTCTCCCCCCTTCTCTATCTTCTGTTAGTAAATTTTTTTTCATTGATTACATTTGTATTCCCAACACCTGGCATAGTGTCTGAGTACTTTATAAGTAATTGTTGATAGATGATACCAGGACTGGTTCGACGAGAACAACACTGCTATTGAAGACCTATTGAGCAAAAAAAACAAAGCCTTTATGGAGTGGCAAAATAACCCAAACTCTGCTCCTAAAAAGATTCAAGTTTTTCCAAGCCACGGAGCAGAGTGAGATCAGGAAGATGCAAGACCAGTGGTGGGAAAAAAAAAAGCAGAAGAAATCCAGCGCTTTGCTGATATGAAAAACTACAAACAATTTTTCAGTGCCCTCAAGACTGTCTATGGGCCATTAAAACCCACCACCACTCCCTTGCTATCCTCTGACGGTGACACTCTCATAAAAGATAAAAAAGGCATCAGCAACAGGTGGAGAGAGCACTTCAGTCAGCTTCTCAACCGACCCTCTTCGGTCAACCAACGCGCCCTTGACCAGATCCCCCAAAACCGCACCATTGGACAACTTGATGTCCCTCCTTCAATAGAGGAAGTCCAAAAAGCCATTAAACAAATGAGTGCAGGCAAGGCACCCGGTAAAGACGGGATCCCAACCGAGGTGTACAAGGCCTTAAATGGAAAGGCGCTCCAGGCATTCCACATAGTGCTGATCAGCATATGGGAAGAGGAAGACATGCCCCCAGAATTCAGAGATGCCTCCATCGTAGCCCTATACAAGAACAAAGGCTCACGAGCAGCCTGTGACAACTACAGAGGCATCTCACTACTCTCCACTGCTGTAAAGATTCTCACCCGTTTTATACTCAACAGACTCCTGTCATCTGTTTCAGAGCAGAACCTGCCTGAATCACAATGTGGCTTCTGACCAGATCGTAGCACCATCGACATGGTCTTCACGGTGAGGCAAATGCAGGAAAAATGCCTTGAGCAGAACCTGAGTCTCTACATTGTCTTCATAGACCTGACGAAGGCATTCGACACAGTGAACAGGAATGCATTGTGGGTGATCCTTAGCAAGCTCGGTTGCCCAGCAAAAATTCGTCAAACTGATTCAGCTCTTTCATGTCGACATGACAGGGGAAGTCCTATCTGGTGGAGAGACTTCCGATCGCTTCAACATCTCAAATGGCGTGAAACAAGGCTGTGTCCTTGCTCCGGTACTATTCAACCTATACTTCACCCAAGTATTTCGACATGCTGTGATGGACCTAGACCTGGGTGTCTACATCAAATACCGACTAGATGGCTCACTATTTGACCTTCACCGCCTGACTGCAAAAACAAAGACAGCAGAGAGACTCATCCTGGAAGCTCTCTTTGCAGATGACTGTGCTCTCATGGCCCACCAAGAAAATCATCTTCAAACCATTGTGGACAGATTCTCCACCACAACAAAACTGTTTGGCCTGACTATCAGCCTCAGCAAAACAGAGGTGCTGTTCCAACCTGCACCAGGGAGGCCAGTGAACCAGCCATGCATTACAATCGACGGCACGCAGCTTTCTAACGTCAACACGTTCAAGTACCTGGGCAGCACCAGCACCAACAAGGGGGCCCTAGACCACGAGATTAATGCCAGGATCCAAAAGGCCAGCCAGGCACTCGGGCGGCTGTGCTGCAAAGTCCTCCAACACAGAGGTGTAAGCACTGCGACGAAGTTCAAAGTGTATAACACAGTGGTCCTCAGCTCACTCCTGTACTGTTGCAAGACATGGACACTGAACCGGAAGCACATGAAACAGCTGGAGCAATTCCACCAACACTCCCTCTAGTCAATCATGAGGATCTGATGGCAGGACCGAATCACCAACCAGGAAGTCCTCGACAGAGCCAACTCCACCAGCATCGAAGTCATGGTCCTCAAAACCCAGCTACGATGGTCTGGACACGTCATCCGCATGGACCCACAGCGAATACCAAGACAGGTATTCTATGGTGAACTGTCAGCTGGACTCAGGAAACAAGGCCAACCAAAGAAAAGATTCAAGGATCAGCTAAAGTCCAACTTGAAGTGGGCTGGCATGACACCAAAGCAACTAGAACTCGCTGCCTCTGACAGAAGCAGCTGGTGCACATTAACCATGCTGCCACCACCTTTGAAGATGAATGACGTCAACGTCTTGCCACTGCGCGTGAATGCCGACACCAGGCCACAACCACACCTCCTGTAACAACTAGTGTCCCAGGCCCCATGTGCCACAAACTGTGCGCCTCAGTCTTTGGACTTCAAAGCCACATGAGGGTACATCAGTAGATGATAATGCACAAAGACAATTGTCATTCTCAGTCACCAAGAGACTACCGCTATCTCTCTCTTGATACACAGTAAATCAACAAATATTTATTAAGTGCCTATTATTTGTTTCAAACACATTGCAAATTTGGCAAGCAAAGAAATAATAAATAATATCCTACCCTTATATTCTAATGGTGGAGAAGACATGCAAGCAGTTATATTAAAACATGTTATAATCAGGGTAAATTTTGGGCAATCTCAGAGAGAAGGAACTAGCATTAAAGAGGACTGGAAATGTTTCTTTCAGAAGGTGGAATTTTTTAGCTGACATTTGAAAAAAGCCAGGGAAACTAGGAAGCAAAAATTTGGAGAGGTGTATTGTTAATGCTAGAAAAAAAGATTAAAAGAAAAGTTTTACTGACAGTCAATCAATAGAATTTGCTTACATTTAAGAACCAATACTTTTATTTTCGACTCTCACTGGAATTTCTTCCATGCTGTATACCTCTAATAGAGCTAAGGAAGAGTATTGTTAAAAACAGAGTGCCATTCATTGACTGTCACTTGAAAAATTGCCTAAAAGGCTGAAAAAATTATGTGAAAAGCAGGAATACCTATGAAATAAAAGGTGAAACTTTTATTTAAGGGCATAGTTGCCTACAATATGAGGCTATGGGACCTCAAATTCTAATCCCTCATTGATGTCCTAATTCAATTTAAAATGATGTTTTTGTTTTTGCCAAGAGTAGATGACAAATATTAGGTTATAAGAATGAATGGCTAATTGAGTAGAGGCTAATATTGAGAGACAGTACCATAATTTCCTTTCTTTTTCCATTGGAAGAATTTGATCATAGAGCCAAATGAAGCACAAAGTAAAAAGTAGAGGAGGGAAACAAACAGGGATGGCAAATACACCTCTGACTACTACTAGCCATGGGCTGCTTGGTGGTAGAGTTAATAGACTACTGGGCCTAAAGGCAGGAAAACTCATATTCCCAAGTTCAATCCTCAAACACTTTCTAGCTGTGTGACCCTGGGTAAGTCTCTTAATCCTATTTGTTTCAGTTTCTTCACCTGATACATTAGCTAGGGATGGAAATAAACTACTCCAATATCTTTGCCAAGCAAACCCCAAATGGATCATGAAGAGTCAGATATGATTGAGAAATGACTGAACAACATTATTAAAAATAGACATTTTTTGAGGGTGCAGTGTCACATTTATTCACATTTATTGGAGACAGTTGTGTGTTTGGAGTTCCAAAGGTGGTGACAGAAGTTTCAGTTCATTATGTTCATTATTTCAGTTCATATTAGTTCATTATATATTTGCTTGGTCATCTAAAGTATCTGTAGTTTTTAGAGATCCACATTATGTATATTATATGTTTATATATTATATATGTTTATGTATATGAAAATGTTCTAGGTTGTATCTATCTACATGATACCAGTGGCTAAGCTGATTTGATTAAATTGGCAAGTTAATTTAGTTCAACAACTGACCAGTTTAAGGCAGATTAGAGGTACAGTGGGTAAAGGACTGGGCTTGGAGTCAGTAAGACTTGAGTTCAAATGTGATCTTAGGTATTGACTAATTGTATGATTCTGGTAAGTTTCTTTGTCTGCCCCAGTTTCCTCTGTTGGAAAATGAGAATAACTCCCAGGACTGTGGTGAGTGAGGGACAAATGAGAAAACATTAGTTAAGAGTGCATCACAGTGCCTGGAAGATAGCAGGGACTTTGTGTTTTCCTTTTTGAAACTGTAAAAAATTAATTAGATTTAAAATATAGACATGTCTATTTACTTGTTTTGACTAATTTAAGAAGTTATTTAGTGCCATGTAGACATAGGCATAGTAGGGAAACTGATTAGAGTTTTTTCTTTTTTTCTCTTTTTATTTCTTTTTAAATTATGAATGGAAACTTGGAAGCCAGTAACCCTGACACTTTAAAACCAGATAGATTTTTTTCTTGAGGTCTACTATCTTAGCCATGTATGTCCTCATTGCTTCCTTGAATTACTTCAGCCCCAAACTCCTTTACAGTTGGGATTCACTTTTTCTCAAAATGTGGATTTTAAAAATATATGTATTTATTTGTTTTTAACATTCATTTAAAATTGAGTTCCAAAATCTTTCCCTTTCCCTCCACCTTCTTTACCCACTGAGAAGGAAAATAGTATGATTTTGATTATACATGTAAAGTCATACAAAACTTATTTCCATATTAATCATGTTGCAGAAAAACCATCCAACAATAAAAAGCAAGAAACATAAAGAAAATGAAAAAAGTGTGCTTCAACTTTCACTCAGTTAATCAGTTCTCTCTTTAGAGATGAATAATACTTTTCATCATGGGTCTTTTGGAATTAACTTGGATTGTGGTCTTGATCAGAATAGCTAAGTCTTTCACAGATGATACATCCTTGTTTTGGTGTTCTTTCCAGAGCATCTACCTTCAGCTACTCTTTTTGGAGACTAGCCCAGTAGGCAGCTTGTTTTTGTTGCTGAGCCTTAATGCAATCCTGGCTCTGGCTTTGTCTATATCAGCTAAAGATTTTTCCAGCAAGTTCAAGGCAGGCAAGGCTTGCTCTATCTCCACTACAATAATCTGCTAGACAGCAGGATGGGAATTTCCTCTCTGTTCATTCATCATTTGAGATTATCTTTTTTTATTCTCTTCCACTGTTTTCTTCACTTTCCATTTACTTTCTTCATACTTTTCTTTCCATTCTGAGACCTTTCTTTCCTTAGCAATAATTTCTAGAGTTTCAGAATAAAGCTTCTAAATCTGACATTTGATAAAGAAAAGTCAGAGGTTTTTCTGTCTTGGAGGTCCCCAGGGGAGAGTACAAAGCTGGTTTAGAGATGTTACATCTGCCAGAGGGCTAAGGGTGGTTGCCACACTTTCACCTAAATTCTGCAGGAAGACATTGGGGTCCTATTGTGAACTTGTACTAGCTTGTTCTGCTCCTGGATTGGGGGAAGTCCTATAAGTTTGTGCCTGTTGCATTCTGATTTATGGGGAGAGGAGGAAAGAATCCCCAGCAGCCTGGCATCCACCCACCCATGGAAGAGGGGAAAAGGCCAATGTCTCCTCTTCTGAAGCCAACATTGGTGGGAAACAGGTAGGTGGTTGAAGGTATTCTGAAAGATGAAGGTATTCTGAAAGACAATCATGTTATGTAATTTGTCAAGACCTTTACACTCTCAGGTGCTGCAGGGGTTGTAGGTATGGTACATTTAAAGCAATTTCTCTACTCTCAACCCATTGCAACTGTCACAGATTACACTGGGGTCCACCATATTTATGGGAAAGTTCTAGTCACCAGGGGATGATGTGCCCACATATGTCCCTTCTTCTCTTTAATATAAATTCTGAAGATCTCTTCTTTAATAGAACACATGACCATTCCTCACTCCTAATCAATGGAAAAGGCAATTGAGTCCCTATCTTCATCTCAATAGTATGCCTGGAAGCCTCCAGGGTACATAACTAGGAACACTTTAGCCACTTACAGGAGCAGTCAAGCAGGATCCACGGTGAAGTAATAGATCTCAAGGACCATCTTCTAGAGGTAGATTTTGTCCATCAGGTAGATTTTGACCATCAGCCTCTCCATGCTCAGTGCTGGTGCCAGTGGTTGGGTGGAGTCAGACAAATGGATGACCATTTGAACTCCAGACTCAAGCACGTGACAGAGAACAAATGATCTCAGACAAGAATGACAGCAGAATGGCTAATTGTCTTCTCATAATTTTCTTTCATCGCTCTTATTTCTTTTTTCAGTTTTTCCTCTACAACTCTTATTTCTTTCTTTAACTCTTCCAGAATTTTTTATGGGCTTCTGTCCACTTAGTATTTTTTCTTTGAGGCTTTGGTTGTACTTATTTTCACATTGTTATTTTATTATAAGTTTGTGTTTTGGTTTTTACCTGCCACCGTAGTACCTTTTTATAGCAGAAAAAAAAAACCCGAAAGAGAGAGAAATAAAGAGAAAGAGAGAGAAAGAAAGAGAGGGAGAGAGAAAGGAAGAGAGGGAGAGAGAGAGTTTGAGTGGCTGTAGCCTGTTTCTGGGGATATATCTCTACTTGTAGAAAAAAAAGCATAGGAGAGTTGAGAATTAATGCCATGCTTATCCTACACTGTTGGCATGAATTGGTTTGAGTCCAGGTACATGCTACACAAACATTGAATGAAGTTATCTCATGATTAAAGTTCATGAGCCCAGAGTGGACTCTATTTTGTCTCATCAAAGATCTTTCCTGCCCCCACCCCTTTACTTCCTTGTTCTTCCTATTTTCTGGACTGTAGAGATTATTATCACAGAACTAAGTTTTAGATAACTGTGATATTAATGAACAGTTCCAATTCAGCAAGCATTTATTAATCACCAAGACAAAAAACTGTGTTGCAGAGTGGATAGAAGGCTAGTTTTGAAAGCCCAAGTTCAAGTTTTACCCCTGCTATATACTAGCCTTATGATCACAGACAAACCACTTAACCTGTTTGAGGCAACTCTCCAAAAGGCTTAGAAGTTACAGGTTAGTTGTTAATCAACATAAGTGGAGGGAGTCCCTAAAAAAAGATAAAAACCAAAGGTCCCTAGGGGGAAAAAAAACCAAACCAAAATAAAGCATGGTACCAGTTGCTTGGGGATAAAACAAAAACAAAAACCAAAATATTGCCAAACTCATTCCTGCGCTCAAAGAGCTTACATTCTATTGATCAATATGATTAGTTCATTCTTACATAATCAATAGTGTGGAGAAGAGAAACTTTTTGCAAACTAAAAGCAATATTCTTATTTTTAAATCCATACCTTCTATCTTAGAATCAATACTGTGTATTGGTTCAAAGACAGAAGAGTTGTAAGGGTTAGGCAATTGGGGTTAAATGACTTGTCCAGAGTCACACAGATAGGAAGTGTCTGAGGACAAATTTGAACCCAGGAACCCCTGTCTCTGAGTCTGGCTCTCTATCTACTGAGCCACCTAGCTGCCCCCTTAAATTCAACAGTCTTTTTTTTTTTAACATTATTTTATTTGGTCATTTCCAAACATTATTCATTGGAGACAAAGATCATTTTCTTTTCTCCCCCCGCCCCCACCTATCCCATAGCCAACGCACGATTCCACTGGGTATCACATGTGTTCTTGATTCGAACCCATTTCCATGTTGTGGGTATTTGCATTAGGGTGTTCATTTAGAGTCTCTCCTCAGACATGTCCCCACAACCGCTGTATCAAGCAGATGGTTTTTCTCATTGTTTTTTACTCCCATAGTTTGTTCTCTGCTTGTGGATAGTGTTTTTTCTCCTAGATCCCTGCAGATTGTTCAGGGACATTGCATTGACACTAATGGAGAAGTCCATTACGTTCTATTGTACCACAGTGTATCAGTCTCTGTAGGATTCCAGGTATATACATCTGGAAAATGTGGTTGATGTATTGATATTATATTATACTTGGTCAGAGCAGTTAATGAGACAGCTCAGAGGCCAGAAGAATCTCTGAGCCTGAGCCACAGAGGGCTCAGCTCTGGCCTGATCAGACAGCATTCCAATGCATGATTTATGAACAGGCCATGCAGTCTTTGTTCTGGGAGTTTGAAAAAAGTGGGCTTTTACCCATGCCCCTATCTTGTACTTCATTGATATGTCAAGCCAATGTAAATCCACTATGTCCTGTTGCATATGCATTACGTACCTCTTACATCATTACCTTAATAAAAATCAGGAAGGGCACGATCCTTTCTCCTCTTCCTTTCTTTTCTCCTCTCTCTCTAACCTGCCTGCTGGCCATATGGATCACTCCTTCTTTGGAGCTTTGCTATAGTCTCTAAAGTCTTCTTTCTTTATTCTTTTCTTCCTTCTCACCATACTGACAAAGAGTGCACTTGGAGTTTTATTTCCTAATTCTGCAAGTGATAAGTTTTCTTAACTGATTTCTATCCTCACACCTGATTCCTAATCCTATCTAAGAATTCTACATTCCACGCATTCTTGACTATTTTTATCTTCCTTCACTGTATGCCCTACAAAGGAGGATAACAGGAAGAAGTCTCCTTCCTCCCTGCAATCTTATCTGTGTGTGTCTGCCTCAGTTTATCAAACCCTCCCTCCAGCTTCTGTTCTCCTCCTCAAAATTACATTCCTTTAGATTCCCCTTTTATGCAGTGGTTGTGGGCCAACTGCTGAAGTCTCTGTGTACAGTGTTTTCTTGGTTCTGCTCCTTTCGCTCTGCATCACTTCCTGGAGGTTGTTCCAGTCTCCATGGAATTCCTCCACTTTATTATTCCTTTGAGCACAATAGTATTCCATCACCAACATATACCACAATTTGTTCAGCCATTCTCCAATTGAAGGGCATCCCCTCATTTTCCAATTTTTGGCCACAACAAAGAGCGCTGCTATGAATATTCTTGTACAAGTCTTTTCCCTTATTATCTCTTTGGGGTACAAACCCAGCAGTGCTATTGCTGGATCAAAAGGCAGACAGTCTTTTATCATTCTTTGGGCATAGTTCCAAATTGCCCTCCAGAATGGTTGGATCAGTTCACAACTTCACCAACAGTGAATTAATGTCCCTACTTTGCCACATCCCCTCCAGCATTCATTACTTTCCATAGCTGTAATGTTAGCCAATTTGCTAGGTGTGAGGTGATACCTCAGAGTTGTTTTGATTTGCATCTCTCTGATTATAAGATATTTAGAACACTTTTTCATGTTCCTCTTAATAGCTTTAATTTCTTTATCTGAAAACTGCCTATTCATGTCCCTTGCCCATTTATCAATTGGAGAATGGCTTGATATTTTTGTACAATTGATTTAGCTCTTTATAACTTTGAATAATTAGACCTTTATCAGAGGTTTTTATGAAGATTGTTTCCCAATTTGTTGCTACCCTTCTGATTTTGGTTACATTGGTTTTGTTTGTACCAAAACTTTTTAATTTTATGTAGTCAAAATTATTTATTTTACATTTTGTGACTCTTTCTAAGTTTTGCTTGGTTTTAAAATATTTCCCTTCCCAAAGGTCTGACATGTATACTATTCTGTGTTGGCCTAATTTACTTATAGTTTCCTTCTTTATGTTCAAGTCATTCATCAATTCTGAGTTTATCTTGGTGTGGGGTGTGAGGTGTTAATCCAGAACTAATCTCTCCCACACTGTCTTCCAGTTTTCCCAGCAGTTTTTTATCAAATAGTGGATTTTTGTCCCAAAAGCTGGGATCTTTGGGTTTATCATATACTGTCTTGCTGAGGTCACTTACCTCGAGTCTATTCCACTGATCCTCCTTTCTGTCTCTTAGCCCGTACCAAATTATTTTGATGACCACTGCTTTATAATAGATTTTGAGATCTGAGACTGCAAGATCCCCTTCCTTTGTATTTTTTTTTCATTATTTCCCTGGATATCCTTGATCCTTTGTTCTTCCAAATGAACGTTGTTATGGTTTTTTCTAAATCAGTAATAAAATTTTTGGAAGTTCAATGGGTATGGCACTAAATAGATAAATAAGTTTGGGTAGGATGGTCATTTTTATTCTATTGGCTCGTCCTATCCGTGAGCAGTTAATGTTTTCCAATTGTTCAAGTCTAGTTTTAGTTGTGTGGAGAGTGTTTTGTAGTTGTGTTCATATAGTTCCTGTGTTTGTCTCGGGAGATAGATTCCTAAGTATTTTATTTTGTCTAAGGTGATTTTGAATGGGATTTCTCTTTCTAGTTCTTGCTGCTGAGCTGTGTTGGAAATATATAGAAATGCTGATGACTTATGCGGGTTTACTTTGTATGTACTTTGTATGCTGCAACTTTGCTAAAGTTGTTGATTATTTCAATTAACTTTTTGGTTGAGTCTCTAGGATTCTTTAAGTAGACCATCATGTCATCTGCAAAGAGTGATAACTGGGTCTCCTCTTTGCCTATTTTAATGCCTTCAACTTCTTTTTCTTCTCTAATTGCTACTGCTAGTGTTTCTAGTACAATGTCAAATAGTAGAGGTGATAATGGGCATCCTTGTTTCACTCCTGATCTTATTGTAAATGCATCTAGTTTATCCCCATTGCAGATGATATAAGTTGATGGTTTTAGATATATACTTTTTATTATTTTTTTTAGGAATGGGGTGTATGGGGTGCTCAGGGAAGAGTAGTATCTCTGGTATGGTCGGCTTGTTGTGCCCTCCTAGGGCAGCTCTCCAACCTCTGACCCTCACCTGACACCCAGCTCTCACTTGTGGCTCCTAGTAGCTGCTAGCATGCCGCAGCGGCGACATCCCGGGCAATGGCTTCACCAGGTCGGCTAAACCTTGTGAGGGTAGCCAGTGGGTTGTAGACCCCTGGTGAACTAGGGCTTTGCTCACCCAGACTGTGAAGACTGCTTTGGCAGAACAGACGGAAGAAACCAATAAGAAGGTTCAATGGCTGAGATGGCAACGCAGCAAAGCACTGTGAGTGCATAGGGCATGTTGGAGCACAAAAGACAACACGGCCATCCAATGCAGCTGAGGAAATCTCCAGGTGTAAAGATTTTTCGTGCCACTGGACCCAGGCTTCAAAGCCAAGACAGTGGGACTGTCTCTGTGCATCGACATTTCCACTTAAATCTCCTTCATGCACTAGTGTTTTTGTGCACACTCATCTACATCACAGATGAAAGAGCACAAGAGAATCGTCATCCTCAGTTACCGAAACACTACTACTATTTTTAGGAACGATCCTTCTATTCCTCTGCTTTCTAGTGTTTTTTTTTTTAATATATTTTTTTGATCATTTCCAAGCATTATTCGTTAAAGACATAGATCATTTTCTTTTCCTCCCCCCCCCCACCCCTCATAGCCGACGTGTAAGTCCACTGGGCATTAGATGTTTTCTTGATTTGAACCCATTGCTTTGTTGATAGTATTTGCATTAGAGTGTTCATTTAGAGTCTATCCTCTGTCATGTCCCCTCAACCTCTGTATTCAGGCAGTTGCTTTTTCTCAGTGTTTCCACTCCCATAGTTTATCCTTTGCTTATGAATGGTGTTTTTTTCTCCTGGATCCCTGCAAATTGTTCAGGGACATTACACCACCATTTATGGAGAAGTCCATTATGTTCGATTATACCACAGTGTATTAGTCTCTGTGTACAATGTTCTCCTGGTTCTGCTCCTCTCTCTCTGCATCACTTCCTGGAGGTTGTTCCAGTCTCCATGGAACTCCTCCACTTTTTTATTCCTTTTAGCACAATAGTATTCCATCACCAACATATACCACAGTTTGTTCAGCCATTCCCCAATTGATGGGCATCCCCTCATTTTCCAGTTTTTGGCCACCAAAAAGAGCGCTGCTATGAATATTTTTGTACAAGTCTTTTTGTCCATTATCTCTTTGGGGTACAGACCCAGCAGTGCTATGGCTGGGTCAAAGGGTAGATATTCTTTTGTCGCCCTTTGGGCACAGTTCCAAATTGCCCTCCAGAATGGCTGGAGCAGTTCACAACTCCACCAGCAATGAATTAATGTCCCTACTTTGCCACATCCCCTCCAGCATTCATTACTTTCCTTTGCTGTTATGTTAGCCAATCTGCTAGGTGTGAGGTGATACCTCAGAGTTGCTTTTATTTGCATCTCTCTGATTATAAGAGATTTAGAACACTTCTTCATGTGCTTGTTAATAGTTTTGATTTCTTTATCTGAGAACTGCCTATCCATGTCCCTTGCCCATTTATCAATTGGAGAATGGCTTGATTTTTTGTGCAATTGATTTAGCTCTTTATAAATATGAGTAATTAAACCTTTGTCAGAGGTTTCTATGAAGATTTTTTTTCCCCAATTTGTTGTTTCCCTTCTGATTTTAGTTACATTGGTTTTGTTTGTACAAAAGCTTTTTAGTTTGATGTAGTCAAAATTATTTATTTTACATTTTGTGATTCTTTCTATATCTTGCTTGGTTTTAAAGCCTTTCCCCTCCCAAAGGTCTGACATGTATACTATTCTGTGTTTACCCAATTTACTTATGGTTTCCTTCTTTATGTTTAAGTCACTCACCCATTTTGAATTTATCTTGGTGTAGGGTGTGAGGTGTTGATCTATTCCTAGTCTTTCCCACACTGTCTTCCAATTTTCCCAACAGTTTTTATCGAATAGTGGATTTCTGTCCCAAAAGCTGGGATCTTTGGGTTTATCATATACTGTCTTGCTGAGGTCGCTTTCCCCCAGTCTATTCCACTGATCTTCCTTTCTGTTTCTTAGCCAGTACCAAATTGTTTTGATGACTGCTGCTTTGTAATATAGTTTTAGGTCAGGGACTGCAAGCCCCCCATCATATGTGTTTTTTTTTTCATTATTTCCCTGGATATCCTTGATCTTTTGTTCTTCCAAATGAACTTTGTTATGGTTTTTTCTAAATCAGTGAAGAAGTATTTTGGTAGTTCAATGGGTATGGCACTAAATAGATAAATAAGTTTGGGTAGGATGGTCATTTTTATTATATTGTCTCGTCCTATCCATGAGCAGTTAATGTTTTTCCAATTGCTCAAGTCTAGTTTTAGTTGTGTGGCGAGTGTTTTGTAGTTGTGTTCATATAGTTCCTGTGTTTGTCTTGGGAGGTAGATTCCTAAGTATTTTATTTTGTCTAAGGTGATTTTGAATGGGATTTCTCTTTCTAGTTCTTGCTGCTGAGCTGTGTTGGAGATATATAGAAAAGCTGATGATTTATGTGGGTTTATTTTGTATCCTGCAACTTTGCTAAAGTTGTTGATTATTTCAATTAACTTTTTGGTTGAATCTCTAGGATTCTTTAAGTAGACCATCATGTCATCCGCAAAGAGTGATAACTTGGTCTCCTCCTTGCCTATTTTAATGCCTTCAATTCCTTTATCTTCTCTAATTGCTACTGCTAGTGTTTCTAGTACAATGTCAAATAGTAGAGGTGATAATGGGCATCCTTGTTTCACTCCTGATCTTATTGGGAATGCATCTAGTTTATCCCCGTTGTAGATGATATTAGCTGATGGTTTTAGATATATACTGTTTATTATTTTTAGGAATGACCCTTCTATTCCTATGCTTTCTAGTGTTTTTAATAGAAATGGGTGTTGTATTTTATCAAAGGCTTTTTCTGCATCTATTGAAATAATCATGTGATTTTTGTTGGTTTGCTTGTTGATGTGGTCAATTATGTGGATGGTTTTCCTGATATTGAACCATCCTTGCATTCCTAGTATAAATCCTACTTGATCATGGTGGATGACCTTTCTGATCACTTGCTGGAATCTTTTTGCTAGTATCCTATTTAAGATTTTTGCATCTATATTCATTAGGGACATTGGTCTATAGTTTTCTTTCTCTGTTTTTGACCTGCCTGGTTTTGTAACCAGTACCATGTTTGTGTCATAAAAGGAGTTTGGTAGAACTCCCTCTTTGCTTATTATGTCAAATAGTTTGTATAGTATTGGGATTAACTGTTCTTTGAATGTTTGATAGAATTCACTTGTGAATCCATCAGGCCCTGGGGATTTTTTCTTAGGGAGTTCTTTGATGGCCTGTTGGATTTCTTGTTCTGATGTGGGATTATTTAAGAATTCTATTTCTTCTTCTGTTAGTCAAGGCAATTTATATTTTTGTAAATATTCCTCCATATTTATTGCCATATAGTTGGGCAAAGTAGTTTTTAATGATTGCCTTAATTTCCTCTTCATTGGAGGTGAGATCCCCCTTTTCATCTTTGATGCTGTTAATTTACCTGTCTTCTTTCCTTTTTTAAATTAGATTGACCAGTACTTTGTCTATTTTGTCAGTTTTTTCAAAGTACCAGCTTCTAGTCTTTTTTATTAGTTTAATAGTTCTATCACTTTTGATTTTATTAATTTCTCCCTTAATTTTTAGGATCTCTAGTTTGTTTTCTTCTTGGGGTTTTTAATTTGTTCGCTTTCAAGTTTTTTTATTTGCATTTCCAATTCATTGATCTCTGCCCTCTCTAGTTTGTTAATATATGCACTCAGGGATATGAATTTTCCTCTGATTACTGCTTTGGCTGCATCCCATAAGGTTTGAAAGGATGTCTCAACATTGTCATTTTCCTTGATGAAATTATTAACTGTTTCTATGATTTGTTCTCTAACTAGCCAATTTTGGAATATCATATTATTTAAATTCAATGGTCTTAAGAGAATTCATGGCCTTTTGTTGCCATTGAGCATGAGCAAATATTGATAGTGCTGAAGTGAAATAAAACAGCCAAATACAATAGTAATTCATTATTATTCAATTGTAAGATACTCTGCAACATTTTCTTTACAGTAGAAGAGATTTTTGCAAAAAAAGATGGAAAATTTTTAGGATTTTAGGTTTCCAGGAAATGCCATAAACCTGGACTATTAAGAATTACCATGCACTTTCAGTTCAGATTGTATGTGGATTTTACCAGGCAGAGACAGAGCATATGTGTGGCATTGGCTTTGACCCTGCTATACCCTAAGAGTTCAATACATAAAACTTTGAGTTATATTTGCAATTGCTGGTTATGAAATAGAGTTTGTCCTGGAAGACCTTATGGAAAAAAAAACATAATCATAATATGGAGCCAGAGGGATCCGTGCAATTCTATCACACACAAAAAAAAGCCTGCAGAACTTGCCTCATTAATAATTTAACTTGATTCCTGGTAGTGTTGTGATAAATTGAAAGGCTAGTCTGAGGCAGAAAATAGCTACCCTGGCAAATACAACCCCAAAAATTTCCAGCAAGGGCAGTGTGATAAAGTGGTAGGAGCTCTGACATCAGTTAGATAAATGAATAGAGGGAAACTATAATGTCTTTGAGTCTCATTTTCCTCATATGAAAATGAAAGGGTGGGACTCTAAAATCCCTTCTAACTCTCAATCTTTGATCTTAAAAGGAGATGATCTCAAAAAAAAAACCCTTTCAGCTAGAAATGCATATCTCTATGTCTAAGGAATTAGAACAATATCTACTACATTAATGGCCTCAATACATTTCTTTGAAGTCATTTCCACACTTCACTTAATAAAATTGATCATTACTTTAGACTAGAACCTCAAAATCCTTGGATGGCATCTAATAAGAGATTTTTGTTTGTTTTCCTAACATCTTAAACTTTGAGTTACTTTTTTTATAACATAATTTTATTTTCCTCTAAGTACAGAGCTATTGTTTTAAAAGCCTGAAGGGAATCAGACTACAACAGGATAATTTGGCAAGTAAGAGAACCCACATTCCAAGTAGTTGATTTCTTTTCCCTTCTTTAAATGAAATTTTGGTTTGCCTCATATGAATTAATATTTTTCTGACTTTGAACTAAACTAGCCAAAAATTTCACACACATATTTTATGGGCTTTCTTTAATATGTTTTTAGGTTTAATAGTTAATTTTTCTTGGCTATAGGATAAGTCATATTGCAAACAAAAAAGACTAACTGGTTTAGGAACCCCCCCAAATGTTTGTTTTGTTTTGCCTCAGACATTCATTGCGTAAAATATTGTGGAATAATTACCCAAAATAACAAGAAATCCATGGTGATGAAGATTACTCATTTTGCCAAATTTAGAACCCACTGAGAATTCAGGGACTAAGTTTCAGCTCAAACCAAGCCATTTGGGACTTCAGTTCCTTTGCCTTCAATTATGATTTTTTTCTAAGAAAAAAGTTTACCCATAAAAGACTCCAAAGGCCTTATTAGACATCAAATAGCTCTTACGACATAACCTTTTGATGAGCAAAAATTCCAACAAACCCAAAAGACAGATTAAAATTTCCATACAATACACACACACCCCCAAAAATCATGATGGGGAGGTAGAAGAACCATTTAGATAGATTCTAAGCCCCTGTTATCATAAGGATAATTTGAGCTGCCTTTTAAAATTATGTAGTACCAAGTTTACCCATCCTTGTTTTTGAGAGTTAGAAGGGAACATTTATTTGTCCAGTGGTATGAGAATCAGGAGGGCTTGTTTTATTACTCAGGCAAATAATTTCATTTGTTTTATCTTTTTTGTTCCCTTTTTTGTTTCAGCCAAAAAGGTTTTCACCATTTGTTTATACCACCTTGTCTGAACAGATGTCACAGTCCTTGCCTCTGCACCAACATGCCTCCTTCAGAATAGTAAACAGGATCTTCCTTCTTTGATATTTTCAAGGGTGTGTGAATTGATCAATAAGGTCATTTCTACAATGATACTAATCATTTCTTCTCTTCTTATGTGATTTTTGTAGATTTCCTCTTATAAATTAAGCAAGGCAAGAAAATCCAACATAGTGGGAACTTTCTGCTAAATCTTAGGTTTTTATATTTTGCATGACAATGGTTCTTTAACAAGATTTATTGATTATCCCTCACTCTCTCTTGTTACATACCTAGACTTCCTTATTTTCCAGACATGCATTTCTCCAATGATATAATTTATGCTGCTTTTCCTAGCGAGGCTATACTTACTTGGTAATATGTTGCATCCTACTCCTGCTCACTGTAGAACACTGCATTATTTTTTGGGTAACCCTGAACTTGAATTCTTTGGATACTGTGCTACATCATGACCTACAGTGATAATATGACTGTAAAAATATTGATTTTTAAGTTGAACTTTTGCTGCAAGAAGATGTTCAGGGCCATTAAAAGGATTATGTCATTTCTGCATGACATTCCAGGCTGCTCTCTAGCTTTTTTTCCATAATTCTTTGTTCATCTCAGTGTCTGTCTAAAATAAAAGCATAGTGGTTTGTCCATCCAACAACATACTGTAATTTGTACAAAAACGAGGTGATTATATATGTAAAATTATACAAGATTCTTTGAAAGCTATAATGGTAGAAATCATTTTATTAAATTATCCTCTCATTATTAATAGTCAAACAGTTAATAGGCATTTTTTAAGCGCCTACTATTTGCTAGGCACTGTGTGGAGTGCTGCGGACTGAGAGACAAAAGAGCCCTTATCTAGGAGGAACTCACAATCTAAAGGGGGGGTAGGGTTGTAGGCAGCATGTAAATAATTATGCATAAACAAGCCATGTACAGGATAGCCTAGGAAAAATAAAGGGAATATACTAGAAATGAAGGATTGGGAAAGACTTCCCATAGAAAGTAGACTTTTTCTGGGACTTGAAGAAGAAGTCCACAATTCAGAAATGAGGAGGGAGGCCACTCTCTGTATGGTAAAAGTCAAAGAAAATGTCCAGAAACAAGAGATAGAATGTCTTATTTGAGAATAACGAATCCAGTACACTGGATTGAACAACTCATAGGGGGAATGTAAGATATAAATAGATTGGAAAAGTGGATGGCTGAGGACAGCAGATTGTAAAAGATTTTGGATTTCAAAGAGAAGACATTATATTATATTTGATCCTGGAAGTGAGAAGGAGTTGTTGGAGTTTATTGACTAGATGCACATTTTATGTGAAATTGTTGGACCTTGCTTTTGGAAAATTGCTTTTTGGCAGATGAGTGGAGGATGGATTGCACTGGAGTATGACTTCTATCCTGTAAATTAATCAGCAGGTTTTTTTTTTCCATAGTGTAGGGATGAGGAGATGAAGGCTTGCATCTAGGTGATGGCAATATCAGAGGAGAGAAGGGATAGTATTCAAGAGTTGTTGCAAAGACGAAATTAGCAGGAAGATTGGATGTGGGGGAGCAAAAGACAATAAAGAGTCAAAGATAATGCCTAGATTTGGAGCCTGGGGAACTAGGAGGATGATAATGCCCTTGAGAGTAATATACTTTGCATTTCTAATTTATTCAGGTATTTTTACTTATTTCCTCCATTAGAATTTAAGCTCACTGTAAACAAATTCCATCCTTCTTAATATTTATGTACCTAGAATGAGGCATTGTGTATGGCAGTATAATAAATTCACTTGTTACCAATATCATGGCAGATGAACAAAGAATCCAAATAGAAGAGAGACTATGTATGGATGCTACTTACATTGAGCAATGCCTGAAATCTTACAGAATCAGGTAAATGGTACATTTTCATTTTTCATCAGTTCATGTAGGTCTTTCCAGGTTTTTCTGAAATAATCCTGCTTCTTACAGCATGATAATATTCCATTACAATCATATGCTACAACTTGTTCAACCATTTCCCAAATGATGACCATCTCCTTATTTTCCAATTCTTTGCTAACACTTGAAGAGTTGCTATAAATAATTTTGTACAAATAGATTCTTTTCCATTTTTTTTAGATCTCTGGGACACAGCTTAGAAATGATATTACTGGATCAAAGGGTGTACACAACTTTTTAGGTCATAGGTCCAAATTGATTTTCATAACTATTGAATCAGTCCACCAACAGTGCATCAGTGTCCTGATTTTCCCACATCCCCTGCAACATTTGTCATTATGGTTTTCTGTCATATAGGCCAATCTGATAGGTGTGAGATGTTATCTTAAAGGTATGTTAATTTGAATTTCTCTAATCAACGAAGCAACTGCTTCGACAGGCCAGCTAAACCTTGTGAGGGTAGCCATCAGGTCATAGACCCCTGGTGAACTAAGGCTTTGCTCACCCAGCATGTGAAGACTGCTTCGGCCAAACATACAGAAGAAACCAATAAGAAGGTTCAACAGCTGAGAGGGCGACGCAGCAAAGCACTGTGGAGTGCTTAGGGCGTGTTGGAGCACAAAAGACAACACGGCCATCCAAAGCAGCTGAGGAAGTCTCCAGGTGCAACGACTTTTTGTGCCAATGGACCCAGGCTTCCAACGCCGAGAAAGTGGGACTGTCTCTGTGCATCGACTTTTCCACTTAAATCTCCTTCACGCACAAGTGTTTTTGTGCACACTCATCTACATCACAGATGAAAGCACACAAAGACAATCGTCATCCTCGGTTACCGAGGGACTACTACTACTAATCAATAGTAATTTAGAAAAATTTTTTCATGTGACTAAAGATAGCTTTGATTTCTTCATCTGAAAACTGCCTTTCCCTTTTTTTTTGACCATTTATCAATTGGGTAATGACATATATTCTTATAAATTTGACTCAGTTTGCTATACATTTGAAAAATGAGACCTTTATTAGATAAATTTGCTATATAAAAATTTACTCCAGATTTCTGCTTCAATTCTAATCTATTTGTGCAAAATCTTTTAAATTTGATTTTATTAGAATTATCCATTTTACATCTACTAATGCTCTCTACCTCTTGTTAAGTCATAAATTCTTCCTTTATATAAACTAGTCTATAATCCAGGAATTTGCTTATATTATCACCCTTTATGCCTAAATTATATATGCATTTTAACCTTTTTTTGGTATACAGAATGAGGTGTTAGTCTATACACAGTTTCAGCCATACTGTTTTTCAGTTTCCTTAGTATTTTTTGTCAAACAATGAGCTCTTATCCAAAAATCTGGGATCTTTTAGTTTATCAAACACTAGATTACTATGATCATTTACTACTGCTTATTATGTGCCTAATTTTTCCATTTATCAACCATTATATTTCTTAGTCAATACCATATTGTTTTGATGATTACTGCTTTATAGTACACTTTGAAATCTAGTAGAACTTGACTACCTTTCTTCAAATTTTCCCCTCTGTTAATTCCTTTGATAGTTTTGACATTTTTCCCCTTCCAGATGAATTTTGTTATTATTTTTTCTAGGTCTCTAAAATATTTTTGGTAGTTTGATTGATATTATATTGAATAAATAAATTTAGGTAGGATTGTCATTTTTATTTTGTTGGCTTAGCCTATGTATAAGTAATTAGGCTTTATTTAAGCACATTTAGGGAAGTTGCATGATGTAGAGGAGAGAGAATTGTCTTTAACCCCAAGAAACATTGGTTTAGTTCCTTGATTCTAAAACTTTCTAATCATTTAATCATGGCCATTTCACTTAACCTAGTTACTGATTCTAGACAACTAATATTTTTAAGTTATAGACAAGCTGCTGTTCTCAGTCAGTGGATTGAGTTTCCAGATAAGAACCTCTTTGTATGAATGAAAACAGATATGGAACCTAAATGATAAAACTGTAACTATTTAATCTTGAATCATAAATGAAAATGATTAATTTGGAAGTTGTTATTTTTCAGAGAAAGCTCAGAATGTTACAATTGGAAGGAGCCTTGTTCAGTAACATCTGACTCTGTGACCCTGCATGAAGTTTTCTTGGCAAAGATACTGGAATGGTTTGCCATTTCCTTCTCCAGTAGATTAAACAGAGGTTAGGTAATTTGCCCGAGGTCACACAGTGAGTGAGTGTCTGAGGTCAAATTTGAACTCAAATCTTCCGGATTCTAGGCCCAGTACTTTATACACTGAGCCCCCTGCTTCCTTCCAGAACATTAGGGCTATCTAATTTTAAAATCTCATTATTTAACTAATTAGTAAACAGACTCATAAAGGTTAAGTGACTTGCCTCAAGCAGAATATATATCAATATATATGCATATGCACAAATGTATATCACATATGTATACTTATACACATACATGAACATAGATATATACAGAATATATATGCTATAGAGCAGTTATAAGTGACATTAGTTCTGTTGTAGATATATTTTTTTTTCATCAGGAATTTCTCTGAATTTGCTTATGGTCAAAATATTATCTAACATTTCTCCATATCTCAAAAATCTCAAATAATCTATATTTTAGCTGAAATTAATTCAGATATTCCACAAGGAGCAATTAACAGATTAATCAGAGAATACAGCAGAGTTAGCAATTAGTGTTTTCAGTGGGATTGTTTCTATTTATAACACTGAATTTAGGCAACTAAGACCATCACTGTAAGACTCAAACATGATGATTGAATTTGATCATTTAACCAATAATTTAAGTAAAGTAACTTGATTTCAAAACCAAATTAACTTTTTTTCTTTAATTTGGTTTTGAAATCAAGTAATTACTGATCCACCTGTTTTTTTTCCATGTGTGATGTTAAATAAGTTTCCTCCAGCCAAATTCTGGGAGCCAATGTTGAAGTAAAAGGGAAAGTCTCCAGTAAAAGGACAGCTGGTAGTTTCAACTCACCCTGATATTTTATTCTAGTTCAATCCAACAATCATTGTGCAAGAAATTTAAAGCTATGAATTGGGACAAAAATGACTATATGGAAAACAGTTTCTTTCTTAAAGGAACTTGCATTCTTCTGCTGGGATGTAAATAGTTAAGTATATAAAAGATAAATTAAGGATAGAGTAAAAACTAGTCACTCAAGGAATCAGGAGAAATTCTCATAGGATGACAAAATCAACTTTGAAGGAAGGTAGATATTTTTAAAGAGTGGGTTTATTCAAGAGAGAGGTGGTTGAAGCGTCATACTTTTTTTTTAAATTTTATTTGATTAGTTAATTTAGAATATTTTTCCATGGTTATAAGATTCATGTTCTTTCCTTCCCCTTTCCCAGACCCCCTCCTGTAATTCCACTGGGTTTTACATGTATCATTGATCAAAACCTATTTCCATATAACTGCACCAGGGTGATCATTTAGAGTCTACATCTCCAATCATATCCCCATCGATCCATGTGATTAAGCAATTGTTTTTATTCTGTGTTTCTACTCCCACAGTTTTTCCTCTGAATGTGGATAGTGTTCTTTCTTATAAATCCCTCAGAATTGTCCTGGATCGTTACATTGGATGCTAGTAGAGAAGTCCATTTCATTCAATTGTATCGCAGTGTATCAGTCTCTATGTACAACATGTTCTCCTGGTTCTGCTCCCTTCACTCTGCATCAATTCCTAGAGGTTGTTCCAGTTCCCATGGAATTCCTCCACTTTATTATTCCTTTGAGCACAATAGTATTCCATCACCAACATATACCACAATTTTTCAGCCGTTCCCCAATCAAAGGACATCCCCTTATTTACCAATTTTTTTGCCACCACAAAGAGCTGAAGCCTTATAGTTTAGATAAAAATAATTATTGCTTAAAAGATCAACATTTTAGTAGATTACATTAAACATTATAATTAGATTACCACATTTTTATTTTGCTTTACTTCTGGCTTTTCATTTATTTTTATTAAAATTTTTTATGAACTAGATAATTATAAAAAATGAAAATTTTCATATGCAAAGAAATACAGAAAATCAGAATTGTGAATAAAAACAATGAAGTCACTATAAAAAGATTCTTTCAATTTAGTAATGACAGTGGTAGCAACAGCATTCCTCTACTTGTCTTTGTCCAACCCCCATATAATCTCCTTTATGTTATTATTTAGTATTTTGTTGTATTTTCCCCTCTCTTTTCATTTTTACATTATTATCACTATCTCCCCCTTATTTATAACAATCATTATCTGCCTCATAAGTCTTAACTTTTGTAAAGAGAATTCTACAGTTATATTTATTAAAGTGCAGTATAAGTTTTAGTAAGATATTTATTCTTTAGCTAATTTGACTGGAATTTCTTTTTATATGTCCTTATCCTGATTCCTATATTTGCTAATGTATAGAAAGGTTTATTTTTGTGTGATTATTTTATATTCTGATATTTTTTAAAGTTCTGATTTATTTCTATTTATTTTTTATTGAATTTCTGGTGTTCTCTAAGTCCATTATATAAAATATAAAAATAATAATTTTGTTCTGCCTTTGTCTATCCTTATTTCCTTTATTTTTTTTGTTTGATTGCTTTAATTATTTTTTTAATATTTATATAAATATAAATTTATATTTATATATAATTTATATATATAATATAAAAATATATATAATATATATACTTATATAATAATTATGAGTGTGTGTGTCTGTACATGTGTTTATAATAATGTTGACAATGGACATTTTTACATGTGCCATAATGTTAAACAGTTTTCTGTTTTAGGCATTCTATAGAAGAGATCTCAAAAAAATTAAGAAATACCTGAAATATAGCATGCTTTGGTATTCTTTCAGATTCTATTCGTTCTTTTTCCAGAGCCATGAGTCTTTGGAATTCTCTTGGGTATTGCTGAGAATAGCTAGGTCCTTCAAAGTTGTTCATCACACAATACTGCTATTAGTGTGTACAATCTTCTGCTTCTGCTAATTTCACTCAGTTCATGTGAGTCTTTCCAGGTTTTTCTTAAATTATCCTACTCATCATTTTTATAGCAAAATAGTGTTATCAAACACCATTACAGTTTCATACCGTAACTCGTTGAGGAATTTCCCAATTTATGGCCATCTCCTCAGTCTCCAATTCATTGCCATTACAAAGAACTCCTATAAATATTTTTGTACAAGTAGGTCCTCTTTCTAGTCTGTTTTTAAAGCCTCTTTGTGGCAGACCTACCAGTGTATTGCTAGTTTAAAGAGTATGCACAGATTTTGTATTTATTTATTTTTAAATTTAAAGGTATTTTATTTTATCAGTTACATGTAATAATTATTTCCAAAATATGTTTTCCAAAATTATAAGATCCAAACCATCGCTTTCCCTCCCTTCCCTTCCCCTCACTTGGAGATGGTGAGCAATTTAATCTGGGCCATATGTATATTGTCATGCAAACCACACTTCCATACTGGTCATTTATATGAGCACATTCATATAAAACCAAAACCCCAAAATAAAACTGTAAATACACTAATGTGAAAGATAGTATGCTTTGATCTGGGTATGCATAAAAGAGATGCATATAAATAGATAAAATAACTCATTATAATTTAAGTTCCTTTAGTGCAGGTACTGTCTTTTTTTCTAAATTGTATTCCCAGTGATTAAGCATAGTGCCTGGTGCTTGGTAAGCACTTAAAAGTTTGTTGACTGATTGATCTTTTATTTATCTTTTTTGTGTACAGAAATAATGAGAGGTGCCCAAGTCTTCTCCTAATGACTTCTTTGACTACATCCCCCAAACTTTAATTTCATATATTATTGTGGTAATTTTATTTGTAGAATTTAAATATTTTTCTTTGATTTGTTCTTTGATTCATCAATTCTTTAGGATTGAATTAGTTAGGGTCCATTTAAGATTGAATCCTCTCTTCAGAAGTCCTTTGTTCTGAAATATAACTTGACTGCATTGTGGTCATTAAAGAATAATATATGTGCTTTTCTCCATTTGTTGATGAAGCTTTTGCCATAGAATAGTGTGAATTTTTGGACAGGAAAGATGCACAGCTTAGAGATAAGTATATCCCTTATCATTCTTATTTAGTATTTGCTAAAGATCTAGCATAATTAAGAGCCTGAATTCTGTGTTATTTTGTACAATATTTCCACTAGCACAAATAAGTCAAATTCCCAGAACTGTTTAAACAATTAGCAATATTCATTTAAGAAAATGAGATACAATAAATCAGAATTAGTCAGACAAGAGAGCAGTTGTCTGTGTTGCTCATGAAGAGAGTCTGCCATTATTCAGTCACATAATCTCAGAGTTGGAAGGCATACCTTCCAACATTCTAATACCTGGATAAGAATGTATACCGTTTATACCCAAATAAAAATCTCCCTTTTAATATACCTAAGAAGTAGTTATTTAGTTTTGCTTTGGATTACCCCCAATGTCAATCCAATTCTATTTTATATACCTCCACCTACTAGAAAGTTTTTCTTTATGTTCATCTCTTTATAGCTTCCTTCTGCCCTTTGGAACCAAATTGAACAAATCTTCTTCACAATAGTCCTTCCAATACTTGAAGACAGCTCTCATATTCCCACAAAGCCTCCATTTCTTCAAGCAAAATTTGTCACAATCCTTTAACTGATTCTGATATCCCTTCATTATCCTGGTCCCCTTCAGGAGACTCTCTGGCTTTTCATAATCCTTCATAAAATAAATTACTCAGAATACAAAGCTCCAGATACAATTTTATGTGCCCAGTGTATTTATTAAATTATAATTTGGGGGAAACTGTTTTAGAAAGTTCTTGTATCTCCTTATAATTAAATGAAGGCCTGTCATTATTAGTTCTCATGTTGCTCACCTGAAAATGAGTCAAAGTGGCCCAAGGCATGTGCACACATATATGCACATACATATTTCCCCACCTCATTCTTATATCTACACCTATATGCTATAACTTTGATTTTGTTAATGTAGGGAACTCATGGATGATGAAACTCCCTTTATAAATTCAGGTCAATGCATTTCTTGGTAATTTAATAGATTTAGAAAGTTGTCTATAACACTGAGAATTTAAGCAACTCACCCATAATCACATAATCAGCATATAATAGAGGCTGAACTAAGAGGCTGAACTAAAACTCAGGTCTTTCTGGTTCCAAAGTCAGCTTTATAGCCACTCTGTCACACAACCTCTCATATTATTTGAGGGAAAAAAAAATATATATATATAATATACACACACACATATATATATACATATACCAAATAAACTCACAAATATATGCCATATAAAATATATACATACATATGTGTATATATGTGTGTCCGTGTATCTCATGCTTTTATGTTTTTGTATCAATCTCATATAAAATTTTTGTTTGGAATCTCCAGGATATGATAAGTCTCAGGGATATAATGAATGTTTATAATAATTATGAAGAAGAATACATAAGAATTAAATTAATGGGATCTTTTTTACTTTCCAAAGATTTACAGATGTTAAGGAAACCATAATGATTACAGATTATGATAAACTTGAAAATTAAAAAAAAAAAGAAATGCCTTCACCCAAGATCTGATGAGTCAGCTTTCAGGGAAAATAAAATGTGTTTTCAGAATATCTCTTATTGGCAAGAGATTATTTTCATGCCCTGTTCAGAACAAAAAAAATTATTTATAATTAATTTGTTTCTGAGTGGATTTAATTTTTACATGTGAGCCATCAATCTAAGAATGATTTTTTTACTTTATTTCTTCCTAAGTTTAGACAGAACTAT
This sequence comes from Monodelphis domestica, assembly GCF_027887165.1. Lineage (NCBI taxonomy): Eukaryota > Metazoa > Chordata > Mammalia > Didelphimorphia > Didelphidae > Monodelphis > Monodelphis domestica. Next base: position 217,696,541 of record NC_077234.1, read on the forward strand.
GAATACACAACGTCAGAGGATCAAATTTTCAATATGATTGTAAGTATATAGACCATGTAAAATAACCCTAAACCATCCCAGTTGTAAGTTTGTCAGCATAAGAGTATGGTTAGAAGAGCTAAGTTGTGAGTTTCCTTTCCCAGTAAAGATTGAAACAATCTTTTGGTAGACTAGTCCAAATAAATATCCTTTGGTTATCATGAAGATTTTTTTTATAATTTAAAATAAAATTATTAAATAATCCATTTTAAGTGGTAACAATATACATATATATTTTTATTACATGTGTGTTTTATGCATCATCTGATAGTTCCTTCTGCTTTTTCTTTCAAAGGTAAACATTGACTGTAATGTTTTGAAAGATAAGCTAATTAGTGATGTTTGTTGACTGTTGAAAAGTTTTTAAGTAAGAGATGATCCATGTAACAAAGTAAGAAAAATAGTTAAAAACATAAATGACTTAGTGGCTTGTACCAAGTGGTACCATGAAGAGAACATGTAATATAGAGGGAAAGAGTCCCTGTTTTGGAACCAAAGGACTAAGATTCAAATTGTGGCTTTTTACTTGCTACCTAAATAATCTAGCATAAGAGATTAGCCTTTCTGTGCGTCAGGTCCCACATCAAATGAGAAGAATAGACTCACTTATCTCTTATATTTCTAAATCCATGATCCTTAACATCCTTAACAACAAAGTTAAGTGAGTTCAGTTTCCTTTTCTATAAAATGAACTGGAAATGGTAAAGCATTCAAATATTTTTTGCCAAGAAAACCGCAAATGAAGTCATGAAGAGTTAGACACATAACTAAAACTATTGCACACCAACAATAAAGTATCACATTTTTCAGTCACTCCTAAGTCTCTCTGATTTCTTTAATTCATCTCTTCGTTCTCAATCACTCTTCCTCTTACGTGATTACAGTATGTAATCTTTTCCTCTTTCTATGGTTCAAAAATTCTTTATTGATGCTGTTTTGATTTTTTATATCACTGCAACTTATCAATGACTTCTTTGTGTGTGATGTAAAATACCTCCAGCCAGCAGCCATACTGGTGGTGGGACATAGGAGTCACAGAGTCACAGATAGTGTCTGAAGATCTCCAGATGAATTTTTATTTATTAAAATTTGGTTCGTGACAAGCTCTCTCTTTCCTTTTTTTGCTCCTTTTCCTTTCCCTTTCATAGTTTTTTGTAAGAGTAGCTTTAGTATAAAAGAGAATTTTTTTTTCTTTCTTTTGGACTTTCAGATTTCAGAGATGTAGGGCAGCCCACTGAGGATCAGTGAAATCTCAATCTCCTATTCTTTGAAATTGGATTATTAGCCTATGGGGGTTAGAAGATGGGAAGCTTTTTAGCTCAGTTCTATGACTGAGTGGAGAAATGATGACTTTCTTCTCTAGTTTCCTTTTTTACTTTAAATTAGCCAATGCTTAGGGTAGTTCAGGGAGACCACATTTTTTAGATTTTTATTTTTTTTAATTTTTTTTTATTAAAACCCTTTCCTTCTATCTTGGAGACAATACATTATATTGGCTCCAAGGCAGAAGAGTGGTAAGGGCTAGGCAATGGGTGTGAAGTGACTTGCCCAGGATCACACAGCTTAGAAGTGTCTGAGGCCACATTTGAACCTAGGACCTCCCATCTCTAGGTCTGGCTCTCAATCCACTGAGCAACCCAGCTGCCCCTTGAGATAGAATTTTAAAACAGGACCTCTTTAGGAAAAAAAATTAAAGTTAAGTAAGATTAGTAAACCTGATTTTTTTGTTGTTTTTCTCCTTTTGGGGATTAAAAAAAAATAGACTGTGAGTAATACCACAAGCACCCCGGAAAGGATTCCTAAATAGATCCTCAAAGAAAGCCCATTGTAAAAAGAATTGATTTCATGAACTGATAAGAATATTCCCACAGAATTGTGGATGATGAGAAAGAAAGTAATTTATTTTTGTAAATCTCAGTCAAAAGGGGTTTCTCATGACCTAATGATGACTATATCATTTGACTATAAGGCATTAAAGGAGTTAAAGGTGACTATAGGAGCAGATAATCCCAAGAAGCTTTGGAGTTATTTTCTGGATGGTTCTTTTTTTTTGTTTTATTTTGTTTAAACATTATTTTATTTGGTCGTTTTCATACATTATTCACTAGAAACAAAGATCGTTTTCTTTTCCTCCCCTTCCCCCCTCCCCTTTCCCTCTCCCATAGCCGATGCATGATTCCACTGGTTATCACATGTGTTCTTGACTCGAACCCATTTCCCTGTTGTCGGAATTTGCATTATAGTGTTCATTTAGAGTCTCTCCTCAGTCTTATCTCCTCCAACCCTGTAGTCAAGCAGTTGCTTTTCATCGGTGTTTTTACTCCCGCAGTTTATCCTTTGCTTTTGGGTAGTGTTGTTTTTTTTTTTTAGATCCCTGCAGATTGTTCAGGGAAATTGCATTGATACTAATGGAGAAGTCCATCACCTTCAATTGTACCACAATGTATCAGTCTCTGGGTATAATGTTTTCCTGGTTCTGCTCCTTTCTCTCTGCATCACTTCCTGGAGGTTGTTCCAGTCTCCATGGAATTCCTCCACTTTATTATTCCTTTTAGCACAATAGTATTCCATCACCAACATATACCACAATTTGTTCAGCCACTCTCCAATTGAAGGGCATCCCCTCATTTTCCAATTTTTGGCCACCACAAAGAGCGCAGCTATGAATATTCTTGTACAAGTCTTTTATCCACAAGTCCATTATCTCTTTGGGGGTACAAGCCCAGCAGTGCTATGGCTGGATCAAAGGGCAGACAGTCTTTTATCGCCCTTTGGGCATAGTTCCAAATTGCCCTCCAGAATGGTTGGATCAATTCACAACTCCACCAGCAATGAAGTAATGTCCCTACTTTGCCACATCCCCTCCAGCATTCATTACTTTGCATAGCTGTCATGTTAGCCAATTTGCTAGGTGTGAGGTGATACCTCAGAGTTGTTTTGATTTGCATCTCTCTGATTATAAGAGATGTAGAGCACTTTTTCATGTGCTTATTAATAGTTTTGATTTCTTTGGCTGAGAACTGCCTGTTCATGTCCCTTGCCCATTTGTCAATTGGAGAATGGCTTGATTTTTTGTACAATTGATTTAGTTCTTTATAAATTTGAGTAATTAAACCTTTGTCAGAGGTTTTTATGAAGATTGTTTCCCAATTTGTTGCTACCCTTCTGATTTTGGTTACATTGGTTTTGTTTGTACAAAAACTTTTTAATTTGATGTAATCCAGATTATTTATTTTGCATTTTGTAACTCTTTCTAATTCTTGCTTGGTTTTGAAGTATTTCCCTTCCCGAAGGTCTGACATGTATACTATTCTGTGTTCATCTAATTTTCTTATAGTTTCCTTCTTTATGTTCAAGTCATTCGCCCATTTTGAATTTATCTTGGTGTAGGGTGTGAGAGGTGTTGATCTAAGCCTAATCTTTCCTACACTGTCCTCCAATTTTCCCAGCAGTTTTTATGAAATAGTGGATTTTTGTCCCAAAAGCTTGGATCTTTGGGTTTGTCATATACTGTCTTGCTGAGGTTGCTTGCCCCCAGTCTATTCCACTGATCCTCCTTTCTGTCTCTTAGCCAGTACCAAATTGTTTTGATGACCGCTGCTTTGTAATATCGTCTGAGATCTGGGACTGCAAGACCCCCTTCCTTTGTATTTTTTTTCATTATTTTCCTGGATATCCTTGATCTTTTGTTCTTCCAAATGAACTTTGTTATGGTTTTTTTCTAAATCAGTAAAAAACATTTTTGGAAGTTCCATGGGTATGGCACTAAATAGATGAGTTTGGGTAGGATGGTCATTTTTATTATATTGGCTCGTCCTACCCATGAGCAGTTAATGTTCTTCCAATTGTTCAAGTCTAGTTTTAGTTGTGTGGAAAGTGTTTTGTAGTTGTGTTCATATAGATCCTGTGTTTGTCTCAGGAGATAGATTCCTAAGTATTTTATTTTGTCTAGGGTAATTTTGAATGGGATTTCTCTTTCTAGTTCTTGCTGCTGAGCTGTGTTGGAATTATATAGAAATGCTGATGACTTATGTGGGTTTATTTTGTATCCTGCAACTTTGCTAAAGTTGTTGATTATTTCGATTAGCTTTTTGGTTGAATCTCTAGGATTCTTTAAATAGACCATCATGTCATCTGCAAAGAGCGATAATTTGGTCTCCTCCTTGCCTATTTTGATGCCTTCAATTTCTTTTTCTTCTCTAATTGCTACTGCTAGTGTTTCTAATACAATGTCAAATAATAGAGGTGATAATGGGCATCCTTGTTTCACTCCTGATCTTAATGGGAATTGATTTAGTTTATCCCCATTGCAGATGATATTAGCTGATGGTTTTAGATATATACTGTTTATTATTTTTAGGAATGACCCTTCTATTCCTATGCTTTCTAGTGTTCTTAGTAGGAATGGGTGTTGTATTTTATCGAAGGCTTTTTCTGCATCTATTGAGATAATCATGTGGTTCTTGTTGGTTTGCTTGTTGATGTGGTCAATTATGTGGATAGTTTTCCTAATGTTGAACCAGCCCTGCATCCCTGGTATAAATTCTACTTGATCATGGTGGATGACCCTTCTGATCACTTGCTGGAGTCTTTTTGCTAGTATCCTATTTAAGATTTTTGCATCTATATTCATTAGGGAGATTGGTCTATAATTTTCTTTCTCTGTTTTTGGCCTGCCTGGTTTTGGAATCAGTACCATGCTTGTGTCATAAAAGGAGTTTGGTAGAACTCCCTCTTTGCTTATTATGTCAAATAGTTGTATAGTATTGGGATTAACTGTCCTCTGAATGTTTGATAGAATTCACTGGTGAATCCATCAGGCCCTGGGGATTTTTTCTTAGGAAGTTCTTTGATGGCCTGTTGGATTTCTTTTTCTGATATGGGATTATTTAAGAAAACTATTTCTTCTTCTGTTAGTCTAGGCAATTTATATTTTTGTATATATTCATCCATATCACCTAGGTTGGTATATATATTGCCATATAGTTGGGCAAAGTAGTTTTTAATGATTGCCTTAATTTCCTCTTCATTGGAGGTGAGATCCCCCTTTTCATCCTTGATGCTGTTAATTTGCCTTTCTTCTTTCCTTTTTTTAATTAGAGTAACCAGTACTTTGTCTATTTTGTCTGTTTTTTCAAAGTACCAGCTTCTAGTCTTGTTTATTAGCTCAATAGTTCTGTCACTTTTGATTTTATTAATTTCTCCCTTAATTTTTAGGATCTCTAGTATGGTTTTCTTCTGGGGGTTTTTAATTTGTGTGTTCTCAAGTTTTTTGATTTGCATTTCCAATTCCTTTATCTCTGTCCTCCCTAATTTGTTAATATATGCACTCAGGGATATGAATTTTCCTCTAACTACTGCTTTGGCTGCATCCCATAAGGTTTGAAAGGATGTTTTGCCGTTGTCATTTTCTTCAACGAAATTATTGTTTCTATGATTTCTTCTCTAACTATCCGATTTTGGAGTATCATGTTATTTAATTTCCAATTAATTTTTGATTTGGCTCTCCATGTACCCTTGCCGATCAATATTTTAATTGCCTTGTGATCTGAAAAGGCTGCAGTTAATATTTCTGCTTTTCTGTATTTGAGTGCCATGTTTCTATGACCTAGTGTATGATCTATTTTTGTGAATGTGCCATGTGGTGCTGAAAAGAAAGTTTATTCTTTTTTGTCCCTATTTATTTTTCTCCATATGTCTATTAACTCTAATTTTTCTAAGATTTCAGTCACCTCTTTTACCTCTTCCTTGTTTATTTTTTGGTTTGATTTATCTAAATTTGATAGTGGTTTGTTCAAGTCTCCCACTAATATGGTTTTACTGTCTATTTCCTCCTTCAATTCTCCTAGTTTCTCCATTAAAAATTTGGATGCTATACCATTTGGTGCATACATGTTGATTAGTGATATTTCCTCATTGTCTATACTCCCTTTTAGCAGAATATATTTACCTTCCCTATCCCTTTTGATCAGGTCTATTTGTGCTTTGGCTTTGTCAGATATCATGATTGCAACTCCTGCCTTCTTTCTATCAGTTGAGGCCCAAAAGGTCTTACTCCAACCTTTAATTCTAACCTTGTGAGTGTCAACCCGTCTCATATGTGTTTCTTGAAGACAACATATGGTAGGGTTTGGGGTTCTAATCCAATCTGCTATTTGTCTACGTTTTATGGGTGAGTTCATCCCATTCACGTTCAAAGTTATGATTGTTATTTGTGGATTTGCTGGCATTTTGATATCTTCCCCTAGTTCTGACCTTTCTTCTTTAGCTTTCTCCTTTTGAACCAGTGATTTACTTTAAGTCAGTCCCCCTTGTCCCCTCCCTTGAGATGCTTCCCTTTCTAGCCCCTCCCTTTTTATGCTCCCTTCCCCTTCCCCCTCTCCTTCCCTCCCTTTTTGTACTCCCTCCCCACTCCCCCTCCTTGATTTTCCTTTCTTTCTTGCCCTAATGGATAAGATAGAATTCAGGATCCCACTGGATCTAGATGTTCTTCCCTCTCAGATTTGATTTCACTGAGAGTAAGGTTTAAGTAATTCCACTTCACGCTCTCTTCCTCTCCTTCTCATATGAGAGTTCTTCCTCTCCCCTTCCCATGTGTATCTTTATATGGGAAAGATTATTCTATTGATTCCCCCCCTATTTCTTGAAGTTAATCTTAGTATTATCGTGGTTCCCCCCTCCCTTTTCCTTTCTTTACCCCAACTTTCCCCAAATCTTCTTAATGCCCCAATCTTTCCCTATGCATGTTTCTTCTAACTACTCTTATGATGATACAATTTATGAGAGTTACACAAAACATTTTCTCCACATATTAATATATATAATTTGATGTAAATGTAGTCCTTATAGAAGAGAGTTTGACTTAAAGAAAAAGATAAGATTTATCTCCTTTTCCCTTTCTTTAATATTTACTTTTTCATGTTTCTCTTGCTTTCTGTGCTTGGATATCGAACTTTCCACAGAGCTCTGGTCTTTTCTTAGCAAATGCTTGGAAATCTTCTATTTTGTTGAATGCCCATACTTTCCCCTGGAAGTATATAGTCAGTTTTGCTGGGTAGTTGATTCTTGGTTGGAGACCCAGCTCTCTTGCCTTTCTAAATATCGTGTTCCATGCTTTGCGGTCTCTTAGTGTGTTAGCCGCTAAGTCCTGTGTGATCCTTATGGGAGCCCCCTTATATCTGAAGCTCTTCTTGGCTTCTTGTAGGATTTTCTCCTTTACTTGGAAGCTCTTGAATTTGGCAATTACATTCCTAGGGGTTGTCTTTTAGGGATTTAGTATAGAAGGTGTTCTATGAATCCTTTCTATTTCTATTTTGCCCCCTTGCTCCAGGACGTGAGGGCAATTTTCTTTTATAATATCCTGTAGAATAATATCGAGTTTATTGTTTACCTCTGGTTTTTCTGGGAGACCAATAATACGGAGATTTTCTCATCTCCCTCTGTTTTCCAGATCTGTGACCTTCTCAGTGAGATATTTTATGTTTTCTTCTAATTCATTAATTTTTTGGGTTTGCTTTATTGATTCTTGCTGTTTTATCATCTCGCTTTCTTCGAGGTGCTTAATTCTGGTTGTTGGGGACTGGTTTTGCTTTTCAGCCTTGTCTGCCCTTCTATTGGATGCTTCGAGTTCTTTTTCCAATTAAGCATTCTTATCTGTCAGACAGCTGATCTCTTTCTCCCATTTTTCTTTCCAGGTTTCCATCTTTTGGATAAGTTCCAGTTTGAGATCTTCCAGAGCTTGTTGATAGTTTCCATTTTGGGAGGTGTGTTCTGAATTTTTTTGGATTTCCTCCTCATTCTCCTCTTTTCCTTGGGTACTTCCACCATAAAAGTTTTCAATAGTCACTTTTTTCCCTTTCTTCCTGGAGGCTTGATTTTGGGCCATGTGAGCCATCCCTTTGGTGGTTTTATTCCCCTTTCCTTTTTGGTCTGGGATCTGAGTTATATGGGTGGTTTTTCTGTGAATTTAGGTTGCTTCAGACTAGTTCTTCCCAGGCTCCAAGGTTTCTTAGAGTGCTGGGTCCCTGATCACAGCCACACTGCCCAGGTGTTCAGCTCCGCCCAGATAATCAATGCGTGGTCCGCCCCTGTTGTTTAGCTCTGCGGAGATGTTCTGTGCAGCCGCCCCAAGTACAGCTCCGCTGAAGCGCTGGATTCTCCAGTGAAACCGCCCTGAGACGTTTTTTCCTGGCAGTCCCCAGATCCCAAGGACCCTGGAGTGCCCCCCCCCCCAGACAGAGACGTTCCCCACTCACTCGTTGTCCCGGTGAGCACTCAGGTAGCTCACTCTGGTTTAGTGGGGGAGGTGGGGTGGGGGAAGGGTGGCTCAGTTCACTTTTCTGTGCAAGCTTTTCCTTCTTATTTTAGTGTGGAAATGTTCAAGCCCCACATACCTTTGCCTCTGTGGGGTACTGGGGAGTCCTTCTGTTCCTCCAAAGGTGATTTTATGCTCCTTTGATGTAGTCTATTTCGTTCGGTGCCGGGGAGAGGAAGCGTGTGGTGTCTAGATTGCAGCCATGATTACCCGGAAGTCCTCAGGACAGACAATTCTTTTTCTGGATGGTTCTAATAAGCCAATCTCTATTACCTTTCCTTCACCTTCCCCAAAATTTTGATGGTGGGTAACTGCAATATTGCTGCACCCATCCTGCATGCTTGTAGGATATAAGGTACCTCGAATAAAATTTGATAGTGAATCAAGAATCTATTATGAATTTAATTTATACTTGTGTTTATATACATATATTATTTTAATATATTTTTAATTTAATTTTCTCCTCTTATGTTTTTGGGAGAATTGATTCATATACTTTATAACTTAGCCACGTATCCTGTATAAGTTCTATTGTTGGTGTAAATCCTCCTAAGGGGGAAATTGTATAGTTATCCTAAAAGTTCAAAGTCTAAGATATTTTAAAGTAATTTTAGGAAAAAAATAATTGCCAAAACTCTGGTCCAGGAAAGAAGATTTTCTGGAGAAGATGCTGTTAAGGATGCTTGCAGAAATCATGAGCTTTGGGTTGAATTTTTGGATATAATGAACTGAATGGGGGTTGAGCCCTCCATTTATCCTGATTCTAAACATTTATGCAAAGGGGAATGCCCTCTAAATGGCTCTTTGTCAATATGCCTTTCAATCATTTTTTCTTCTTTCCTTCTCTTTCTTTTATTCTTCAAATTGTAGTAACTCTGTCTATGAAATGTGCAATATCTTTCGTGCACTTATGCTGCTTGGTGAGAAAATCCTAAATGTATGGACTTCATATGTGGACTTCATATATATTCATTGGGGATACCAACATGTTTATCTGGAGAACCAAGAGTGAAGAGACTTAACATGGTGCTCCCCCCAAAAGAATCAGAAGTGGGGACCCAAGGCACCCCAGTGATGAAACATAGGAGTCCTAAAGTCATGTGTGGTTTCTGACTCTCTGATGGGGGCCTGGATCTTTACCTACAGTTAGAAAAGCTATAAACCCCTTTTATCTATCTTTCTTCCTCTTCACTAATAAATGCTTATAAATCCAGTAAATACCCTCCAGATTATCTTCTATTTATTAATACTTTTATAATATCTTTTAATAAAATACAACACATTTAAGTAAATATAATATAATATATAATAAAATATAATATCTTTTATTTATAATATAGACGAAGAGAACTGACACAGATTTCATGTGACAGAATATCTGCACATGGAATGAAGGGAAGCATATATGAGTTTTTAGATACTATGTATAATATAAATTTTCATGTCTTTAAGCACGATTTTCATTTCACAGTGGAGAGGAAGATGGTCTAGAAAACACGGGTTTAAGTTCTGTGTCTTATGCATACTCTCCTCCTCCAGATTCCACTCCTGGGGCCCCAATTTCACATTTTCATTTTCACATTCACATTCACAATTTCACATACTCTTCAACCTGACACTTTTTCTCTAGTGCCAGCCTCTGTCACAATACTGGCTTGGTGGTCCTAGAAAAGTTATTTAAACTCTCATTATTCTAGGCACTACTCCAAAATCATAAATTATAGAGAAGCTACTCATTTACATTGGTAGAAGGAATTTCCTGACCTGGGAGTTCCCTATATTAATGAAATATCAAGTATAATCTCTATCTTATCCCCATACTTATCTTCTCCATCTTGTCTACAAGAATTGCATGAAACACTTTGCTAAGTACTTTATTGAAATTTAAATAAATTCATGATAATAACAATATCAGCATAAGCATCAAAAGCAACAACAATAGCTAGAATTTATATAATGCCTCCCATTGTAGTTCCAAGCAATGTTCTAAGCACTTTACAAATATTAGCAACATGTCACCTACTTACTGCCTCTGGATTTAAAGGGAAGCAGAATTTTTTTTTTGTATAAAGAAATACCTTCTAACAATTAAAGGTGCCCTCAAAATGGAATCTGTTTTATCTGGAGAAAGTGTTTCCTTTTGTTGGAAGTGTCCAAGCAGAACGTGGATGATTACTTGTCATGGACATTTTCAGGGACATTTTGCATTTTTCAGGTATGAATCAAACTAAATGACCACTGAATTCCTTTCCAATTCTAAAATTCTGCCTTCAGTCTATGGGTTTGTTAGTGCTTTGAATTATGTTTTTTGTTTGTTTGTTTTTTTAACCCTTACCTTCCATCTTGGAGTTAATACTGCGTATTGGCTCCAAGGCAGAAGAGTGGTAAGGGCTAGCAAAGAGCTAGGAAGTGGCTGAGGTCATATTTGAACCTAGGACCTCCTGTCTCTAGGCCTGGCTCTCAATCTACTAAGCTACCTAGCTGCCCCCTATGTATTTTTTAAATGCAATTCCTATGATTAAATGAGATTATATTTGTAAAATGTTTAGCACAATGCCTAAAACATAGTAGGAACTTAATAAATATTTGTTCCCTTTTCCCTATTGAAATGAAAAAAGTACTTGTAAATAGAAACAGCGAAATTCTTGAAGTGCTTCACCGTAATTATTTACCTGGGAATAGTCTAAACGTTCTTCCAATATCATCATACTTATTTTTTAGAATGCTACTGCATCATCTGATAATAAATGATTGACTATGTTTTGGTAACTTTCTAATATAATAATTCTTATTTTTTAAGATTTTTTTAAAGATTATAAACTGTGCAGGAAGTGCTAACCTTTTACAGAGGTTTACTCATCAGAAATTCCCAAAGTAATGAAATAAATGCTCTAGTTTAAAAGTAAAACCAATATATGTTAAAATTGCAGCTTTATATCATTTCTCCTTGTCTTATTATCCTTAGACAGGATTTCTAACAATTCATGTTGCTCTATTATATGTACTATAAGAATTAAATAAAATTACTTAATAATTTAATTTAATTCTGATGCCTGGGACAAGGAATATAAATAATTTCAAGTCAAAATTTTAATTTACAATGTGAAAATAATATGAGGATTAATTAAAGCAGGTCTAGTAGAGTGGGAAAAGGAATTAGTTATTATCATGGGTCACAGATGGATGTTTTTTAGCATTTGGTAGCTTTCTTTTTTAACTGATATTTTTCTTGCTAATTAGGTGCTAAATTAGTTTTTGTACCCTCTAAATATCTGTGCCCCAAGGCAAAATCCTGATTTTCCCAACTGGCTTTTATTTTCTATTTATTATAAACATTAACTTTATATTGAAATCTGATTCTATACCATCCAATTATTACTTCTGTATCCATTCCCTATCAGTTGAGAGAGGGGTAAGATTTAGCCAAAGGGATGACACATTACTTCCTTTACTATGATATGTAGGAGAAATTATTTTTCTCTAAGGCATAACAATAATGGATTAGTCCAGCCTTCATTTCTATTTATCTCAAGCTGTATGTATAAAGATTCATTTACAACTATGTGATCAAACTGAATAATGAATTCAAGCTTGCCAACAGGAAACATGCATTCATTTCAAGTCAGTTTAATAACTTTATTTACAAGAGCAATTATCCTGCCAGTAGCTGAGAATACAAAGATCAAATAGTTAAAGATTTAATATGAAAGACACCTTAGAAGTCATCAAGACCAACCCCATCATTTTATGGATGATGAAACTTCGTCCTAGAGAGTTTAAGTGACTAAACCATGGTCACACAGGTAACAAATAGAAGAATGGGATAGGAACTTGACTCTTCTGCCTTCAAGATTCTTTCTATTCCCCAGTACTAAACAAATAACACAATTGCCTCCTTCAAAGAATTTATAATCCTCTACGGCAGCTTCTGCCAGTCTATAGATCATGAGACTGGAAGAAGCGGAAGATTATGAGGTGGAAGAAGTGAATTATTAGAAGGGGGTTCATGAATTTATATTTTCACAAGCATTGTCATTTTGCACGATATTCAACTTCAAATAAAATATGCATCATGACTCAATACAATAATACCTTCCCTAGAAAGAATTTTTGTGATTGTGTAAACCTATTAATATATTTCAAATTTATATCGATATAGCTATAATTAATAAAATAAAAATCTTATAAATATTATTGAATTCTTTTGTCATAGTAATTTTCTCAATTGGTAGGTATCAGTCAAATCCTATCACATATCTGTGATATTTTTTAAATATTAAAAAGTAGCCTTCATATTCAAAAAGGCTAGATTGTCTGTGACATACACAAATAAGGGTGTTACAAAAAAGAATGGGAAGGAGGAGCTATGAGAATAAAAGATGGAAATAAAATATTCTAGGATAATTAAAAGATAGGAAGTTCACTTTCTCCTGAGGGTTCAGAGAAATAATCTTGGAGAATATAATATCTGAACTGAATTTTAGAAGAAAAGGATTTAAATGGCAGAGGATGTGGAGGATGTTTCAAGGATGAGACAAAGTTTGGGCAAATGCATGGCGTTAAGGGATAATAGAGTAAGACTGATTAACAACTGATGGTCTTGTTTGACTGGAATGTAAAGTATATGAAGAAGAGTAATTTAATATAAGATGGGAAGGTAATTTGGAGTTAGGTTCTTGGGGCTGGGGCTTACATGTCAGACTGAGGAATTTGTATTTTACACTAGAACTAACAGAGAACAATGGAAGATTTTAGAGAAGAATAGTAACAAAGTTTTGAGAATGAATAAGGAACCTTATTAAGATTAAAAGAAAAAACATACACTGGTCCAATATAGAGTTGGAGGGACTTGGCACCAGGGAGGCTGAGCTTATATTTTGTTTCACACAATGGCTAATTGTATAATCTTGGACAAATCACTTAATCAACCTCAGTTTCCTCATTTGTAAAATGGAGATAATATCTCCTACTCACAGAGTTGTTGTGAGGATCAAATGAAATAACATATGAAAATGGCTTTGCAGACCTCAAATTATTGAATAAAGGCTAGTTATTTTTTGTTGCTCAATCATTTCAGTTCTATCCAACTCTTCATGATCCCATTTGGGATTTTCTTGGTCAGGTTACTAGAATGGTTTACCATTTCCTTCTCCAGGTCATTTTACAAAGAATGATGAAACTAAGGCAAATAGGGTTAAGTGACTTTCCCAAATTCTGTATAAATGTAGATTTAGAACCTTTAACTTCATTCCCCAGAAGTCCTAATATAATGGGATGGGGGGGGGGGGTTGGCCCGCAGCCCTCCCACGAAAGGAAAGATAGAAGGTTGACCTTGAGAGAAGGATTGACGCTGGATAAGAAAGCAGGCATACACACAAGTAATGTTTAACAATAGAGCTCCACAGAATAAGCTCAGCTACATAGCATTCACTAGGATCTGAACCAGTAAAGTAGCTTCAAACTAACATACGGGAGTAAGCAATGAACATGGAGATTATCTGAGAGAAAAGCCATGATCCCTTGCAGCCTGGGCTGCAGGAATGGATCAGTCCAGCTTGAGGAGAGGAGATCAAGAAAGAAATCACCTTCCTTAGAGCTGGTACTCTAAGCAAGAACCACTTGAGGATAAGAGATTGAGGAGGAAAGGTCTTTCAGGAAGAGAGAGAAAGATAGAGAGGGAGGAAGTTAAAAGCTCCAGGAAAGACAGAGATAGGTGAGAGGTGATAAGGTAAAGAGAGCTGGCTCTCTGTGGAGCTCCTATTTATTATTATTGAGAAGCAAATGTACACCATACATAGGGATGAATACATAGTGGATTGCCATTGGGTAATTGTAAATTACGACAAGGTATAGGTGTGGTTTGTCTCAGCCAGGTGAGCACAAAGAAACCTGATTTCCCGCCTAAACCTGGTGGATGCTGGGATCAAGGGTCAAAGGCTTTACTTGCCATGCGCAGGACTGAGCATGCTCTCTCCTAAGGCAATCTTTACAATTTAACAATTTCCCTTGATCATAGATAGGTGTGGACTGCTACATCTTAATATTTCCAAAATTCCCTATAATCTCCCCTGCATCTCTATGTTGGCGAGATCACATTATTGGTATTTAACTGTTAGTAATGCTTCCCAGACTCTCTTTTTTTTTGCATGATGTAGTAATGGTGATGTAGTGGTGATGGTGGTAAGGTGGGAAAAATTTGAAAATGGCTAACCAGCCATGGGCACGTGGTTTTTAATTTGTATCCTCTTTTTTCCTTGATTTTTAATGATCTTTAATAAATCTCCTAAACTATAAGATTTTTATTATTAGAGATATAATTTTAGATTTTACAATCCCACAACTGCTCCCATCTGCAGCTAGATTTGAACTCAGGTCTTTCTGATTCCAAGTCTAGTACTCTATCCACTGTTCCACCTAGATGAACCTAATTATTATAATAGCTTATTATTATATGAAGTTTGTTGTGTTTTGTACATATATTTATTATATATTTATATTTATATTTATTTATATTTATAAATTTATATACATATGTTACATATAAACAATTATACATTTATAAATGTATAATTGTTTATATGTTTATATGTAGATGTTACATATAATTATATTTTTATGAATGCTTACACATAGATGTTATATATATGTAGATATAATCTGTGTCTCTAATTGCTCTTCACAAAACAGTTTTCTTCTTCCTGCCTTGTTTCTCTAACTTACCAGAAATGATGGGTATTTATACCTTGAGAATCCCCCTCCTGACTACATAGTTACAAGAGAAAGGAAGAAGGATAGGAGGGAAAGGAGGAAGGAAAGTAGAGAGTTAAGTAAGAGAATAGAATCTCTAACAATCACCCCAGGGGCCCTGAAGCAACCCACAGAGGATATGATTCTGATTAAGACCAATTCTGGGCTCTTGTTTTCCTCTTGGGGGTTTGGACTTGCTTATGCCAGCTTTGTAGAAACTACATTCTCCTATGCCATCTTCTCCTAATATACTATAATTGATCGAAAAGTCACTTAGTTACTGATTCATATTTATGTTTTAGGCACATAGAATGAATGAATAAGGAGGCATTTCCACAGCTGAACCAGAAACTGAAATGTCTTTAGGGGATCCCACCTTTTACCTTTTCTCTGGGAAAGAATATCAACAAACAAAATGTTCTCCAGTTTTATTACTGCCCAGAGACCAATTGGGCTGCATACCGCCTTGATTTACTATTCCCAAACTGCAGTCAAAACTCCTATAGGGGGCTCATGTTCTTGTCAGCACTGAGTTTCTTATTTCCCACCTACGTACGTGTTCAGTGAGCAAGTCTATCTAACAGCTGCTGTAAGTTTAGTCACTAGTGGACCTCAAAAAGGAAGTTCGCAGATGTTTATCTTTATCCTTTGTGGACTGAACCAGGTGGTTGTTTCCATTTAGGCCAGCAAGGGACAAGAAAGTGAGAAGGCTTTATTATATGCAATAGCATTCCACAGTGTTCTTATTGCTTTAGTTATACAGTCAGGGCAATTTGATTACCTCCCTGCCATGAGCTCTAGGACTGGAACCATTGCAATGGCTTTCCTAGGTGCTGAAAAGAGTACCACATACTCTTACACTAGAGGCTCAGAATTGCAAGGGCAATATAAATCCCAAAGGAATCTAGTCAGGCACTGACAGGATCCATATTCTTTCAATACCATGTGAGCTTTTTTAAGTCTATCATTTAAAAAGAGGAGCATTGCATATAAAACTTTGAGTCTATTTTTGTAAAGTTTGCATTAAATTTAAGTTATAACATTTCCCTGTTTGAATCCCCTTCTTAATTTATTTTCATTTTCAAATATGTTATTAATAATGTTCTCTTTTTGGCATCTATATCATCATTCAGTAATTATCCTCCCACAGAAAACCTCTTATATTGTGTCATCAAGAAAAAAATCAATAAATTAACCATTTCTGAAAAGAATATTTCTCATTCTAGAGATCTTTCCACCACTTCATAAGAAAATAGGATCCTTGATCAAGAACTAAAAGGGAACTTGGAGGACAACAAGTCTGTTCCCATGAAATTACATATGAGAAAACTGTGACACAGAAGTGACAAGTGTCTGAGGTGGGATTTGAACCCAGGTTTTCTAGATCCCAAGTCCAATATAGAAGGCATGCTATCTTTCAGATAAAGAAATCAAAACTATTAATAGGCACATGAAAAAGTGTTCTAAATCTCTTATAATCAGAGAGATGCAAATCAAAACAACTCTCTCACACCTAGCAGATTGGCTAACATGACAGCAAAGGAAAGTAATGAATGCTAGAGGGGATGTGGCAAAGTAGGGACATTAATTCACTGCTGGTGGGGTTCTGAACTGATCCAACCATTCTGGAGGGCAATTTGGAACTATGCCCAAAAAAAGATAAAAGACTGTCTGCCCTTTGGTCCAGCCATTGCACTGCTGGGCTTGTACCCCAAAGAGATAATAAGGAAAAAGACTTGTACAAGAATATTCATAGCTGCGCTCTTTGTGGTGGCCAAAAATTGGAAAATGAGGGGATGCCCTTCAATTGGAGAGTGGCTGAACAAATTGTGGTATATGTTGGTGATGGAATACTATTGTGCTTGAAGGAATAATAAAGTGGAGGAATTCCATGGAGACTGGAACAACCTCTAGGAAGTGATGCAGAGCAAAAGAAGCAGAACCAGGAAAACGTTGTACACAGAGACTGACACACTGTGGTAACAATCGAACATAATGGACTTCTCCATTAGTGTCAATGCAATATCCCTGAACAATCTGCAGGCATCTAGGAGAAAAAACACTATCCACAAGCAGAGGACAAACTGTGAGAGTAAAAACGCCAAGGAAAAGCAACCGCTTGGCTACAGGGGTTGAGGAGACATGTCTGAGGAGAGACTCTAAATGAACACTCTAATCCAAATACCAACAATTTGGAAATGGGTTAGAATCAAGAACACATGTGATACCCAGTGGAATCGCGTGTTGGCTATGGGATGGGTTGGGGGGAGGGGGAGGAAAAGAAAATGATCTTTGTCTCCAACAAATAATGTTCGGAAATTACCAAATAAAATAATTTTTTTTTAAAAAAAGCATGCTTCATTATTTGTCTTCTGAAGTCATGATTGATCACTGAGGCAATCAGAGTTCTGAATTCTTTCAAAATGTTTTTCCATTAAATTATTGTGTTCATCATGGAAAGTGTTCTTCTAGTTATTAATAGCTTTCCAATGTCAGAGAAAATACATATATAATTATGTTACATATGAATATATAATTATATACATACTTGTATGTTTCTTCTCTAGTAGTCAAATTTGACCAATTTTTAACATATTTGAGGTAACGTCTAGACAGGTAAAATGATTCCAGGCTATTTAATCTGACAACTTTTAGGCCTTAGGTCATCTAATTCTTTATTATTTAAATAAGAAGTCATGTTGTTCATAAAAGTGCTTAAATGATTGGTTTGTGTTGTTTTATCTGTGCTCTTCCATTTTACCATAGGTAGGGATTGGCCAGTGTTGCCACAACAAATGAAAGCACCACTGTGAATTGGAGGAGCAGTGACCAGAAGATAATAGATCATTTCTGATAAACTCATCTAACAAACCCCAAACTATAACATATCTGAAATATCACCTAACATAGTCTAGGTCCATAATTGCATAGACAGTTTGACTTCACCAAAAAAAAAAAATAGTTGTATAACACTTACTCTAGAATGTAGTGCCATTATGCTCCATTGGTGATATAGATGAAGTACATAAAGGCATTTTCTATTTTGACTCGATGGCCATAATATTATCACAGAGTAGCCAAATAGTAGTGGTCCCTTAACTTAAACAAATTTCATTCCAACTTGACATATCACAGTTCTGTTAATGGTGTAAGATTGTTTGGACTATAAATACATAACAGAAACTTTAATACTGTTCTATAAATTGTTTCTTAATCTGCTTTGCTGCCAAGATCATGTGTTTGGTATGCAGTGCTGTACATAGAGATAGTGTGGATAGTGGGAAGAACTCTGAATTTAGCCGGAGAGTACCAGGGTTCAGATCCTATATTTGCCACTTATGAATGATCTTTGGCAAGTTATTTCAGCTCATTGTGCCTCAGTTTCCCCTTTATTAAAAGTTTGGTTAGATTAGATGGATCCTTCCTGATTTTTTTTCAATATCAAATTGTTTCTTTCATTAACTTAAACATTAATAAAAGTTGGACAGATTGTAAATTAAAAATGAGAAATCTGTTTAATTCAAACAGAATACATTCAGAAAAGATTACTTTTCTTCTAATCTGAGACACATAGCATATAAAAATAAAGATAACTTCAGCAACAATCCCTCAGGAGAATATCAATTGACAAAATTAACTTTTTATAGGTCAGTGATGCCGAATCTTTTACAAGCCAAATGCCCAAACTGTTGCATGTGAGCCCCCTGCCTTACCCCAGACAGGGGAGGGAGGGAAAGCTCCCATTGGGCTGCTGGGCAGAGGGGCAGGTCATGTGAGAAATGTGCTCAGGTGTGGTGGTGAGGGGAAGGGGAGCAGTCCTCTCTGGCATACTCCTGCACACGTGTCATAGGTTCACCAGCACGGGTATAGGTCATTTATTTCTCCATTGGTTTTGAGAGTGAGGAGCCACATTTCAATTGTGAAGCCTTTTCTACAAGCACCAGAAGATGAACATTTTGGCTAGTATATATTCAGTGATCTTCCATTTAGCTTTAGTTCATTGAGTACAGGCTGATGTAAGAATCTGCTATGTATTACCAGTTATATTACTTTGAACTGTTTCTATTGTCTTCATCAGCCTTGTGGGTTCCACTGGATTCGTTCAAACAGCTCACCTTTATCTACCTCTATTCCCTCCTCTTAGCAACACGGGCTGTTGACGTCAGCAGACTTATTTTGGGAAACTGTGCTGTGCTTGGGATCAGAGCACTTTGGTACCCCAAGGACTTGAAGTGAAACTTTGTAAATTTATACATTAATTGACTAGTCAAGAATTTACTCAGAGAAAACAATGGCTTTGTATACTGATTTCAAAATGCATTATAAACAAATCTTGTGTAGGCATCTATAAGATGGTCTTAGCCATAAAATTGATTGTAGAAAAAATCAAGATTATGCTTTATTTTGTTTTTTAAATCTGTTACATTAGACTAGCTTTGCCCAGGCAAGCCTTGGACCACAGCCACTCTGAGGATCAAATAACACTCTTCTTAGTACACAGTGAAGTTATATTCAAGCACTTAAAAATATAATAATGCCTAGAATTGTTTGATTTCACTCTTTTTTTAGCTTATATGGGGAAGATATTTTTGTGGCAATTTTGTGATGTTCCTTCCTTTGAACTGATGCCCTCCAGAATCCAGAGCAAAAGTCAAAGAAAGCATTTTAAACCAGGTTATAGTTGCACATACCTGCATTTCCAACCATTTGGTAATCTGAGATCAATGGATTGCTTCTGTTTGAGATTCTGACTGGTACTAATATGAGGGTGCTGGAGGAGGGGTAGACTGGATGAGGATGCAAACAGAACAGGTCAAATTTTCTGCGCAGATCAGCCTAGGAATATTCCACAGCCAGTCTGGGCACACTAGGGAAACCTAGACTTCTTCCTTATGAACACCCCCCTCCATAAACATATACACATTTAAGTAGACCTTTGCATAAAAAAGACAATCAATGTGTATGAGAACTTAGGTCCTGAATTTCAAATTTACTAAAAGCAAATAACTGAAAATAAAATATTGGAGCTTAGAGGAATAGTTTATACAATCTAAATATTAAAAAAAAAGCTTGAAAATGGTACCAACAGCATAGAGAAAAACAAATCATTTGCTTTTCTTGCTTCTGTGAATCAACCTACTCTAGTACATTGAGGAACTTGAGTAGGATTTTAAATACAAACTCTGTTTATTTGGGGAATTCTTGGAAAAGTCACCTTCCATTACAAATGTTTTTATTTATATTTCTAACCAGCTGGGAATTGGGTAAACCATTTAAAAAAGCCAAGGTAACTCATCTCACAAGAGTATTGTGTGCGTCAATTAGAGGGAGGAGTGATGGTCAAGATTTATAACTACAAAGTGCTGTGTTACACTGTCTTTGCCTTGGTACATAAAGGTTTAAAACTGATATACTGACAAGGAACCCCCAATAACTAATTTTTGAAAATTACAGTATCAAGGATGAGTGCTTGTGATTTAATTTGAATGTGATAGATTCGAACAGGAAGGTCTTTTTTATTTTGATATTTTTATGCTTTGGGGAGTTTCTTTTAAGAAAGGGATTTTTTCCCCCCTCTGGGTCTTGGTATTCGATAAAAGTACATTTTTCAAAGTTTTCTTTATATTTGCTAAGAAAAGAAAAAGAAGGCAAGACATGAAATGTAAGATCTAGTGTCCATTTAGCTATGTATTTAAGGAAAAAGTAGCCTAAAGTTGAATTCTTAAATATCATCTATTTTTCCCTAATATAGATATGGTTTAAAAGTTAAGGTTTCTAGAGGTACTGTATATTGAAATTAAAATTAAACTATGCATTTATCTTATATCACTTATCCTGAATCTAGTAACCATAAAAATATTCAAATATACAAACAAAAAAGTTTAGGATTATACACGAAATTACAAACTTCTGTTATTTATAGTTCTTTAAAAATTTTTGCATATTAACTTTGACAAGATGCTAACAAAAATGTTTAGTTGACTTCTGTTTCTCTTGAATACTTTTTTTTGGTTTATTTTTCTGAGTTTTTTTACTGCTATTATAATTCATCTCATTCTCATTTTTGAAAGAGCAAATTCAGGTAGAACTGATTCTAATTCTATTATTCTTTTATATTTAATATTCCAAGTATTATAAATGTATATGTGTATAGTTGGGTAGCTTGGTGGTGCAGGTGGATAGTGCTGAGTCTGAAGTCAGGAAAATTTGAGTTCAAATTTGGCCTCAGACATTACTAACTATGTGAACCAGAGGAAGTGACTTTACCCCATGTGCCTGTTTCCCCATCTGTAAAATAAATGGGAGAAAGAAATGACAAACCATTTCAGTATCGTTGCCAAGAAAATCTCAAATGGAGTTACAAAGACTCTGAAATGACTGACCAATAATGAGTAGATATATAATGTGTATATTCTAACTACTTTTGTAAAAGAATTTTAAAAAATTGAGACAAGCTCCTTATCTAAAGGCATGTTGAAAACATTTTTGGGAAAACCCCCAAAATAGGTTGACAGGGATGTTTATTATCATTATTATTATTATTCAATACTTATGCTATTTTCTTCTCTCTAAGAGCCATGTCTGTTGCATTTCCCTTCTGGGTTTGAGGATATGACAAATTTAAGAGGGTCATTCATTTCATCTGCTATTATTGGCTTGAGCCCCCATTGGCTATGTTCCCTCATTTTTTGGAAGACCAAGAACTGGTTCTTCAGTTCTATTTAACCACTTACCATCAGGTTGGTTTTAAAAATGATATTTCTATCAAACATATAGCAAGATGAAACTCTAGTTTAGTTAGATTTTTCTCTATAGGATAGCATTCAAATTTGAAATTGTAACCACATAATAGTTCTACTTCAGGGGTAACTACCCCTGAATTGCTCAGTGGATAGAAAACTGGGCCTAGAGTCAGGAAGGCCTGAGTTTAAATTGGATTTCAGATACTGACTATATGACTCCATGCAAGTCACTTAATCTCTGTTTTCCTTAATCCATCAGAGTAGGAAGTGACAAGTAATTCTAATATTTTTGCCAAGAAAACATCGTAGATAGTATTAGTGTCCAATGGTCCATGGGGTCACATACTCATTTTACATATGAGGAAACCAAGGCAGAGAGCTGGAGTTACTTTTTCAGGGTCACATAGCTAATAAATATCTAAAGTCAGATTTTAACTCATGTCTTCTTGATTCTAGGACCATTTATCTGTCCATTACACCACCTAGCATTCATACAAACCAAATTATAAACAAGTCATTTTTCAATACTTCTGGAGCTTTGGGGCAAATCCTTTTTTAATCCTCAGCAAAAAAAAAAATGTTCTTGGGCATGTCTAAAGGTTGTTTCTATTTTTTTAGTGATGTAAGCAGTGAATGCTTTCAATAAAGTACATAAACTCATAATTGGCCCTTACTTATTAGGCTCACTAGAGCTCTCTCATCTGTTGGTAATAAATATATGATGCCTTCTGTTAAGATGAAATTAGGCTTGTATCTGAGACAAAGCTGATAAAGAGCTTTGCACCATTATAAGCATTTGAGTAAATAATTAATGATCTTATCCAGTATGGCCTCAGTTTTGCAAAGAAGCTAGAGTTTCAGTCACTTCCTTTGGCATAGAGTTGTGTCGTTTGTTGTATTAATGTTGTGTAAGAGTTGAGAATATCATTGAGAAAAAAGAATGAAAAATGAAATTCCTTCTCATCCCTGGTGAGTTTTGTTTCCCGTTTTGTTAGAATGTTTTGGGGTATAATCACAACACATATGCCTTCCGTCTACTTCATGCTTGATCCCTTCAAAGGTCAGTACTTATAAGATTAAAACCATTTCCAGCAGGTGTTATATTGAAATTACCCATTTGTTACAATTTGTTCCAATTTGTTTTGCCTTCTTTTGGTGCCAGAAAATAAATACCACTTGTTCCATTGTCCTCCATGTCAAACCAGTTATTATCATAATTTTGAATTGGGCCAGTCTGCAATGTTATTATATTCTGCATATTTCTAAAATTCACAAGAAGAGTTCATCACACTAAGTAGGCTGCTATTCCAATCAGTTATATCATGAGACCCAGTTGGCCAGAATTTCAGGGGCCTTCTCAGGTCTTACCTACCTTAGCAATTTTAGCACACACAGAGGCACTTCCATACAGCACTCTAGATGGAATTTTCTTATTAGGTATTTTTCCTCTTACCATCTCCTCCCACCCCTCTAACACAACATAGATGTTGAGTTGGACTTTGAAGGGGTTATTATTATTATATCTTGCATTTATGTAGTACTTCAAGACTTATGAAGCTCTTTCCATGCTTTAATTTATTTGCTTCTCACAACTAGGAAATGAATGTTATTATTATACCCATTTTATAGGCAAAGAAAGGGAATCAAATAACAGGTAAGTGACTTGCCTTGGTCATATAGCTACTAATTGTCTAAAGCTCTGTTTGAACTCAGAACTTCTGGGCTCTAAGTCTAATGTTTTATCCGTTATGCCAGCAAAAGTAGGGCAGTAAATAGAGTATTAAGATTTGGAATCAGGAAGACCTGAATTCAAAAATCTGCCTTAGCTTTATGCTACTTACTAGCCATATGACCCTTGGTATGTCCCTTAACTTTTTTTAATCACAGTTTTCTCTTCTAGAAAATTGGTACAGTAATACTTATAACCTGTCAAGGTTGTTGTGAGGATTGAAGGTGATATATATAAAGTGTACTTTGTAAACCTTAAAGCTCTATATAAATCCTATCTATTATTACTTTCTTCTAGTATTTTAAATAGAATTCAGATAGAAATTAGAACTGAGATAAGTTGTTGTAATTGTTTTATATTATATATACTGTAGACTATTGAAAATTAGGTGAATAACTTTTTGTAATTGAATAAAATTATGAGAATTTCAATTTCTTCTCTTACACTTGTATTTTGAAATATCTTCATGTTTCAATTTTTTTCACAAATAATGATGCTATGAATATTTTTGCATTGTATGTTCATTTTAGTTATGGTTGTATAGCATTAGAACAAGTTATGGTTGTATAGCATTAGAACAAGTTCTCAAAAATGTTGGTGTCTTTATAACATCTTAAATTATATTCTAAATTAAAACAAAATTTATGATGACAAACCACATGTGATGTCAAGATATCTACAAGGCATCCCAGAAGTCTTAGTGAAGCCTAAGCTGATTAGATTTTATTAAGTTTGTTTCAGTATTATTTGGAACACCCTTTATTTAGTGAGTTCTTATTTCATATTACTAATTGCCCATTTGACATTTCAAACTGGATATTCTATGGGCATGTTGAATTCATTGTATACAATAAAATAATTCATTATCTTTCATCCTCAAACACATTCTTCTTCTGAACTTTACTGTCTTTGTGAAAGGCATTAACATTTTCTCAGTCATTTAGGTTCACAACCTTAGAGTTCTCTTTACTCCTCATTTTTCTTAT
Source organism: Monodelphis domestica (assembly GCF_027887165.1). Classification (NCBI taxonomy): domain Eukaryota; kingdom Metazoa; phylum Chordata; class Mammalia; order Didelphimorphia; family Didelphidae; genus Monodelphis; species Monodelphis domestica. The sequence continues at coordinate 217,721,099 of NC_077234.1, forward strand.
CTCCCAGATATAATCATTTGGCAAATCTCATTGATACTAGTTCCACTGCATCTTTTGCATCCATTTTTTTTCTCTCTACTCACATAATCAACACACCAAATCATGCCCTTGTCCTCTCTATCCTAGACATTATTTTCCTAATTTATCTTCCTACTTCAAATCTCTCTCTTTTCTATTCTGTCCTCTTTATTTAATAAATGCCTATAGATTTATTGACTAAATTAAAACCAAAAAGATCATTATAACATTTAAGTTTGGCAGTGATTTGTGCCACTGGCTTAAAATATCATGAAGTCTAGAAGAAATTATAGTTTCTTTCATTTTTGGTGAGGATAAATGCTTCACTTTATTTCTCTAATTTTAATCAGAAGAAAATAATAATGACCTTTTGTTATGATGTGCTAAGCTTCTGTGAAACCAAGCCACTTTTCTTGTCACTACTAAAATTGTCCAAACTCATGTGTTTTACAGAATTTCAAATCTTCTCTTTAAGAATGGTTTAGAATACAATGAACAAAACAAAACTACCCAGCCCTTTCTTAACTGTAACACATGGACTCTGAAATAAAGGAAAAATGTCAAAGTACTGGAGAATATGACTAATATTCAATGCTGTTGGCTACAGTATTGCTTTCTTAATATTAAATTAATATTAAAATTAAAATTAACATATTGTTAATGCATTTTCATGCATCCAGACAGACTAATGTGAACACACATAACATACGTTGGCAATAGAGTACACATATACCCCTTTACATATTTGTTCAGATTCTTAATTTATGGGGGGACCTCAAAGATATCTTTACTAATATTAGATTTAATTAATTAATTAATATTAAAGCAGCACTGATGTTTGCCTTAGGAAAGTAGGATTCAATGGACAGAGTGCATCATATTTGTTTGCATTCATACTCAGAGGTTGGAGGACTCCAGAAGTATCTAGTCTGACTTTGCACTCCAAAAATGTATATCTCAAAGGATAATGATGTAGCTTGAACAAGCTGCTAATTCATTATTCTATGAGACCTGAATGATTATTCTCACTTGAGAATATATGTTTGTGTTGAGAGGCAGCTTGTCAAAAGTGATATAGTACTGGTCTTGGTGTCAGGAAGGTCTGTGTACAGATCTGGGCTCTTGACACTCTCTGCCTATTGGACTCCGAGCAAGTCACCTAACATCCTTTTGCTTCAGAAAATTCCATAAGATTTAGGTCATACTTATGAGAAGGGATGCTATCCACATCCAGAGAAAGAAATGTGGGAGTAGAAACAGAGAAGAAAAACATGGCTTGATCACATGGGTTGGTGGGTACATGATTGGGGATGTAGACTCTAGACAATTACCCTAGTGCAAATGTCAATAATGTGGAAATAGGTCTTGATCGATGACATGTGTAAAACTTGGTGGAATTGAGTGTTGGCTGTGGGGGAGGGGAAGGAAAGAACATGAATCATGGAACCATGGAAAACATTTCTTAATTAATCAATTAAATAAAATTGACATAAAAGAAAAAAGTCACAAATGAGATGTGATATGATACCATTCAGAGTTAATAGAATCATAGAATTAGAGTTCAAATTGTCCTCATCCAATCCTCTCATTTTCCAGATGAGAAGCCTGAGGCTCAAAGAAGCTATAAGACTTGCCCAGGGTCACACAATCAGGAAAAATCAGATGTGGGATTTGAATCAAAAGCGAATCCTGATTCTGAATCCAACATGCTATTTACAACCCAATGTTGCCTTTCTTAGTGGATAGGCAGTTGCTACATCAGAGTTACTCACATTGATGAAATCACAGATGTCTTGAGCATATGCTTATATTATCTTAAGAAGCCTAGACTCATAAAATAGGTCTCTTTTTAAAGTTGTGTACTGAATATATGGAATAATTAAACTTTCATTTGGATAAATGGTAGGGTCACAATGAGAAGATATTTATCGAATTCCTACAAGTACATAATTTTGCATTAGGCACTGTATTGTATATTTGAAGTATAAAAGAACATTTTGGTCTTAAAGGAATTTATAATCTTTTAGCATCATACAGATATCATGCCTTGTCTCATCCAGTGAGGGGAGTACTTGATGAGGCAAACCGGGACTGGAGCTGCTTGGGGCAGAGGCTGTCTCCATCTGTCACATGGAAAGCACAGAGAAGCTGGATTGTTTGAAACCAAGTTGGAAGAGAACTAGAAATATGCAATTATGTTCAGACTTGGGATGGGGAAGAAGCAGTAAAGAGACTGCAGATACTAGCTACAGCTGAATAAAACAAACAGCAAATGTGACAACTGTTTTGGAGTCTAGTCATCAGAATAGACTCTTTGCTTTGCTCCACTTTCATATGTCAGTTCATCATTCAAAGAATTATGGTATATCTCTCTCTAGAAAGGAACATAAGATTGAGTAATTAAATACCACGAGCAGTTGCAGTGTTAGGAGACTGACTTTTCTGTCCATTTAACTTTGTTCAGAAACTATCCCACTCAATGTTTTTTTTTATCAAGAAAAGCAGAGTCCTTGGGTGAAGTCTCTTTTGGGGGTCTTCCTGTGGATTAGTAGACAGAAATTTGGCCTCAGAATTAAGGATAAAGTTGCTATTGATGGGTCAGTTTATCTAAGATCATATTCAGAAAGAAGGCTTCCTTACAGAATATTATAAATATAGCACATGGAGAAGAATGGAGAGTATCCACACCTAAGCTAGCTGAGAAAAAAAGATCTCCATGTATGAAAAGTCAAAACTTTAGGTCAACAAATGATAGTATATATGATTAAATGCCAAATGAATGGTAGAGATGACGTATATAGAAATTCAGAGGAAGGAATGTCTGAATACAATTTTAAGACCACTAACGTCAAATATCCTATTTTAAAATAATAAAATCTTTACTTCATTAATTATAACAATAACTAATATTTTCGCATCTTTAAATGCAGCTATATTTGCTACATTTGCCACGAAAGTAAAATCAATACTGTGTGCCTTTTTCCATTTTTAATTCTTTGCTAAAGAACCCACAATTAAATAATAGCTTTTTTCCCCACATACTGAGCACATTCAGGGTATTCAACTAAGCAGTATTCAAAATGTCCAGGTTAAAGGAAAACATATGGTTTCATTATCTTATCTAATCCATCCAAAGCAGGAATTAGTATGTTCACATTAATTTTGATGAATCTTCTGGATTTATTCTGGATTTCTTCTCTAATGATTGGTAATTGTAGAGGGTGTGGTTTCTTGTTAGCAGATTGCTGTGGAGAGTTGCCTTGAATCCTTAGCTGAAAAAAAAAAGTTATTTATGTGTTTTCCATAAGGACTTCAATGGCAGCTTTTCCCAGCAGATTTCTCTATAAGGTAATTAAATGCCTTCCCAGGAAAGGAGACATCTTTAGGGGAGGGATCTATTTTCCTGAATGTATAACTCCAGCTGAGCTTATAAGACTAAGGTAATTTATCCTGATAGAAATAAAAGCCTCTATTAGTCAAATAAGACAATGGCATTGATTATAGACCAATGTGATTATATAATTATTCCAGGAGGATATAAAAGGACTTATGTCTCAAGATTATTGTTTTGGTCCCCCCCCCCCCCCAGCATATCCAGGTGTCTAGTTGGCGGGATCCTAACAAAGTCTATGACCACTGAACTTGAATTCTCTTTTAGACCTGATAACCCCTGGACTAGTATTTCCCAATTGCCAATCTGTAGATTAGTACTCTCCCTTTGAAACTGTTTACTTTTCTGCAAAGGTCCTAACTTCTTAAAACTTGTAGAGAGACAAACTGACTAGTCTTTTGACCCTTCTTTAGTCTTGTACACTGCGTTTCCCATGTCCCAAATCTCTCCTTCCTAGATCCCAAATGTACTGTTTCTTTTTTTTATTTAAATTTATTTTGTTTCACTAAAATACTCAACCAAATACCTTTCTCCCTCATCTACCCTTATTGAAGAAGGCATCATTTGATGAAAAGATAGTTCTAAAACTCTCTTAATGTATACTTATTTATTAGTTCTTTTATTGGAAGTGGACATACACAATCATTCTTCAAACAATATTTTTTTGTTTATGATATTCTCTTGGTTCTGCTCAGTTTGCTTTTCATAATTTCATGTAGATCTTTCCATGATTTTCCAAAATTAACCTGCTCATCATTTTTGATGCTACAGTAGTAGTCCAACATAATCATGTGCCACAGCTTGTTTAGCCATTTTCCAGTTGATAGTTCAATTTCTAGTCCTTTGCTACCACAGAGAGCTGCTCTAAATATTTTAGAACATATAGGTTCTTTTCCTTTTGGTATGATGAACTTGGGAAATAAACCCAATATTGTTATTATTGGCTCAAAAGTTGGACAGTTTTATGTCATTGGGCATAATTCTGGATTTCTCTCCAAAATGGTTAGATCATGATCCAGAACACTGTGGAGATACAGCCATTATTCATCTCATTGGATTAGGAGCAGATGGTGCTGCCCAAGAAGCAGGAGAAAGGCTTGGTCCAGCTGCAGAAAGGGAAGAGCAGAAACCAACACAATAGAGAACATGTGGCAGTGGTAGGAAAGTGACTCTGCATAGTCCAGTCATAACAGAGTTTGGCATGACCAGGGCAGAATTGGTCAGAACTCAGCCCAACAAGATCCAGCCTCATCAGGATTTAGAAGAATCCAATTTAACTCAATATGAACTGCATCTGAACTGAATAGCTGCAACCGCCACTCCCCAAACACAAAGCAGGCCAAATAGACGACCTCTGCTGAGTGTTCAATCTGGGGCCAAGACAAGCTGAAGCCATCCTAGGCACAGTACAAATGAGGGACAATATTCCCTTCCCCCTTCCCCATCCCCATACCCCAGGAATGTAGCTAAGCTTCAGCATATAGACAAAATTATAGAAAAAATAACACCCAAATGAACAAAAGAGAGAGGAAGCTAAACACCAGAAAAAATATTTTTGTTATAGAGATGACCAAAATGCAAGTTCAGAAGAAGACAGCAAAAAAGGGGGGGGGGGGGGAAGAAAAGAAAAAAAAGAAAAAGAAAACATGTGATGTTCAAAGGAAAATGTGAAAGGATATCATATCCAAAATGAAATTGTAGAAGAACTCCTAAAAAGTATGAAAAATAAAATCATAACAGACTTAGAGGAAAAATTAGACAAGAAACTGATTGAAAAAATCAACAGCTTAGAACAAAAACTTACCAAAGGATGTGGTTCCCTGAAAAAGGAAATACAATATCTAAAACAGAAAAATAACATCCTAAGAAAGGAAGTACAAAGCCTCAAAAAAGAAAATGGCTTCCTAAAAATTAGAACTTGAAAAATGGAAGCTAACGACTTCATAAGGCAGTAGTAAACAATAAAACAAATTTAAAAGAATGAAAAGATAGAAGAAAATCTGAAATCTCTCACTGGAAAAACTAAAACATTGAATCAGTTCACTTTTCCACCAACAGTATATTAATATCCTCATTTTCACACATCCCCTTCAATTTATCATTTTGTCTTTTTTATCATTTTAGTAAAATTTATAGGTGTAAGATGATGTCTCAGAATTGTTTTGATTTGCATTTCCCTATTCAATGATAGCTTTTTTTATGTAGTTATATGTAGCTTCCATTTCGACTGAGTTTCAAAGAGCCATCTTGATGAGACTCTGGAGGGCTTTAAATATAATACTATTTTTATTAATAAGAAGAACATATGTTTGATTTTCATCACACTTTCCAGATGTAGGGTGTTTGTTGATGGGATACATACCATCTACAGATATCAACAACTGGTCTACCTTTAATTTAATCTTAGAAAGTTGCCTGAGAATGGAGAGGTTAAGATCTACTACTAAAACTAGCACACATTCATGTAGTGCTTTAATGTTTTGCAATATCTTCAAACAGTCTTGCTAGGTAGGAGCTATTCATTAGCATCATTCCTATTCTACAGATAAGAAAATTAAGGTTAATAAATAATAATTAATTTGTCCAGGGTCACATAAATCCTAAGTATCTGAATTATGATTCAAACCAAGGCTTTCCTAACTCCAAATTTAGCATTCTATTCATAGCATTATGCTGACTTGTCAATGGTCACAGACTGGAATTGAAAACAGTATCTATCTGTTGGTTCCAAGACCAGCCAACTATTCATTATGTTATATTGACTCCCTGAGACAAAAATTACTAATGATAAGGAAATTAAAACTCAGAGATCTTAAGTGACTTACCTAAGGTCACAAAGTAAGTATCACAGGCAGAATTTGAAACCTTTGGATGTTCAAAGTCCAATCCTCTTTCCACTAAAATACATTGGTTTTTTTAAGGGTGGAAAATTAATGAATGCAGTTCAGAACACTCCCACAGGAATTATATTAAAATGTAGTGGGATATATTTAACAAAATAAATAAAAATGCAATGAAAATGTACATATAATACTGCATTTTAAAATTTAGTTAATTTGTGATACCAGGACACCCTTATACATAATGTCCCCTGTTTCTATTTCAGTTTGACACCACTGCTTTAGGCTCTCTTGTAAATTATTTCTAGACCAAAATGTTGTTATTATTGTTTTTGTTGTGTGTGCATGTGTATCCTAGTTAGAACCTTAAATCTGGAAGCAGAAGATCCGGGTTTAAAAACCTAGCTCTGCTGTTTTCTACCTACAAATCACTTCAACTATCTTTGGACTTTGGCTTCTAATCTATAAAAATAATGGAATTGGGTACAATAACTTTTAAGCTCACTTCCAAATCTGAATCTTCAATCTTGTCATCCAGTAAATATTGTTAGCTATTAAGTTCTGCTAATCCTTGTGAATAATGATCCACATTAGGCAATTTCCACTTCTGTATTAATATGTTTAACTTCCACTTCAAAAGATATCACAATTTAATTTTAAGGATGGTATGGGGCATTTGATGAAAGCATCACTGTTGATTTTAGTTAGCTTGTCTCTATAATTATTTTTAACCACTGGGTGATACTAATAGGTACTATCCCCATTTACTCAACAGGAAGCATATAGATCTTACTCTTCTAATTGTTCTCTCTGATGGTTTATTTATTTATATGTATTCTGCTGTGTGAAGGAAGTTCCAAACTCCACATGTTCTTAGAGTCAACAACTGTCTATCCTTCAGTTCATGATTTCTTTGTAGGGCAGAGTTGTTTTTATTTAGGAGTATGTGGATCATTTCAGATTTATCAAATCAGAATTTAGGTATTTGATCTACTCCTAACAAAACTTGCTTTATTTCCTGAGTCATAGTTATTTGGCATAAATGAGTTAACTTTCATTCAAAGAATGAATAACATTCAAAGAATTAGACAAAAATACTTAACTGTATATAATGATTTTATTCTTGGCATAGAATCTATAATCAAATAAAAAAGCAAAATAACAATAAAACAATATATTATAAAACCTCTCAACTGCAAACCTGCTGCTTTTCTATGCCCTGGAAGTGCCCAGATAATGAATAAGTTGTTTCAAACCTCAGAGTTTAGGAAATGAATAGTTCAGTACCCTTGAGTTGGAAAGAAAAAGGATAGCCAATACAACACAGTTGAATTCACAATTCACCAAATTGATGTGTGGCTCACACATTCACAGGGTACATCATCAGGTTAATTTTCAGGAACTCTTTAGTTACATTAGATTCAGGACCTTTCCCTGGGCCACAGGGATATGGACTTGAGAGAAAACAGATGTTCCTATGACTGGCATTTTTCTGTCTTAGCTGTTTTGTACTGAGCAGGAACCTCCAAATGTTTCTTGCCTTAGCTAGTTCTTCCTTTTGGAAGAAGGTGAATGGAGCCAATGGAACCCCAACAAAGAGAATTCTGCCATGCTTATGTTTCTATAGCAAAGATTTCACTTCAGCCTTAACACTTCCCTGCTGCAGCTGTATGATTTTACTTCTTGTCTCAATCCCTAATCGACAGTTGAAATTAGCTATTTCTTCACTTTATAATCCCATATTTATGGAAAGAAAATGGTGATAGATTGACATTATTACATATTAATAAAATTTTGTCCATCCTCTTTTCATTTCAATAATGTAATGTCCATCCTCTTTTCATTTCAATAATGTAAAAGAGTGGTGCTAGATTTTGTGTGGTAATGGAGATGTAAATAACATCACCTAGTTTACTTAGTCATGCATTCCATGGTTATATTTTCCTTATTTATAAAATATATCTATATTTTGGATTCTGATATAAAGCATAATTTATTAATTTTGTCCCTTATTGAAGTTTCACCAAAACTGAACTTTTTTTTTCTTTAACAAGTGAATGCAGCTAGTAGAATGCCATTCAATTCAATTCTAGTAGAGAATTGTTTGTCAAGTAATCATAGCTGAGATGGCAAAATTTTTTGAGACCAAGTCCCCAAACTGGAATCCTCACATCACATGCAAGCCCTCTCCCACCCCCACCTTACCCTAGTCAAGGGAGAGAGGAAGTGCTACCACTGGGCTGCTGGGAAGAAGGGCAGGTAATGTGAGAAATGTCCTTAGGCATAATGAAGAGTGGGAAGGGAGCAGCCCCCCTCTGGCATGCTCTATCTGGTGTGCCATAGGTTTGCCAACACAGCTCACATTTATCTAGCACTTGAAGGCTTGTAAATAACTTCATGTATATATAGGCACATTGTATATTCATATATTCACATGTATATATACAACTATATGTGGATATCATATATACATGAAGTAATTGACAAGATTGTGTAAAACTATTGTGTGAAGATAACTCTAAAGTGTCAGGTCTCATTTACTTGAAGGACAGTCATGCTATCAATAGGAATGTTTAGTCTGAGGTACAAGGGGGACATCTAGGTGAAGTTATCTAGTAAGTAGCTGAATATGTAGAACTAGTCTCAGAGAAAAAAGACTGGTGGAAGATATATAGAATTGGAGGGTCAAATCAAAGTGATATTTGAAACTAAGGGAGTTGATGAGATCTTTAAAGGAGAGTACATAGAAGAGAAGAGGAACAAGGTTAGAATCTTTGAGAACTTTTATGGGAGTAGGAAGGAAATATTATAAAGTCTTTTACCCAGTATATTTCACAAATCAAAAACTCTTGGATACCACTGTTTAGCTGGTGGAGGGAAGTAGATGCATGGAGGAAGAATTGTCTTCCTCTGTTATACATCACTTCAGGTGGCTTTAGACCATAAGAGAATATCTGGATTTATTCCAATATAGAAATTCTCCCAGAAAGCATCCATAGAAGTTGTAGAAATCTCTTGTTTAACGGGCCAGTTTCTTTGGGTCAAAGTTCTCCAAACACACCTCAGATTTACTCAGGGGTGCCTAATTAGGACTTGACACCTGCGCGGATGAGGCAAATTTTGTTCCACTTAATTCCTCAGTGTCCCATGTTGGAATTTACTAAGACTGCATTTTTTCAAGGTTAACTAAATACAGTAGCTTTTCTCAAGGATCAGTTAAGAACCTGATCTCATTCTAGGAATTCCTACCTCTAAAACTATCAGCACAGAAATTTGCACAGGTCTGTGGGCAAAAATTATTGTACATGTAGACTAAGGAAGCTGTCATCAGTTGTCTCCTGATGATTCCTTTCTCTGTTATTGTAAGGAGGGGGCTATTAACCGCCATTAATATTTCTAAAGTGTTTTGAAAAACTTTACATACATTATCTCATTTAAGCCTGATTATAAACATATAGGGTAAATGCTATTGGTATGAGTATTCCAATTATACAGATGAGGAAACTGAAGTTGAGAGGTCAGCAGATTTACTCAGATTCAGCTAGTTAATGTCTCAGGTAAGATTTGAACCCAAATTTTTCATTTCCAAGACAAGATATCTGATGACTAATGACTGATGACCCCCCCCCCTATATTTTAAGAAGCTTCCTTGGGTGTGGGGAGAGTGTTTCTCAATGTAGTCAATTTCAGGAAGCAATGGATTAAAAAAATAGATACTCTTCCCACACTCCCCAACTCCCAAGGTGCAGAAATTAGAAACACTGGGTTTCATTCTTGACTCTATCATCCATGTGGCATGGATGAATGACAACCTCCCTAGGTTTTAGACTCATTTATAAAAGGAGGTTGAGTTAGGCAACTCCAAGGTTCCTTTTCATTCTATGAATGCAGGATATACTATGATATATTGACGATCTGATGCATTATCCCTGCGTAGGAGTGATGGGCAAGTACCAGAAATAGAAACTCATATTTATATAATGCTTTATGATGTAGAAACATGTTTATTTCCTTGAAGCAATTGGTATTTATATAATTAGTCCTGTCTCCCTCCCTCAACTTTTCCAGTTGAGGAAATTTAAGCTCAGAGACATGATGATCAGTGATAGAAGAATCAGGACTTGAACCCAGATTGCTTTCATATCTAGCATTCTTTCTCTTATTATCTCATTCTTCCAGTCATGATGCGTCATTCTTTTATTGTGGCCTTGGAAGGGAGGAAGGATATATATATATATATATATAGAATACCACTAGCCACCTATATATATAGGTGGCTAGTGGTATTCTCAAACCACCTTGAACTGACTTTGAGCCAATAGTTAAATTTTAAATATGAACATTTAGACTTCAGAAATCATTATAAGCTACAAATCAGAACTTGATTTACTATTTGACTAGATTTAATAATGAAGAAAATGTTAATAATGTAAACTTAAAAATGTGTCCTGTGTACATTTTCTGCCCTGAAATCCAGTTGTTAAACTTTTATCAGCATATCTTTGGATAGAGCTAAGGAAGAATCTGCATAACCTGACTCATGAAACTGGACAACTTTTATAAGAAAAGCTGGTTGATTGTAATGTCAAGTGGCAGACCTTTTCTGCTTTCTTCTTTTCATGGAGAAAATTATCAGGACTATTCTATGGGCTGTCAGGAGAATTACCAGTTAAATCAGGGATAGTTCATTCCTTTTGTCTGGAGATGAGTGATATAGAGTTGAAGAATTATTTAAGTAACTTGTTCAGGGCCATTTAGCTGGTAAGTATCCCCAAACTGCATATAAACTCAGGTCTTTCTGTCTCCATGAATAGTACTTAAACACTGTACCATCAGCTTCTTCTCTAGATTGTTGCCCATGGCAGTTACCCAGTTGCCAAGTTAAAAGAATAGCTGAGAACTGAATGCTTATTGATTCTTGTTCTTTCCACTGTATTCAACTACCAATTTAATAAAAAGTTTATATAGTCATAATTCTATACTCTTTTAAATGTATATATATATATATCATATGAATAAACATGATACATGATATAAATATGAATAATTTAAGTAGAGTTGAACTTTATCAGATAACATTATACATATGCATACACATATAAAATGTATGCAAATATATTTATAACTATGTATGCACATATACACACATAGAATCAATAGATACATATATCACATTAATTTATGCATGCATGCATAGGTGATATCCCATGTAAATGTATTTGTACATAAATATCTATAAATCTATTTCAAATTTATTAAATAACATGTTTATATATGCATATTTATATGTATAATATTACATGTATGTATGCTATTTTAGACTATAAAGTTGAAATATTTATATGTTGAGTGTAAATACATGCCACATATATGTGTAATAATCCAGTAAATTTGTAAGAAATGTATCATATGGATGGATCTTTATCTGTCCACCTATACTTTTTTAAACCTACATTTCTATATCACATTTTAAAAATCAATTATTTTGTTCATCTCTTCATCTGATTGTTTAGGTTGGGTTGAGTTGGTTGAAAGGAGTGGTAGTGCCTTTTACAGTACAACTGAAGGATTTATATTGTCTTCTCTGTTTCTTTTTTCCTTTATTACTTACTTTAGTTATACTACCATTCACTAGAACATGAAAGGCTGGAATACCAGAATTGTGGTTTCTCATTTTCCCTGAATGTTTCCATTTTAATGTTTCTATGCTGAAATCTTTCTTATGAATGTTTTCTGGTTGACAACCCTTGGTTGACAACCCTTAAAGAGTTTCTCTAGATGAATGCATGGCTGACTTTAATTAAGGTCACTCACTGCTGGTTCTTGGCTTGGAGACCTCTTTTGAAAAAGCAAAGTTTAAAAAAAACAGAAAAAGGAATAAAAAAGAACCAAATCCATTGCACGCTTCTGCAGGGAGGCTTTTGGAACAAAGCAGATGCATTTGGAAGGAAATTCAATCTATCTTCCTTAGAAAAGTGTTACTAAAGGGCAGGGGGTTTTGGGAAAGGTGAAACACAGCTATTATCATTGTCAAGTCTTTCTCTTTTCAATAACCTATCTTAAAAATACCTCCAAAAAGCTTTAGTTTAAACAGAGAAAGAGATCCTTTTACAAAGAAGTTCCAACTAACTCTGAATCAGCTTTTGCCATTCAGCTGAATAATGCCATGAACACTTGAGATTCTGTGAGTGATAGAGAATTGGGGTATGTTTCCACCACCCAAGAGTAAAAGTAGGTAATAGGAGTGTTTGTAAAATGAGTCTTCTCTGATCCTGATAACAAATGTTTTCTTTCCATGACCAAAAGGATTCCTTTTCCAATGTATTTTCAAGTGAATGATAAAGTGACATTCTCTAATGGTATTGAAAAACCTTAACTGCCTTCTAGAAATCCGCCACTTCAATGGCCTATATAATGGAAAATGTATTCCATTTATACTTCCCAAAGAGGCAATCAACCAAACTCTTGAGAAAAGTATGAATTCAAGATAGAGAAAATTCATTCTGCCATTGTAGCCTGGCATTCAAATGAGAAGGTCTCTCCCATGGCACCTGCTATTTCTGTACAATTTTCCTACCTGGGCAAGTGAAATAAGACACCTAAAAAGAGAAAACAATTATTTGAGATTTAAATCCTACAACTCTTAAGGGCATGTAAGTACATGTGGGTTCTTGGGAACTCTCAGAGCAAGTCTGCCCATGTTGACTAGAATTTTGTTGAGAAGTATTTAATTTTCAGAGACTGACCTGATAGAGCTGATAGGCTCTATATCAGTGTATAGTGACACACGAGAAGAAGACTCAGGGTCTCTTGGAGTGACAGAGGCTAGATAGAGTTGCAGTTATAGCTTGAGAACTGCCAGGACTGTAACACCATCAGAGAAACACTGGGTTTGTAATTTCCCCTTTTGGCTATAGAATTTGACCTAGTTGTCATGAAGTAAGAGAAAATTATATATAATAAGGTAATAACAGAATAAACAGAACATGAGAATGGAATTTTAAAATACGAGCTTGGACATGTTTAAGAATAATGATAGACTACACAATAGACAATCTTTTTCTCCTGAAAGCCAGATGAAATAAATTAGATATAGGATAATGTACATTGTTTTGGAATGTTCAAAGTTGTGTTGTCTCAATGAAATTCAGCAGGTGATAGTGGATCATGTTGTATTGTTGGGTGTTAAAAATGGTCTTTGTGAAATAAGAAATATTATCTCCATCATCATTCTTCTGTCTTCTAGGCCTCCCTAGTGATTTGGGTCATTTCATTGAACCAAATAAATTAAAATTGCACGTATAGGCTTTGGCAGATATCCAGAACCCCATTCTTTTCCCGTGCTTACCAGGAATCAGAAACTCAATGCTCTTGGGATATTTCCATATATTCCCAAGGTACCATGAAATTTGTTGATTCTTCAAAAAAGCAGAGTTCTTCCCTGAGACACAGGAAATCATCTTTTCTTGTGAAAGTTCCATTGCACTGTTTTGACCAAGGTACATATTTAAAGTTATCCACATATATTTTCTACCACTTTTAAGTTGTTGACTGTCCATGTAAAATGGAAGCAAATGCTAAAGGATCATAGATTTCTTACTAAAAGGAACCTCAGAGGTAATTTAGTTTGAACTTTTCATTTTTACAGATGAGAAAACTGAGGCATGGGCAAAGGTTGACTTGTTCAAAATTACAAAGATTAGAAATGTTAGGGTCAGGTTGCCTTAGCAACCTTTCAATTATACCATAATACCTATTTAGAGAGAACACAGGATACAGCTCAGCTTTACTATATCATAATCAGGGGACAATTTTTGATCCAATAATATATACCTAAAACTGTGTGTGTATGTGTGCTCACACACACGCACACACACATGCGCACGTACACACACACTTTGATACCAATCTGAAAACAAAAGTGAGAATGAAATGAACAAGATATAGAATTTTAGACACTGCTCACCTGAGTACTAAAACATGAATGGGAAAAACCTGGGTTTCAGCCCCATATTTGCCATTTTCTTATGACCTAAAATAATTAATTTAATCACCTTGAGGCTCAAGTTTTTACTAAATGAACCAAAAAGTTGAATAAGGTGAATTCTAATTCCAGATTTGACATCAATGATTACAAAATGCTGGGAAGAGCAAGATTCACACACTTGTGTGATTTACATGATTGTCAGTTACAAAATGAAATATTTGGAAATTATGAGTTTGGAATTGGGGTGTCCAAAAAAAGTTGGAAGTACAATTATTCGAAGCTCCTGATATGAAAACATCAGAATTTCATGTATGAAAAGTCAAAGTACTTGCCAGTGAATATGATTCCTTACATAGTTCTTACTGCCCAAAGAAAAAAAATTCCTGAATTATCCCTATGTCAAAAATTTGTTTCAACCTGCATTCTGAGTCAGTCACCTTTCTTAAGTAGTATACTTCATAAGTGGTCCTCTGAATTGTGACTGGTCATTGCACCATTCAGAGTTCTTGCATCTTTCTAAGTACATGTCTTTGGATTATTGTCATATAAATCATTCAACTGATTCTGTTTGCTTTAATCTGGATCAGTTTATACATGTCTTTCCAGGTTTCTTTGAAACTTATAATTCTTATTTTATAGATGGAGAAACTGTGTCTCTGAGTGGCTGGATGATCATATCCATAATCAAACCCATGACAGTTGATGTCTGAAGTAGAATATGAATCCAGGTGTCCTGACTCAACATTGAGTACTTAGGAAGCTATAACATTAATCATCACATTTTGATGAATTTTACATTCGAATCACATTTTCTTCAGGATAAAGGACTTAAGTCTGAACTCATGTGGTTATGATAGAATTGATGATGACACTAAAAGGTGCTAGTTTTCCATATGACAGTAGTGTGATAGAATCAGAGATAAGACAGAAGACCTCATTGGAACACACTGATATTTTTCTCTTCTCTTCTAGAAAAAAAGAAAGTCCAACCTGATCTCAGTGAATATTTATTTAATATCATTTTGTCCAGTTCCCCTCTATAATTTTTTTCTCTTTGAGAAATATTTTAATATTCATTCATCATCTTTTAATTAAATATTCAGCTTCATTCTCTTCTTAAAAGAATATTTTGACTACAAAAGAAAGTAGTTTGTGTGAAAGGTAGTTACATCTTTTTCAGCTCACTCAATATAGTTAATATTATCCACTCAACAACCTTTAACACCAGATTTTGGCTTATTCCACATTACTCAATATTAAGGTAGAGATATGTCTTGCTGTTAGCCTGGTAATAAGCTATGATGGAGAAATGTTTCTTCTACTAAAGCTCCATGTTTATTTCACATATGGACTAATTGTAAGATTTGTCTGTATACCACTAGGGGATTTTGAAGGAAAATTATACCAGCTTCCTACTTTTGAAGAGTGTCCCAAACCCCAGATGAGACTGGTTTCCCAGGGGAGTTAATTATCAGACCTATCTACTCTATATCAGCCTTGAGAACACTGGTGCCATACAGTTTGTGCTGTCAAGTACTGGCTAATGTTAACTTATGGTTTTAATTTTAATCAGACACAGTTCAACACAATTCCAGATTAAAGTTATTTCTCTGAGTTACAAAAGAGTACATACACCCTTCTCTGTTCTCTTTCCAACAGCAGTTTGAAAGAAAAGAGGCATTTAAAAAAATTATTGTCTTGATTGCCATCACTGAGAAAAAGAAAAACAAAACAAACATCTCCTGGGAGAGATTTTTGTTGAGTAACCTACAATAATGGAGTTGAAGTGAAATACAATGTCAGGAAAATACTTAAGGCTGGCCTATCGAATTAGAAGGTGCCAAGTACCACTTTCTTTGTGAGGCATGAATCTCTCCCTTCATCATTATTATTTCCAACACTGATTCTAGTTTTATCTTTTCACACTAGATGACCTAGGGTTCGTCTGTCATAATATTCAGACTTTTCACTCTGTTCACATGAGTTCAAAGATTAAGCAATGTCAGTTGATCATAGAATTATAGATGTGGATGTGGAAGGGGCTTTAGAGGTCATTGAGTTCAATCTCCTCATTTTTCATATTAGGAAACTGAGGATGAGAAAATTTAAGTGACTTATCAAAGGACACCCTGGTTTTAACCCCAGATCGTCTTGACTCTATGCTCACTGGAAAAATAAAAAACAATGCAGTTTTGAGTCATTTCTTAAATGAAGTTGTTAATATATATATATATATATATATATATATATATATATACATATATATATATATTTAAACCCATGCCTTCCATCTTGGAAGCAATATTGTGTATTGGTTCCAAGGCAGAAGAGTGGTAAGGGCTAGGCAATGGAGGTTAAGTGACTTGCCCAGGGTCACACAGCTGGGAAGGGTCAGAGGTCAAAATTGAACCCAGGACCTCCCATTTCTAGGCTTGGCTTTCAATCCACTGAGCTACCTAGCTGCCCCCTGAAGTTACTAATATATTTTTCAGAGTAAATGGTAAAAAATACTATATGACTTTTTATTTGTAACAATTGTAGAAGCAACTGTTTATTCCTTATTTCAGGCAACAATCTCTTTCCCAAAAATATCCTGATTTGTCTTTTGCCTTTAAGGGGATATAAATACTGCTAACTTACAAAAAACAAGAAAGAACATCACAGATGGTAGCAGATAGTAATAAATATCAACAGTGAGTCTCTACACTATCTTGTAAAATTTTTTAAAGTGTTATTCTCACAGTCTAGAGATTGATTTAGTTACTATTTTTAGCATTTATTTTGTAAGTCAAATTTCTTCCTAAGTGAGGAAAAGAAATAAATAAAACAATATAGAATTGTAAAGATAACAAAGTTAATTAAAATATTTTAGTGTTAGATACTTATAGATAGAAGTTATTTAGCCATTTTAAGTTGTGCTTGACACTTAAAATTTTTCCATTTGGTATTTTCTTGGCAGGGATACTGGAGTGGGTTGTCATTTCTTTCTTCAGCTCATTTTGAAGCTGAGGTAATTGAGTTAAACAGGGTTAAGTGACCTGTACTGGATCACACAGCTACAAAATGTCTGAGGAGAAATATATAGATACATAACAATCAGGTTTTTTTTTTTGTTTTTTGTTTTGAATATGACCTTTATTAAACTTATCCACCAGAGTGGAAATAAAAGTCTGTACAAAACCAAATGTTTGTTACTATAACTTCTGTATCACAATTAAAATTCAAACAGATTTTTTAAAACAGTCAACTCAATCAAAATCCACTACTTCAGAATCATTAGCTTCTTTGAAGCCACAGTAACACTTAAATATGGTTAAGACTTCAATGCAGAAATTTGGTTGGCTGGAAAGCTTAAGTAAGCTTCCAACTTAATCAAAATAGAATTACAAAAAGGCAAAATTATGGTTTTCACAGAGATACAGTCCACTGGAAATCACCAACAAATATTTTTAAATACTTATTGTGCAGCACAAAGTATACTAGGTTCTGAGGATACAGGTTAAGGTGAAACAAGCTCTCAGCTCAAGGAACATTTATTCTTTTTTTTTTTAATTATATTTTATTTGATCATTTCCAAGCATTATTCATTAAAGACATAGATCATTTTCTTTTCCTCCCCCCCACCCCCCACTCCCCATAGCCAACGTGCAAATCCACTGGGCATTACATGTTTTCTTGATTTGAACCCATTGCCATGTTGATAATATTTGCATTAGAGTGTTCATTTAGAGTCTCTCCTCTGTCATGTCCCCTCAACCGCTGTATTCAGGCAGTTGCTTTTCCTCAGTGTTTCCACTCCCATAGTTTATCCTTTGCTTATGAATAGTGTTTTTTTCAAGGAACATCTATTCTAATGAGGAAAAAAATGTACATAAATAAATATATTTAAAAATACAAAAGAGTAATATTTGTACAGATATTCCTTTATCTAGGAATGTATGTAGAAAAGGGATGAATGGAGCAGAAATAGCTACATGATTTTATTTACCATACACATATTTATATTATTCAATCTGAAATTTATTTTAATTCAGTCTTATTTTCTTATCATTTTTTCTTTTAATAATTTGCTTTATTTGATTCCTTTTGACTTTATGCTTTTAAAGTGCAAAGAAAATTATGGCAACTTTATTCACTGTAGGACAAAATGATCTCAACCTTTTTTTCTTCTTAAACCCTTACCTTCCTTCTTAGAATCAATTCTGAGTATTAGTTCCAAGGCAGAAGAGCAATAAGAGCTGAGCCATGTATGGTTAAGTGACTTGCCCAGTGGGGAGACATTGGTGATAAAGCCCATGGACTTTTTCTCAGAATAATGATTACAAAGAAAGGTAAAATTTAAAATTTGACCTCAAATAATAAAAACATTATATTATAGGAGGTTTATTAAAGATCATTAGAAATCAAGGAATAAAGAATATACAAAATAAAAACCATGTGCCCATGACTGGTCAGTCATTTTCAAAATTTCCCCACCTTACCACCATCACCGCTGATGTTACATCATGCCAAAAAGAGAGAAGGATCCTCAACACCCACTCCCTTTATCTTCTGTCTACAGGAAGTACGTAATGACAGGAAGTCAGTGGGCTCTCAGGATATGTAGTTCTTTTTTTAGGGTAACAGAGTTTCAATTATACAAAATCATATTGAAATAGCTACATATATACACATACTCACATCCACACACTTACACATATAATTGGATCCCAGGTTATGAACTATTACATTTTAGAGGCTCAGATCTAATGTTCTAGTTTGTCCAATGCTTCTCTGTTAGTTTCTGAAGATATCACTACAAAGAGATGAGTCTGGTTGTGCCATAGCTACCATGTGTTTGTTATATATGTAATGTCAGAGATGCTATACTCTTACACTGTTCCTTACCTTTCAGGTTTCTGAAGTTGAATACTAAAGTGATTTCTGGAACAATAAGACATAGATACATCGAAGGTCTGCTTCTCCTTTGTCTATTGCCAACATTTGGCAAGGCACATTTCTTAGTGACATGTTTGAGATCCTTTTAAAGTTAGCTAAGATACCTTCAAGCAGGGTAGTTACATTGTCCAGTAGTCTAAGAAACTAATCCATCATGACCTCCACCTTCTAACTTGAGTTGCCTATTTGGTTAAAATGGTTGTGCAAGGTTATACGCATGGGGACCCTAGACTCTAGATTTGAAGGGATTGTAGAGATCCTCCTGCCTCAGACTGAGGCAGAAATATTACTGAGGAGGAAACTTAGACCTTAGTTAATTTGGCCATGGTGATCCAGATAATGTACATAGGAGTGCTGAAGTTTCAACTAAAATCTTCAAATCCAGTCTTAGTTCTACCTAACCATGGTTTTTCACAATATGCTGATGGTGATCAATTTAATTTCTGGGATTGTTAGGCAAATGGTGGTAGTCTCTCAGTGACCGAGAATGACTGTTGTCTTTGTGCATTATCATCTATTGATATACCCTCATGTGGCTTTGAAGTCCAAAGACAGGCGCAAAGTTTGTGGCATATGGGGCATGGGACACCAATTGTTACGGGCGGTGCAGTTTTGGCCTGGTGTCGGCGTTCACACGCAGCGGCAAGACGTCGACATCGCTCATTTTCAGTATTTGCAAAATGCTGTGGAGATTAAACAAATGACATAATAATGTCTCTCCTTGTCCTTATAATTTCTTCCCAGGTCTCCCAATTTTGCCTTTTTTTGGGCCAAGAAGAAATCCAGACTTTCTGTAATATGACCTTCGAGGGATTTAAAAACATTTATCATGACATCCTCTACTTCCTTTTCTCCTCTATTCTCTTTCCTCTACTGAACATAGTCTTAGTGTGACACTTTGCAGAATGTTAAATAGTTTTTGATTTCTGAATCTGTGCTAACACATTGCAAGGAACATAAGCCACTACATCTTACCACTTCAGATTCGTCAGCCTTATACTGTTGAAGCTGTGATTAGTCACAGAATGTCAGATGGCCCTAAGACACTAGATGCTTACTAATGAAGGAGAAGGCCTCTATAGAATGAAAGTATGATTTCACCCACCTTTTGTGAAACCTTTCCTATAGGATAATGGCCAGGCTTCTAATCCTTTTCCACTATACAGGCCAATGTTTAAAGTAAAACTACTTTGAGGATTGTTACATGATAGTAGTGATAGTATTACTATAAACTGAGAAAATGCATTAGAATTTGTATTTTATTCATTCCTACTATATATGCATATGAAAAATATCAATATGTGTATATGCAAATCATTTTCATTTTCAGGAAAAAATAAATTTTGCTTTTATGTAGATCTGCATATGGATTAAATAGCAGTCTTCTTTCCCCTCAAGAATGCCTGGTCCCTGATCAGGAGTTATTGTGGTGTAGAATTAACTATTTTAAGTCTTTCATTAGTGCTCAAGTCTTTAGTTCAGTACGTTTGACTCTTGTATTAACTCTCTCCTCTCTTGCTAAGTTCCCACATAGTCTTCATATGTTTTCTTTCATTGTATGAAGCCTTGCCTATTAATATACTAGTAAAATCAAGGTCATTAGTTTCCTTACCTCCTTACCCTATCTTCATAATAACTATATATTCTTTTATGCTTTGCTCTAACTTAGTTTCTGCTAAACTGCTTTCCAGTTTTCCCAGTAATCATTTTCACAATTTGTCAGATCTATGGATCAAGGAAATTTATGACCAAATAAGAACTTGAGAATATCACAGGAAGTTAATGGATAATTTTAATTACATGAAATTAAAGAGGTTTCATATAGATAAAACCAAATGCAGACAAAATTAGAAAAAAGAACAGAAAACTGGATTAAAATTTTTTAAATAATTTTTCATCTAAAGACTTTAATTCTCAAATATTGGAACTGAGTCAAATTTATAAAAATAAGAGCCAGGCCACAAATTATAAAGGGTTAAAGGATGTAAAATGCAGTTACAATTTATTTTAATAGAATGTCTTTCCAGTTATCTCATTCTCTCTGTCCCCTTCCCACACCATAGAAGGAATTATCCAGCAAACTATGTGTGTGTCTATGTCTGTGTGTGTTTGTGTGTTTGGTTCATTCTTTAGAGGTAAACATTCACAATTTATTCTTCAGATATTAAATCAATAGATGTATATAATGTTTTCTTGGTTCTGTTAATTTTATTCTTCATTATCTTATAGTTCATTATAGTTCTTTCCAAGTTTTAAAAAATTTGATAAGCTTATCTTTTCTTGAGGTATAGTAGTATTCCATCAAAAGTACATACCACACAATTTCCAATTCTTTGGCACAACTAAGAGAGTTGCTATATACATTTTAGTAAATATAGGTTCTTTTCCTTTTTTCCCTGATCTCTTTGAAAAATAGACCTGTCAAAGAATTTTTTCTTTGACATTTCATAGCTATCTGGGGAAATTCAGTTTTGACGGGATAAATCAAAACTAGCAATAATCATATGAAAAAGACTCTGAGTAATTGTTGATTGGAGAAATGCAAATTAAAACAACTCTGAGGTGCCATTTCACATTTATGAGACTGACTTATATGACAAAAAATTACAAAAGTTTGAGGACATTGGAAAAATACATAGACTAATGAATGTATTGTTGGTGTTGGTGGAGTTGTGAAATGATCTGATCATCTTGGAGAACAATTTGGAACTATGCCCCCAAAGCTGGAACCTGGATACATTTAAAAAAATAAAATGTATTTATTTATTTAGAATATTTTTCCATGGTTATATGATTCATGAATTTTTCCACCCTTTTTTCCTCCCCCCTCCCAGAGATGACAAGCAGTTCCACTGGGTTATACATGTATCAGTGTTCAAAACCTATTTAAATATTATTCATATTTACAATAATAGAGTGATCTTTTAATGCCAAAACCCCAATCATATCCCCAGCAAACCATGTGATCGATCATATGTTTGTTTGTTTTTTCTGCATTTCTACTACCACAGTTCTTTCTCTGGATGTAGATAATATTCTTTCTCATAAGTGTTGTGTCTCATAAGTTTCTCATGGTGTTGTCTTGGATCATTGCATTGCTACTAGTAGAAAAGTCTGTTACAATTTATTGTGCCACAATGTTTCAGTTTCTGTGTATAATGTTCTCCTGGTTCTGCTCATTTCACTCTGTATCAGCTCCTGGAGGTTCTTCCAATTCACATACAAATATTCCAGTTTATCATTCCTTTCATCACAATAGTCTTCTGTCACCATTAGATACATAATTTGTTCAGCTATTCCCTAATTGATGGTCACCCTTTCATTTTCCAATTTTTTGACAACACAAAGTGCAGCTATAAATATTTTTGTACAAGTATTTTTCCTTATTTCTTTGGAGTACAAACTGAGCAGTGGTATGACTTGATCAAAGGGCAGGTATTCTTTTAAAGCCCTTTGAGTTTAATTCCAAATTGCCCCCCAAAACGGTTTGACTAATTCACAACTCCACCAGCAGTGTATTAGTGTTCCAATTTTGCCACATCTCCTCCAACATTTATCACTTCCTTTACTGTCATATTGACCAATCTGCTAGGTGTGAGGTGTTACCTCAGAGTTGTTTTTATTTGCATTTCTCTATTCAGGAGGGATTTAGAACACTTTTCCATGGGATTGTTGATAGTTTTGATTTCTTCATCTGAGAACTGCCTATTCATAACCCATGACCATTTGTCAATTGGGGAAAACTGCATACATTTTGATCCAAACCATTACTAGGTTTGTAACCCAAGGAAATAAAAAAAAATGGAAAAGGACCTTTATTTATGAAACTATTTATAGCAGCTATTTTTGTGGTGGCAACTGATTGGAAATTGATTAGATACTCTTTAATTGGTGAATGGCTGAATAAGTTGTATGTATGTGATGGATTACTTTTGTGCTATGAGAAGTGATGAGCAGGACAGTTTCAGGAAAAAAAGACTTGGGAAGACATCAACTGATACAAAGTGAAGTAGGCAGAAGCAAGAGATCATTGTACAGAGTAATGGCACTATTGTAATGATGTGCAACTGTGCAAAACAGCTATTCTGATTGAGTCAATGATTAAAACAATTTCAAAGGAGCCAAGCTATCCACATCCAGAGATAGAGAACTGATAAACTCTGAGTACAGATTGAACCATTTTTTTCACATAATTTTTCTTGCTTTTTTTGAAATTTGTTTTGCATGACTTCACATTTAAAATTGATATCATATTACTTGCCTTCTCAATGGTTGGGGTTGACTATAGGGAGGGAGAGAATTTGGAACTCGAAAACTTTCAAAAGTATGTTAAAATAAATCAACTATAATTGTTAAAAAAAAAAGAAAGAAAGAAGCTCAATATACCAATGCTAGGGCTCAAGATGATACCTCTTTGAACATGCACAAATGCTATAACCAGATTCTTATGGAAGAAGAAGATAAGGAAAAATCCTTATTCCTGCATATTCTATCCTTCATTGACTCTATGGCTCTGTTCTCTCCTAGTTCTCTTCCTAAAACCTACTTTTGACTGTATTTGACTAGTTCTTTCTAACTGTATTATTTATCCTGGGTCTACAAATATGGTTTCCCTCAAGGCTTTCTCATAACACTTCTTTTCTCTCATGACAATCTCAGCTTCCATGAGTTCAATTATGAGCTTTACACAATGGACTTACAAATCTCTATATCTAACCCTAATTTGTTTCATAAACCATCAGTCCATTTTTCAGTTGCTTGTTGAATACATTCCCCTGGATGTAAACTGTTCTTCCTCCAAACATCCTATTTCCATTGATATCAAGTTTGTAATCTCCAAATTATTTTTTTTAAACCCTTACCTTCCGTCTTGGAGTCAATACTGTGTATTGGCTCCAAGGCAGAAGAGTGGTCAAGTGGCAATGGGGGTCAAGTGACTTGCCCAGGGTCACACAGCTAGGAAGTGGCTGAGGCCGGATTTGAACCTAGGACCTCCCATCTCTAGGCCTGGTTCTCAATCCACTGAGCTACCCAGCTGCCCCCTGTAATCTCCAAATTATTATCAAATTTTTCAGATTCCTCCCACACACAGCCAATCAGTTGCTGAATCTCTACAACTTTCAAATCCATTCTTTTCTTTCTCTTCATATAATGGGACCCTTATTAAGGACCTTATCATCGGCTTTCCTGGCTTTTTGTTTGAATCAAAAGAATTTAGCATTTTATATTCTTTCTTCAAGTGGAGCATTAATGAGATTTAAAATCTAGAGAGAGCAAAAACTAAAGGATGGAAAGGGGCTCCAGAGTGAGAAAGACTGAGATATAAATTTTGTCTCTGTAACATTTTGGTTTAGTGACCCTGAACAAATAACTTAACTTTAGTCCACCTAGGCACCTTTCTTTGACTAAAAGTTACATAGAAAAGACCCTTCTGCATTAATAAAAGGAAATTCCTCATCAAAAATTTCCTAAATTAATATAATTACAAGTAAGTTATTTTTAAAGATGCTATTTAATGATCTCCCTTTCTCTACCTTCTGATTCATCCTTCATATGACTGCAAAAATAATATTCCTAAGACACAATTCTGTCTAACTCTTCATCTCCCCCAGTTGGTCCTTATTCCTTCTAGAATTTAAAAAAAAATACAAGCTCTCGTCTTGACTCGAGTACACCTTTCCAGTTTTGCCTCATTCAAATATTCCAATGAATCTAGATTATTTGCTATTTCATTTCCCTTCTTTGTGTATTTGTACAAATTACCCTTCCCCATGCCCCCAGACTTAGCATACATTCCTGCCTCAACTCTGAATTTTTCTTTTCAGTCCATCTCAGATATAATTCCTTCAAGAAAAAAAAATCCCACATCTTTCCCATTCTTAATTCTTTCTTTTCAAATTAACTTCATATTTATTGACCTAAGCTACATGAAGGCTACCTATTTTGTTTTTTTCTTCATATGTCCAGAGGTTAGGTTAATATTTATGTGCCATGTGACTATAGATGCCATTATGATATGCTATTTTCTTTGGAAGTTTCAATATTAGAAATATTCACTACTCACTAATTCAAGATGAATAAATTTACAATTAATTGCATAATATTCTTAATTGATCAATAGCTTAAACATTGAAGTTTTGGATGATCCAACAGAGATACCATGAAAATAATTAAGTAAATCTTTCTTTAATATAAGCTACCTACCCATAAGAGATGCCAATTATGGGGAAGTTACTTTGTCATTTTCTTTTAATTAAAAATGCCATTCTCATTTTATTGTCTTTTATTTATATAATGTTACTTAAACTTTTAAAAAATTACATGTACAAACATTTTTTGAAAACTGTTTTCTGACATTTTATTATTCAAATTTTCTCTGTGCTATCTCCCTACCCTAGTAGGAAGTAAATAGTCTGGAAGAGGTTATAACAGTAATTTCATGCAATACACATTTCCATATTACTTATGCAATGACAAATGTCATATCATAATAAAATAAAAAAAATTCAAGAAGGAAATAAAGTGGAAGATAGAATGCTTTGATCTGCAATTAGACTCCAACAGTTCCATCATTGGCTGTTGATATCATTTTTTATCATGGAGAAAAAGATATCTTGTGGATATCTTGGAATCTTGTTTTGCTAATAATAGTTTAGTTCTTAAAAGTTGCTTTTCATATATTTCTGTTACTGCATATGCTGTTCTGCTGATTCTTCTCACTTTACTTTGCATCAGGTCAAATAGTTTTTCCAGCTTTTTCTGAACCCATCTTGTTCATCTTTTCTTGTGGCAGAGTAGTATTGTATTACAATCATATACCACAACTTGTTTATATGTTCCCCAATTGATTAACATCCCCTCAGTTTCCAATTCTTTGCCATTACAAAGAGAGCTGTTAAAAATTTTTTTATTCAGGTACGTTCTTTTCCATTATCCCTGACCTTTTGGGGATACAGAACCAGTAGTGGTATTGCTGGGTATGCATAGTTTTACGGCTCTTTGAGCTTGGTTCCACATTTTTCCCCAGAATGGTTGTTTCAATTCACAGTTCCAACAGTATATCAGAGTCCCAATTTTTATAGATCCCCTCCACATTTGTCATTTTCCTTTTTGATCATATTAGTCAATCTAAAAGGTGAGTGGCAGTGTTTTGGGGTTGTATTGATTTTGCTTTTCTTTTATCACTAGTGATTTGGAGCATTTTTTCAATGATTGTAGATAGTTTTATTATTTGACCACTTATCAATTGGGGGAAGCTTTGTATTCTTGTAAATTTGACTCACATGTCTATATTTGAGAAATTAGGTCTTAGTCAGAGATACTTGCTATAAAAATGTTTTCCTACTTTGTTTTTTCCCTCCAATCTTGGTTACATTGATTTTGTTTTTGCAGAAAAAATTGTAATTAAATGTAATCAAAATTATTCATTTCATTTTTCATAATGTTTTCTATGTTGTGTTTAATTACAAATTCTTCCTTTATCCATAAGTCTGACAGGTAAACTTTTCCATGTTCCTTTAATTTGTTTATAGTATCACTCTTTAATCCTTAAGTATCCATTTTGACTTTATTCTGGTGTATGGTGTGAAATGTTGGTCTATGCCTAGTTTTTGCTATATACTATTTTCTAGTTTTCCTAACAATTTTTGTCAAATAGTGAGTTTTCCCACTCTAAGATTGAGTCTTTGGGTTTATTGAACACTGAGTTAATATGATCATTAATTACTGTGTATTGATTACCTAACCTATTCCATTGATCCACTTTTCTACTTCTTAGCCTGTACCAGATTTTTTTTTGATGATTATCATGTGATAGTATAGTTTGAGATCTGGTATGACTAGGCCTCCTTTCCTTAATAATTTTTTCATCAGTTCTCTAGATATTCTTAACCTTTTGTTTTTCCAAATGAATTTTGTTATTTCTTTTTCTAGTTTTATGAAATAATTTTTGGGTAGCTAGATTGGTATATCATTGAATAGGTAAATTAATTCAGGTAGCATTTTCATTATATTGACTTGGCCTATCCATAAGCAATTAATGTTCTTCTACTTGTTTAGGTATTTTGTTTGAAGAGTGTTTTGTAACTGTGCTTATATAGTTGCTGGGTTCGTTTTGTTAGGTATGCTCCCAGGTATTTTACATAGTCTATGGTTATTTTTAATGGAATTTCCTTTTCTAGCTCTTGTTATTGGGCTGTTTGGTGATATATAGAAATGCTGATGATTTATGTGGGTTTATTTTGTATTCTGCAGCTTTGCTTGAGACTTTTTTTTTTCAAAAGGCATATTATCCTGGCTACAGTATTTGCTACACATTTGGGAATTGTTTATATGAAAGCATAGCTAAAACTAGAGACCTGAAATGGAGTTTGATTAAAAAAAACTTTAAAATGAGTACAGTATATGTCAGGCTCCTAGACGTGACCTACCAAGGACATCTACTTTTCACTTAGAAATGACCAAGAAGCATTAAACAAGAATCTGTGTTGGTTTTGTAGAAATATTCCAGGGTCTCCTTTGCTAAATTTAATGTTAACTTTTTTGTTATTCTGAATATGACAAATATCAAGAAACATCAACATTTCCATATTCACAGAAGAACAGAAAAAGAGGATTGTATATGAGTCGTGAAACTATATTGAGAATAGCATGTAATTTTTAAAAAAGAATTCATTAAATTAAACATGCTAAGCTTCAAAGCTTTCCTGTTTGCTATGCCTTCTAAAAATCTTTCTTGTGCATTGAAAATTTCTACAATGACCCCCTTTTCTTCTTTTTATTGACATCACTATCACTAGTTCCCTTCTAATCTTGACTACATTCATTTTATTTGTATAAAATCAACAAAATGTATTCAAAATTATCCATTTTATATCTTACTATGTTTTTTGTTTCTTGTTTATTCATAAATTCTTCTTCTGTCCATAAATCTGATAAGTGATGTATTCTCTTTTCTAATTTATTTATGATATCTCCCTTTATGTCTAGGTCATGCATCCCTTTTAATATTTTCTGGGTAAATGGTGTAGGATATTGGTCTATATCTAGTTTCTGCCAAATTGCTTTCCAGTTTTCCCAACAATTTTTACCAAATAATGCATTCTTATTCCAAAATCTTGCATCTTTACTTTTGTCAAATGAAGAGTGACCATAATCTTTTACTATAGTTTGTTATATGTTCTGATCTACTTACCAACCTTTCTGTTTCTTAGCCAGTACCAGATAGTTTTGATTATTACTTGTAATATAGTTCAAATTTGGTACTGCTAAATTTCCTTCATTCTTTTACATTTTTTCATTATTTCATTTGACTTTCTTTACCTTTTGTTTTTCCAAATGAATTTTGCTATTGTTTTTTTTTTTCTAATTCAATAATTTTTTTTTTTGTAATTTAATTGGGATAACATTGAATAAGAAGATTAGTTTAAGTAGGACTGTTGGTCATCTTAATTATATTGTTTCTGTCCACTCATATACAATGAATATTTCCCCAATTTTTAAAATCTGACTTTATTTTCATGAGAAAGTGTTTTGTAATTCTGATCATATAGTTTCTGGGTTTGTTTTGGCAGATACACTCCTAGACTTTTTATTCGATCAATGGTTAGTTTGAATGTGTTATCTTTTACTATCTCTTCTTGCAGTACTTATAACTGATGATTTATATGTATTTCTTTTATATTTTGATATTTTGCTAAATTAATGCAATTTCCAGGGGGGAAAGCAGTAAAAACTCTAAATGAAGAGATAGTGCAGAAGGAGAATCAAGAGGGTGTGGGTATTTTTGAAGATATGGAAGGAGACTATAACTGGGAGAAGGGCATGTCTTAGCAGGATCCAGTGGTTCAGAGAAGTCAAAGACTGAGTATTAAAAAAAAATCAAGAAGTCTCTAGTGGATTCTGAGAAATAATAGCAGTGCTGGGGAAAGATTATTTAACTACAGTGGTTTGAAGGTAGAATGCATGGTGAGGAAATGGAGACCTCAGATGCAGATGACTTTTTCCACAAGTGTAGAAATCCGGGGAAGAAAGAATTGTGCTAGTTAAGAAATGCATAAGGGAAGAAATTCTAACATTGGAGAGCCACGGTACTATCGGTTGCTGTGCATGCCATAGCTTCTTGGAACCACAAGTGAGAGTTGTGTGAAAGGTGGACACCAAAGGTAAATAATAAGCAAGCCCTCATACAAGAGGTGTTAGTCCTCTCTGAACACCTTAACCACTCTGATTATTTGATAATTAATAAGACAAATAAGACTATATTTTTGAAAATACTTCTGTATCATTAATTTCTACCACAATTTGTCTATGCTGATGACTATTGAGTTTGATCAAAGTGGTTATCATTTATGATAGAATAGAGCTTGTGTTATTTGATGTTTCTTATGTGACTAATGAACAACTCCCAATTGACCATTTGCCAAAGTATTCCCTCCACGTTCTGCAAAAAGAATATCATTGTGTTGAATGATCTCAAAGTTTAAAAAAGGGTTTGCTACTACATATAAAAAGCTGAGAAAATGGTTGTGTGAGTCCTTTGGGCTCAGCTTTTGAGTCTGTTTAATGTCATTTGTGGAGAAGACTGAAAGTATGTTAGATTCCCAAGAAACTGTAATTGATAAGATCCACGAAATCCTGTGAAGAATTTCTGTGGCAGAAACTTGAATGAGTTTAGGGCAAAGAATCTTAATTGGAAATTGATCAGGGAACCAGAGACTTCCTAAGTCAAAGTTAGAGGTAGAATCTCTAATGCTGAAATGTTTCATTGAACAAGAAATACAGTTAAAAAATAGAATTAAGCTTGAAAACTATAGCTAGCTAGCTTCTCTGTGTTCCAGAGAATTTGACAATGAGAGCAACAACTGTGGAGAAAAAAAGTCTTCTTCCAGACAAGCATCTGAGCAAAGATATAACACCTAAATAAAGTAAACCTGGAATCTCTCCTCTTCCCAGAAATGTTTTCTTTGTCCTCTTTTTTTTTCTTCTTTGATAATCTAGTTCCAATTTATTATGTTTATTTATTTTCAATGCCTAGGGACTTAAAGCTT
Source organism: Monodelphis domestica (assembly GCF_027887165.1). Lineage (NCBI taxonomy): Eukaryota > Metazoa > Chordata > Mammalia > Didelphimorphia > Didelphidae > Monodelphis > Monodelphis domestica. The sequence goes on from NC_077234.1 coordinate 217,751,321, forward strand.
AAAAAAAGTGATGTGAGTCCTACCATTCTCCTATGAGGAAGAGAGAAACCTTTTCCCCATTCCAAAGACCACCTGAAACCAGAAACAAGAAACAGGGAGAAGCTCCTAGATCTTGAACCCAGAGAACCATACCTACAATCAGGAGGCACCACAGAATGAACAGATTAACACTCTGCAGCTGCCAAATCAGATTAGAATTCCATACTTAGATTCCAGATCATATATTTGGTGAAAACCAAGTGCCATTAAAACTAGCAGAGAACAGAGCAGGGGGAAGCAGCACAATAATATTAGTAGAAGTTACTAGTTAGACCCAGTAGCATCAGATATATGAGCTGCTCATCCATTTATGCACCCTGGGATTTCTTGAATTAAGCATTGCATTTGTAAGAGTGCCTGGTTAGGGAAGCAATATTGACATTGGTATATGTTTTTATTGATCAAGGAAGATGAAAGAGTAGTTGAAGTAGGAGGATAGAGATTGGGTATCAGATCCCAGAGGCACAGTAGTCTGTGGGACTACTGCACGGGCACTGCAATTTTCTCTACCTTAAATGACCAGAATGAAATTGTGGTTGCCATCCTTCTATTTGTGAGAATAGGTTCCAAGCAGTGACATAGATCTCCTTCTCTCTTCCCCATCTCTACTTCAGTAAAAAAGAAGCTGATCCAAAGTTATCTTGTAAAGTCACTTTTCTAATTTTTGAGTGGCTAGATAAATCCAATAGAAATGTTGTTGATCTATATGTTGCTTTGTTTTCAAACAATTATAGAGCAAATGAGGAAGTGTTTAGGTTTTGGTATGCAGAAATATGGAAAGAACAAAAGTTGGAACACTAGTCCCTCAAAACGCCTGGCTTTGTCCTGTTTAGGTGCTAACTCCATATGAGAGAGAATCTTATGATTTCGATTTATAAAAGTTGTATAAACTTCTCAGAGTCAGGACTAAATTGGATCTGGGTTTTTCCTTCATCCCTTCAGGCTAAAATGAGTCAGAATGACCTTTTTGCTGTCTGGGACACAGCTGAGCTGTTGGAACATGTGGCCTGCGGCCTCACTTGCTTCTTGCCTCCTCCCCTTCTGCCTCCCCAACCCCAGCATGCACAAAGATCATTGCAGGTTTGTAGTCAAGGGCCTGTTACAAGGACGTAGGGACTGTCAAGTGGGAAGAAAAAAGGTATGCCTGGACCTGGCCAGCAATACATTCTGAAAGGATTACATTTTTCTCTCTTGACTTCATCTTCTCTCTTAACAGATGTGTGTAACCAATTGGTTACATACATTACATACATTGGGCTACGTTGACATAATTTTTACATCAAGAAAGCAAAAATATTTTTCAAATTACTTCCTGAAATGAAACATTCTCTGGTTAATTTTTTTCCTATAAGTTACTTTATTCTAAACTTATTACCTGGAAAAATATGCTTTAAGATTCTTATTGAGAATCTATAGGGGATCTTTTCTAATAAATCAGAGAATGCTTTCAAAATGTTCAGAATTCTGTTTTTAAAGTGAGACTTTAGTGCTGTTGAAAGTTTCCTTCTTCATTTGCTTCAGATGCCATCTAGCTGCAGTCTGAGAAAATAGCATCATTTGGTTCCATTTAAAAAAGAATGAATTTCCGGGTTTTCTCTTCACTCATAAATTCCTTCATAATCTCTTCTCAAATGTAAATTCAGGCCTTTTTTCCTAAAAAAGAATGAGGTTCTTGATTAAGAGGCAAGTCATAACACTTCCAGAAAATAAATAAAAGCCTTAATTGACTGCTGCCTGAGCAACACATCATTTGCTTCATGGGAAGCTGAGTCTGCTGATGGCGATAAAAACATCACACCATTTCTCTCATCTGGGACTCAGTGCAGAAAGCAGCCAGCATTTTGGCAAGCATGTTATAAATAGGAAAGGAAAAGCTCAAATAAAAGCAACTTGTTTTATGAGTTTGGGATTAAAAATTCCATTGACCTCTCAAGTTAATAAAGCAGAACAAGAAGGCTGGTTGACAGAATAAGGGAGGCAGAAAGACAATATGTATTCCCCTTTCTAGAACTGTGTCATGGTGTGAAAGAAAAGGAAACTTTGGAAAGTGTATCAATAGATGTGAGTCTTCAGGAGAAAGGAATATTTCACTGAGGACCTAGGAGATTGAAGAAATAAAAAGAACAGATTTAGGATGAAACATAGAAGAGGGTTCTAAAGGATATAGTGAACAGAGGAACAGAAGATAAGAACTAAGGAAAAGTAGCTATCCAGTGATAGCTATTTATTGACCCCACTGGACACACATTGAGCTAGAGTGTCCCTGTGTCATCAAAGTGCTGAATATTTTTTGGTGAGGAGAAAGGGCAGCTATCTGCTCTAGTAGAATTGTAGACCATTGGATAAGGAGATGATAGCCATAGAAAAGGGAAGTAGTAAGGTCAAGGTTGGTAGGCCAAGAACTGATAGCGGGATTAGACCAACACTCCTCGATTGGATGATTTGGCTAAACCCTGTCCTAATCTTAGCTATGAAGAAAAATATTAGTAGTCCTTAATTTTCTTTTTTTAAAAATATATTTTATTTGATCATTTCCAAGCATTATTCGTTAAAGACATAGATCATTTTCTTTTCCTCCCCCCCACCCCCCATAGCCGACGCGTAAGTCCACTGGGCATTAGATGTTTTCTTGATTTGAACCCATTGCTTTGTTGATAGTATTTGCATTAGAGTGTTCATTTAGAGTCTATCCTCTGTCATGTCCCCTCAACCTCTGTATTCAGGCAGTTGCTTTTTCTTGGTGTTTCCACTCCCATAGTTTATCCTTTGCTTATGAATGGTGTTTTTTTTCTCCTGGATCCCTGCAAGTTGTTCAGGGACATTACACCACCACTAATGGAGAAGTCCATTACGTTCGATTATACCACAGTGTATTAGTCTCTGTGTACAATGTTCTCCTGGTTCTGCTCCTCTCTCTCTGCATCACTTCCTGGAGGTTGTTCCAGTCTCCATGGAACTTCTCCACTTTATTATTCCTTTTAGCACAATAGTACTCCATCACCAACATATACCACAGTTTGTTCAGCCATTCCCCAATTGATGGGCATCCCCTCGTTTTCCAGTTTGGGGCCACCACAAAGAGCGCAGCTATGAATATTTTTGTACAAGTCTTTTTGTCCATTATCTCTTTGGGGTACAGACCGAGCAGTGCTATGGCTGGGTCAAAGGGTATTCTTTTGTCGCCCCTTGGGCATAGTTCCAGATTGCCCTCCAGAATGGTTGGATCAATTCACAACTCCACCAGCAATGAATTAATGTCCCTGATATGGGATTATTTAAGAATTCTATTTCCTCTTCTGTTAGTCTAGGCAGTTTGTATTTTTGTATATATTCATCCATTTCTCCTAAATTGGTGTATTTATTGCCATATAATTGGGCAAAGTAATTTCTAATGATTGCCTTAATTTCCTCCTCATTGGAGGTGCTGTCCCCCTTTTCATCTTTAATGCTGAGAATTTGCTTTTCTTCCTTCCTTTTTTTAATTAGATTGACCAGTACTTTGTCTATTTTGTTTGTTTTTTCAAAGTACCAGCTTCTTGTCTTATTTATTAAATCAATAGTTCTATCACTTTCGATTTTATTAATTTTTCCCTTAATTTTTAGGATTTCTAATTTGGTTTTCTGCTGGGGGTTTTTAATTTGATCGCTTTCGAGTTTTTTCAATTGCATTTCCAATTGATTGATCTCTGCTCTCCCTTGTTTGTTAATATAAGCTTTCAGGGATATGAATTTGCCTCTGATTACCGCTTTGGCTGCATCCCAAAAGGTTTGAAAGGATGTTTCACCATTGTCATTTTCCTTGATGAAATTATTAATTGTTTCTATGATTTCTTCTTTAACTAAACGGTTTTGGAGTATCATATTGTTTAATTTCCAATTGGCTTTAGATTTGGTTTTCCATGTACCATTACTAATCATTATTTTTATTGCCTTGTGATCTGAGAAGGCTGCATTCATTATTTCTGCTTTTTTGCATTTGTGTGCTATGTTTCTGTGACCTAATGTATGGTCAATTTTTGTGAATGTGCCATGTGGTGCTGAGAAGAAGGTGTATTCCTTTTTATCCCTATTTATTTTTCTCCATATGTCTATTAATTCTAATTTTTCTAAGATTTCATTCACTTCTTTTACCTCTTTCTTATTTATTTTTTGATTTGATTTATCTAAATTTGATAATGGTTGGTTTAAGTCTCCCACTAGTATGGTTTTATTGTCTATTTCTTCCTTCAATTCTCCTAGTTTCTCCATTAGAAATTTGGGTGCTATATTATTTGGTGCATACATGTTGATTAATGATATTTCCTCGTTGTCTAGAGTCCCTTTTAACAAAATATAATTACCTTCCCTATCCCTTTTGATCAGGTCTATTTTTGCATTGGCCTTATCAGATATCATGATTACCACTCCTGCCTTCTTTCTGTCAGTTGAGGCCCAGAAGGTCTTACTCCATCCTTTAATTCTGACCTTGTGGGTGTCAACCCGCCTCATGTGTGTTTCTTGAAGACAACATATGGTAGGGTTTTGGATTCTAATCCATTCTGCTATTCGTCTACGTTTTATGGGTGAGTTCATCCCATTCACGTTCAAAGTTATGATTGTCATTTGTGGACTCCCTGGCATTTTGATTGCCTTCCCTAATTCTAACCTTTTCTTCTTCAGCTCTACCTTTTAGTCCAGTGATTTACTTTGAATCAGTCCCCCTTGTCCCCTCCCTTGATGTTTCCCTTTTTAGTCCCTCCCTTTTTCTTCCCTCCCCCTCCCCCCTCTCTTTCCCTCCCTTTTTGTTTTCCCTCTCCCCCTCCCCCCTTGGTTTTCCCTTCTCCTTACCCTTGTTGGGTAAGATAGAATTCAAGATCCCAATGGATCTGGATGTTTTTCCCTCTCAGAGTTGATTTCCCTGAGATTGAGGTTTAAGTAACCCCCCCCCCTCTTCCTCTCCTTCTTATAGGAGTTTTCTTCCCCTCCCCTTCCCATGTGAATCTTTGTGTGAGAACCATTATTCTATTTGGTCTTTCTTTACCCCCTATTTATACATTACATTTTCCCCACATGTTAGTATACATAGATTGATATAAATGTAGTCCTTATAGAAGAGAGTTTGAGTAAAAGAAGAAGATAACATTTTTCCCCTTTCCTTAATATTTACCTTTTCAGGTATTCCTTGCTCTTTGATTTTCGGTATCAAACTTTCCACAGAGCTCTGGTCTTTTCTTTGCAAAAAGTTGGAAGTCTTCTATTTTGTTGAATGCCCATACTTTCCCTTGGAAGTATATAGTCAGTTTTGCTGGGTAGCTGATTCTTGGTTGGAGACCCAGCTCTCTTGCCTTTCTGAAGATCATGTTCCATGCCTTACGATCATTCAGAGTAGAACTTGCAAGGTCTTGTGTGACCCTGATTGGCATTCTTTTATATCTAAATTGTCTTTTTCTGGCTTCCTGTAGGATTTTTAATTTTGTTTGATAGCTTTGGAATTTGGCAATTACATTCCTGGGAGTTGTCTTTTGGGGGTTTAGTGTAGAAGGTGTTCTGTGAGCTCTGTCAGTGGCTGTATTGCCCCCTTGTTCTAGAATCTCTGGGCAATTTTCTTTGATTATATCTTGTATCACCATGTCCAGTTTGGTGTTTATTTCTGGCTTTTCTGGGAGTCCAATTATTCTTAAATTTTCTCTTCTCCCTCTATTTTCCAGATCTATCACCTTGTTGGTGAGATATTTTATGTTCTCTTCTAATTTCTTGGTGTTTTGGCTTTGCTTTATTAGTTCTTGCTTTAAAGCCTGGTTTTCTTTTACAGTTTGGTCAAACTGGTTTTGTAGATGCGTGAATTTCTTTTGCATTATTTCCCACTTTTCCTCCCAGAGGGCTTCCATCTTTTTGGTCATTTCTGATTCAAATTCTTCATGGGTTTGTGGAGAGTTTCTATTTCCTTTGGAAGATTTTGGAGAATTTTCTTGTATATCTTCTTCTATCTGCTCTGTATTTTGTATTTTGGCTCCATAGAATGTGTCCAAAGTCACCCCTTTCTTCTTATTTTTCTTGGTATTTTGGGGCTTCTGTGCTTCTGTGGAGTTTGTCATCTCTGAATGTGGATGATTAGCTTTTCTTATCTCTGTCTGGTGTTCAGAGCCTTTAGTCCTGGGGATGTTGGTTCTATGAGCTTTCCCTGGGTTAAACTGAATATGCCTCACTGGAACTGGAATGGAAGGGTCGGACCACGAGGCCACCCTCTTCCCCCCGGCTCGCTTTCCGGAAGTTGCCTTCAGAATCGCTGGCCGTGAGGCTGTTTCCTCGGCCTGCGGGGGGGGGGGGGGGGGGGGGGATGGGCTGCAGCTTCCCCAAGCTCCGAGGGCAAGGACTTTCACTGAGACTTGGATAGCAGGATCCAGCCCGTGAGGCTGTCTTGCCTGCCCTGAGGGTTGCTGTTGTTTCGACCAGCTCTCTGCAGCGGAAGCCCCAGGCAGTAACTTTCACCCGGACTCGGGTAGAAGGCCCTGAGGGTTGTTGTTCCGAGGACCCTGCTCTCTGAGCCCACCGGGCTGCGGCTTCCTGGAGCCTTGGACTCTGCGCTCCTACCCCTGAGGTCCGAGTGATCTCGGGTTCTGGCTTTTGAGGGGAGCCGTACCTTTTGAACCGGGTCCATGTCCAGGAGGAGGGTTCCCAGGGTCTGTGCTGTTGATCGTTTTGAATTTCGGCGCCTTAGGAGCTTATAGTTTGAGATGGGTCGGGAAGGGTTTTCCGGAGATCTGAACTTTAGCTTTCTCTAAGCCGCCATCTTAACCGGAAGTCGTAGTCCTTAATTTTCAAAGAGGACCAATGGCATCATGGGACAATATCTTGACTTGCACATAGATGGGTTGCATAAAGCTGTTGACCATACTCTCTCTCACTGAGTCATCAAAGTCCAATGGCAAGACAAAAATCAGGACAACTTCCATGGCTGTGGATGCAGTGGATGACTTGACATCTTTAATGTCTGACAAGCTCTATGCAATCTATCACAACTTTGTGGCCATTGGGGGAAAAATTGTTCTCATCCATCCATTCCTCCTAGATAAGTCTTCACATGCTTTAGGGTAAACATCCTCTTCACTCACCAATGGGTTTGAGGACTGTCAGTCGCATTTCACCTTGTTTAGCCCATCTGGCAAGACAGTTTTACCAGAGTGTGGCTGCTGCATATGCTACAACTTCTTGGAGTTACAGGTGAGAGTTATGTGAAAGGGTGATACCAAATATGGATAAGTAGTCCTGAAAAGGGTTTAGCAAGCCCTCACACCAGAGGTACTACCTAAATACTCCATAAACAATATTTATAAATTGTAGGTTTATATAATTTGTAAGTATAATGTAAATATATAGTATTTATAATTTATAGATGGGTAATTTCATAATGACAAGATGAATAGAGTGAGAGATATTCCCTCCAGTTCAAACTGTATTATTTATATAGAATAAAATGTTGATTATCATTTTTAATATATCGGAGTTGATCAAGGGTGCTGCTGATAAATCTAATTATATTAATAAATTAACTTAGAATGATTATAGGGGAAAGGCTTTTGTCAAAAGACCACTTACCCAGGAGGTATATTTGCCCTTGTTCTTCTTTAAAAAGATACAGGGAATCACTCTGGTCCCAAATGATTGGAACTGTCTGTAAGAGATTGATAATTGGGGGGCAGCTGGGTAGCTCAGTGGATTGAGAACCAGACCTAGAGATGGGAGGTCCTGGGTTCAAATCTGGCCTCAGCCACTTCCTAGCTGTGTGACCCTGGGCAAGTCACTTGACCCCCATTGCCTAGCCCTTACCACTCTTCTGCCTTGGAGCAATACACAGTATTGACTCCAAGATGGAAGGTAAGGGTTTAAAAAAAAAAAAGAGATTGATAATTGAGAGGAATGAGACACTGGGAGTGGGGTTAACTCTTCGAAGAGTCCATTGTTTTTTCTTGTAGTTTAGTAGTCTAATTAAGTGAGTTGTAGAATGCCTCCATATTTTCTTTCCTACCAGATTTGGTATTTTTATTGCCTTGAAATTCCTGACCAGGGTGCATGCACTAGGGGATTTAGAAGTGAGTGTGTGGTGCAGAATGGAGGATTTTTCCATTCTTTGAGAATCAGAAAATAGTTGCTTGAAGTAGAAGCAATCAGCAAGTACCAGTTAGCTTGTTCAAATAAACTGGAAAGAAGAATTCCTGCATTTTTCTGAGTATATTCTGCTTTTCTGTTTTCTTTTCTGAGCACAAGCAAGAAATCAGAGTTTTTGAGAATGTAATCTCTATGCCAGTTCAAGATTTTCTAAGAGACTTAGTTTATGACTTTGGGAATTGAGGTTCCTAGAATAGGGGTTCTTTTTGGGTCAAAGGACCCTTTAGCAGTCTGAGGAAACCTATATTTTTGAAAACATTAAATGAAACATCTAGGATTATTAAGAATTATTATATAAAATACAGTTGTCAAAATATTAACAAAACAAGTTCATGGATTCCATTTTAAGAACCTGTGACTTAGAGGTTTGTACAAATGCTGTGCTTGGATAAGAAATAAGTTGCAGATAAAGGAACAAAGCCATGACATGGCATTGATGAGGATGGGAGTGGAGATTGGATCAGATCTGAATCTTTATATATCTCTTGCTATGAGTCATTCAGATGGAATAGAGCTGAGTAGAACAGGAAATATTTGTTCAGCCATCCCTCCTAAGAGTCTTTGCCTTCTGAGCTATGCAAGGGTTTTGTGGGCTCCTATGAATCCTTTAGATCATGTACTTTCCTGTAGGAGGCAAAATGAGGGTTGTATTCACCAAAGCTTATCATTGTACCTTGTGTACCTGTTTAGGACGTAAGGAATCTATTACACAGATTTGGGAAAACTTAGGTGTATGCCATACATAAGCTTTCTTTGAAAAATTCCCCAGAATTTTACTCAATTAGGAAGGGCAAAAAAAAAAAAGACGGAGAGAGAAACTGACCCTTTGGGGTCAGACCCAAGGATCCAACCACGTCCAGATGAGCCCAGAATCCTTAGTGGATGTTGAATAACAGATCAGACAATGATAATAATGTATTAACTATAATTTGATGCTGTATTTAAAATTTAAATACTTTATTATCAATATTTAATTATATCTAGATTAATTCCACTCAGGAATGGGGAGAGAAGGCATCTGTGTAGAAAGTTTTAATTTTCAGTTTTAGCAGTACCAAGTGTTATGATGTCACTCCCTATCATGGCTTTCAGTTGCAAAGAAAACCACCTTCTCAAGAATTCCTAAGGATAGTACTTATAAACCTCCTTTGTGGACTGTGCTATTAAAGACCAAATTCCCAAGACCATACCCATGTTTACCTAACTGTCACTTACATTGTAGAATAAGAAATAAAACTTCATCATTCAACTTATCATTTCAATCCTCTATATTTCTAGAACACTAATGTATAGCTTCCTGTCAAGAAACGCTAAAATTTAGGAGTATCCTAGCCTGGTAATCCTAGTTCTAAATGAGACTATATTTCTGCCTTTTGAATTTCATATATGTTGAATGTTGAAATTTTTTTAATTTATGACAATTATGTGTTAGGTGTTAATTGGAAAATTTTTCCCATCATCAGAATATCTCACTTATGTTTTTCAGCACTGATTTTAAAAGTTAAAATGTGTTAATAGTGATTCAATAAAGTTTGTTGTGATTCAATTTATCTTTGTTAATGTGTGGTTTCTGTATCTTTTTCTCCCATAAATTCCACTCTTGGTTGGATGAAGACAGATATTTAGGTGGGAAATTTGAATTTTTGGGGGGGTAATATTCATTCATTCTCAATCCATCTAGTCATTCATAACCAATTCATTCAGTGAATATATAAATACCTATTACATGCTCTTTCTTACTATATTAGCTACCATAGGGAATAAAAAATTGTTAGAACTTTAGATTTTTCTAACATGGTTTAGGAAAAGACATGCACATATTAAACATTGAATAGTACTTCATAATATTAAGTTCAAAGACAAATATCTATTTATTGACCATTGTAAACTAGAGAAGTAGCAGATATAGTCAAAATCATGTAGTAGAAAGGATAAAGGAAGGACTTCCGGTCAAGATGGCGGTGTAGAAGCAGTGAAAGTTCAGACCTCAGAAACCCTTCCTTACCGATCGCAAACAGAATGCTCCTAGGCCACCGAAATTCAAGCTGAACAACAGGATAGACCTGGGGAAACCTCCTCCTGGACCTGGATCAAAAGGTACCACACCCCAAAAGCCAGAACCCTAGATCACTTGGATCTAAGGAGTAGACAGAAAGAAGGTCCTAGGACCCATCCCCCCCAACCCAGAGTGCTGAGCCCAAGGCAGCAGCCGGAACCTCAGGGCTCTGAGGACTCACCTTGAAAGCAACCTGAGCCAGTCTCCGGGGCGCCCAACACAGATGGCAGGGAAACATAGAGAGAAGGGGGAAGCCTGTAGCCCCCTGGCTGGGTTCTTCCATCTGAGTCTCAAGGGAGGTCCCAGCTTTAGAGCACCAGCTGAACCCAATCCCATCAGGAGCCCTCAGAGCTACTGAAAGGACAGAAAACTCAGGGCTGGCAAAGGGGTTGCTCCGAAGAGCTTACCTTGAAAGTAACCGGGGCCAGTTTCTGGGCACTCAACACAGACTGTGGAAGAGGAGGTTGCTGCTTTTCTTTTTCTTCTTTTTTTTTGGCTCCGGTATTGTTCGGCCCACACCACCTGAACCTAATCCCATCAGGAGCCCTAAGAGTCCAGGCAAGCCACAACCCCTCCCCCCTTAGAGAGCTGGGTCTTCTGAAAAAAAAAAAACCAGAAACCTAGAGGTGAAGTCAAGATGGCAGCCTAGAAGGAGCATAGACCTGGCAGCCTGGCCAGAGCTTTAGAGATCCTCCATATCTGCTCCAGCCGTCCAGGAAGTTTAAAACTCAGAGTAAACCCAGCCCAACTAAGCTGAACTCAATCCCATCAAAAGTCTCCAGAACACAAGGAAGCCCAGGCTCCCCATCCATCCTCATTGACTGCTGGACTTTAAGCCAATCAAAAGCCTCCAGAGGACAGGAAAGCTCAAACCCCCAACAACCCTCCCTCAGAGATTACACCAAGAGATCCTCTGTTAAAGCTCCAAGAGGGAGACTGATAGAAGTCCCTAAAAAACAAAAAAATGAGAGGAACAAGAGCACAGACAAATATGGGGAGGAAAGAAGGGGTGAATTTGAACAAACAACAGAAACAGAAGGAAGAAACTACAATAGACAGCTACTACTCACCAAATGGAACAGAGGGGGAGAGATCAGCAAACGATAAACCAGAAATTCCAGCGAATTGGATACAGGCTGTGGAAGAACTCAAAACACAACTAAGAAAGGCTGAAGACAATTGGGAAAGGAACTTAAAAATTAAGACAAGTCATCTGGAAACAGAGGCACTTGAACCAAAACAAGAAAATAGTGTCCTGAAAGCCAAAATCATCCAGCTGGAAAATGAGGCAAAGGAGATGAAAGATGAGGCAAAGGAGATGAAAAATGAGATAAAGAGGATGAAAGACGATCTTCAAAGAAACTCAGACCAGAAGGAAAAAGACGACCAAAAAGCCAAAGATGAAATCCAATCTTTAAGAACCAGAGTAAAACAACTAGAATCAAGTGACCTCACAAGGCAGCAGGACACTATAAAACAAAACAAAAAGAATGAAAAAATTGAGGAAAATGTGAAGCATCTCATTCACAAAACAGATGATTTAGAAAATCATTCAAGAAAAGACAATTTAAGAATAATTGGACTACCAGAAGACCACGACAAAAGAAAAAGCCTGGACATAATACTAGAGGAAATTATCCAGGAAAACCGTCCCGAAATCCTAGAACAAGAGGGGAAAGTGGAGATTGAAAGAATTCACAGATCAACCCCTGTATTTAATCCCCAACTGACAACACCAAGAAATGTTATAGCCAAATTCAAAAACAATCAGAAAAAAGAACAGGTATTACAAGCTGCCAAGAAGAAACCATTCAGATACCATGGAAACATGGTGAGGATAACACAGGATCTCTCTGCATCCACACTGAAGGACTGAAAGGCATGGAATATGATATTCCAGAAAGCAAGGGAACTAGGCCTACAGCCAAGAATAAAATACCCATCAAAACTGACTATATTGTTACAGGGGAAAGTATGGTCATTTAACACAACAGAAGAGTTCCAAGCATTCATAAATAAAAGACCAGACCTGAACAGAAAATTCAAAGTCCAACCACAGAACTCAAGAGAATCATCAAAAGGTAATTAAAAAAGAGGGGAAAAACAACAACAACAACAAAAAAGGTTTTTTTTTAAGAGACTCAATAAGTTAAAATGATATGTATCCCTATAAGAAAAGAGGTCATTGGCAACTCTTAAAAACTGATGCTATCACCTAAGCAGCTAGAAGAACTACACTCAGAGGGAACAGTGACAAACTGTATAGGATGAAAGGACAAGACATAAATAGGTATATAGATATATGCATGCATAAATACATATACATGTGTATGTATGTATATATACATGACTAAAGCTAAAAAAGAAAAGAGGTTATGACTAAAAGAAATGGGAAAAGAAACAAATGGGGGTAAATTTATATGTCACAAAGAAGCTCATGGTGGGAGGGGGGAGAATATCGATATACTGGAAGGGTAAAGAGGTTGGAGATAGGAAATACTCAACTCTTATGTACTTTGAAACTGACCCAAAGAGAGAAGAACAATCCAATCCATTGGGGAAGAGAATAGATTTGTGCCCGATAGGGGAGTAAAAGGGTAAAAAACAGTCTGGTGGGGAGGGAAGCAGTACAAGGGAGGGAGAGGGTGGGGGGGGGATTTTTAAAAAGACTACAGGGGAAAATAAGGGAGGGAATAAGAAGGGAGAGGGGTAGAAAGGGAAATACAAGGGGGACTGATTTAAAGTAAATCACTGGACTAAAAGGTCGAGCTGAAGAAGAAAGGTTAGAATTAGGGAAGGATATCAAAATGCCAGGGAGTCCACAAGTGACAGTCATAACATTGAACGTGAATGGGATGAACTCACCCATAAAACGTAGACGAATAGAAGAATGGATTAGAATTCAAAACCCTACCATATGTTGTCTTCAAGAAACACACATGAGGCGGGTAGATACCCACAAGGACAGAATTAAAGGATGGAGTAAGACCTCCTGGGCCTCAACTGACAGAAAAAAGGCAGGAGTGGCAATCATGATATCTGATAAAGCCAAAGCAAAAATAGACCTGATGAAAAGGGATAGAGAAGGTAATTATATTTTGTTAAAAGGGACTTTAGATAATGAGGAAATATCACTAATCAACATATATGCACCAAATAATATAGCACCCAAATTTCTAATGGAGAAACTAGGAGAATTGAAGGAAGAAATAGACAGTAAAACCATATTAGTGGGAGACTTAAACCAACCAGTATCAAATTTAGATAAATCAAATCAAAAAATAAATAAGAAAGAGGTAAAAGAAGTGAATGAAATCTTAGAAAAATTAGAATTAATAGACATATGGAGAAAAATAAATAGGGATAAAAAGGAATACACCTTCTTCTCAGCACCACATGGCACATTCACAAAGATTGACCATACGTTAGGTCACAGAAACGTGGCACACAAATGAAGAAAAGCAGAAATAATAAATGCAGCCTTTTCAGACCACAAGGCAATAAAAATAACGATCAGTAATGGTACATGGAAAACCAAATCAAAAACTAATTGGAAACTAAACAATATGATACTCCAAAATCGTTTAGTTAGAGAAGAAATCATAGAAACAATTAATAATTTCATCGAGGAAAATGACAATGGCGAGACATCCTTTCAAACCTTTTGGGATGCAGCCAAAGTGGTAATCAGAGGTAAATTCATATCCCTGAGTGCATATATTAACAAACTAGGGAGAGCAGAGATCAATCAATTGGAAATGCAAATTAAAAAACTCGAAAGTGACCAAATTAAAAACCCCCAGCAGAAAACCAAACTAGAAATCCTAAAAATTAAGGGAGAAATTAATAAAATTGAAAGTGATAGAACTATTGATTTAATAAATAAGACAAGAAGCTGGTACTTTGAAAAAACAAACAAAATAGACAAAGTACTGGTCAATCTAATTAAAAAAAGGAAGGAAGAAAAGCAAATTAACAGCATCAAAGATGAAAAGGGGGACATCACCTCTGAGGAAGAGGAAATTAAGGCAATCATTAAAAATTACTTTGCCCAATTATATGGCAATAAATATACCAATTAAGTGATATGGATGAATATATACAAAAATACAAACTGCCTAGACTAACAGAAGAGGAAATAGAATTCTTAAATAATCTCATATCAGAAAATGAAATCCAACAGGCCATCAAAGAACTTCCTAAGAAAAAATCCCCAGGGCCTGATGGATTCACCAGTGAATTCTATCAAACATTCAGAGAACAGTTAATCCCAATACTATACAAACTATTTGACATAATAAGCAAAGAGGGAGTTCTACCAAACTCCTTTTATGACACAAACATGGTACTGATTCCAAAACCAGGCAGGTCAAAAACAGAGAAAGAAAACTATAGACCAATCTCCCTAATGAATATAGATGCAAAAATCTTAAATAGGATACTAGCAAAAAGACTCCAGCAAGTGATCAGAAGGGTCATCCACCATGATCAAGTAGGATTTATACCAGGGATGCAGGGCTGGTTCAATATTAGGAAAACCATCCACATAATTGACCACATCAACAAGTAAACCAACAAGAACCACATTATTATCTCAATAGACGCAGAAAAAGCCTTTGATAAAATACAACACCCATTCCTATTAAAAACACTAGAAAGCATAGGAATAGAAGGGTCATTCCTAAAAATAATAAACAGTATATATCTAAAATATCATTTGTAATGGGGATAAACTAGATGCATTCCCAAAAAGATCAGGAGTGAAACAAGGATGCCCATTATCACCTCTATTATTTGACATTGTACTAGAAACACTAGCAGTAGCAATTAGAGAAGAAAAAGAAATTGAAGGCATCAAAATAGGCAAGGAGGAGACCAAGTTATCACTCTTTGCAGATGACATGATGGTCTACTTAAAGAATCCTAGAGATTCAACCAAAAAGCTAATTGAAATAATCAACAACTTTAGCAAAGTTGCAGGATACAAAATAAACCCACATAAATCATCAGCTTTTCTATATATCTCCAACACAGCTCAGCAGCAAAAACTAGAAAGAGAAATCCCATTCAAAATCACCTTAGACAAAATAAAATACCTAGGAATCTACCTCCCGAGACAAACACAGGAACTATATGAACATAACTACAAAACACTCGCCACACAACTAAAACTACACTTGAGCAATTGTAAAAACATTAACTGCTCATGGGTAGGATGAGCCAATATAATAAAAATGACCATCCTACCCAAACTTATTTATCTATTTAGTGCCATACCCATGGAACTCCCAAAAAATTTCTTTACTGATTTGGAAAAAAACATAACAAAGTCCATTTGGAATAACAAAAGATCAAGGATATCCAGGGAAATAATGAAAAAAAAACACAAATGAGGGGGGCCTAGCAGTCCCAGACCTCAAACTATATTACAAAGCAGCAGTCATCAAAACAATTTGGTACTGGCTAAGAGACAGAAAGGAGGATCAGTGGAATAGACTGGGGGCAAGTGACCTCAGCCCGACAGTATACGATAACCCCAAAGATCCCAGGTCTTGGGACAAAAATCCACTATTCGATAAGAACTGCTGGGAAAATTGGAAGATAGTGTGGGAGAGATTAGGAATTGATCAACACCTGACACCCTACACCAAGATAAATTCAAAATGGGTGAAAGACTTAAACATAAAGAAGGAAACCATAAGTAAATTGGGTAAACACAGAATAGTATACATGTCAGACCTTTGGGAGGGGAAAGACTTTAAAACCAAGCAAGACATAGAAAGAATCACAAAATGTAAAATAAATAATTTCGACTACATCAAATTAAAAGGCTTTTGCACAAATAAAACCAATGTAACTAAAATCAGAAGGAAAACAACAAATTGGGAAAAAATCTTCATAAAAACCTCTGACAAAGGTTTAATCCCCAATTTATAAAGAGCTAAATCAATTATACAAAAAAATCAAGCCATTCCCCAATTGATAAATGGGCAAGGGACATGGATAGGCAGTTTTCAGATAAAGAAATCAAAACTATTAATAAGCACATGAAGAAGTGTTCTAAATCTCTTATAATCAGAGAGATGCAAATCAAAACAACTCTGAGGTATCTATCACCTGACACCTAGCAGATTGGCTAACATGACAGTTATGGAAAGTAATGAATGCTGGAGGGGATGTGGCAAAGTAGGGACATTAATTCATTGCTGGTGGAGTTGTGAACTGATCCAGCCATTCTGGAGGGCAATTTGGAACTATGCCCACAGGGTGATAAAAGACTGTCTACCCTTTGATCCAGCCATAGCACTGCTGGGTCTGTACCCCAAAGAGATAATGGACAAAAAGACTTGTACAAAAATATTCATATCTGCGCTCTTTGTGGTGGCCAAAAATTGGAAAACGAGGGGATGCCCATCAATTGGGGAATGGCTGAACAAATTGTGGTATATGTTGGTGATGGAATATTATTGTGCAAAATGGAATAATAAAGTGGAGGAATTCCATGGAGACTGGAACAACCTCCAGGAAGTGATGCAGAGCGAGAGGAGCAGAACCAGGAGAACATTGTACACAGAGACAAACACACGAACATAATGGACTTCTCCATTAGTGGCAGTGTAATGTCCCTGAACAATCTGCAGGGATCTAGGAGAAAAAACACTATCCATAAGCAGAGGACAAACTGAGGGAGTAGAAACACCGAGGAAAAGCAACTGCCTGACTACAATGGCTGAGTGGACATGACAGAGGAGAGACTCTAAACGAACACTCTAATGCAAATACTAACAACATGGCAATGGCTTCAAATCAGGAACACACGTGATACCCAGTGGAATCACACGTCGGCTACGGGGGTGGGAGGGAGGAAAAGAAAATTATCTTTGTCTTTAATGAATAATGCATGGAAATGATCAAATAAAATACTATAAAATTAAAAATAAAACAGCAGAATCCTGCAACCTGATGACAAAAGGAAATATATCTGTAAAAATTGTCTTAGGTTACTCCCATTAACAAATCAGAGAGATTGTGTGTCTTATAATTTATCTAAATGACTTAGAAAATTAAGTTATTCATGCTGAAGAATGTGTCAGCCTTCTATATATCTGTCAAGATCAAGGCCCAACAGGCCTCAGTTTCTGCATAAAGATTATCTAATCTCCTGTCATTTGTAAAAAGCTGTTGTGTTGTTGCTCATTAAAGATCTGTTTTATCCAAAAAAAAAGAAAAGATAAAGGATTTGACGATCTGATGAATCCCGGCTCAGTTACTTAATAGTTAAGTGACAACATTCTTTGGACCCCAGTTTCCTCATATCTAAACTTAATCAGGTAGTTCAAATGATCTCTGTGCTTTTTATAGTTCAAGTTTCTATGATCCTAAGAGCCTCCCAAATAATGTATACTTACACTATAATGTAGAGAAACCAAAAAAAGGAGAGGCCCTAGAGGTATTAAAAAAAGATTTTCTGAAAGAGATAGAATTGGAATTGGATCTTAACGGGCAAATAACATTTGAACAGATGAGAAAGTTATCCTTAGTTGGTGAATTCAGACTTTAAAATATTCAGAATTCACAGAGCCTTGATCCCTGTTCTTTTCATTAGAAAAAAATTGATTTTACATTTTTTAATTCTCCCCTCCCAACCCAGTATTCAATCTGAGAAGGCTTTATAAAATGGTTAAAATCTGATTTGTTTGTAAAAACTTGGGGGAAAAAACAAAATGAGAATAGGCCAGTGTTTCATGAAAAGTCTTAGAGAACAAGAATTGAGTGTGTATTGGAGAATAAGGATAGGGCGATTCCATGTATAGTTAAAAAATGGGATATTAGGGGCGCCATCTGGTGGAGAGCCTTGAAATCTATACTTAAAAGTTCAGTTTTATTTCTTAGTTGAAATAAAAATGAAGAGCTATAGAAAGTAGGGATCTCCTCTAAAACATCCACAACAGATGATCATTCAGCCTTTAGTTATTCACTATCAGCGTCAAGAATCACACTACCTAGAAGAACAGGCCATCTTGTTTGAATTTTGACTCTAAATCAATCATTGCTAATGATAACTAGGCTGGATCAAGCTGTTTTTGTTTAATGAAAAAAGGGCACCGCCATCTGTATGGTGTTATATGTAAACACTAAGCTTTGCCAAATTGTCTCAGCCACAAAGTGATCCTTCAAACTAATTGTTCAAACGTTCTTCCTTACAATGAACCAGAATCTACTTTCCTGAAAGACCTACTTATTAGTCCCAATTATATCAGTAGTAGTCTCTCGGTAACCGAGGATGACGATTGTCTTTGTGTGTTTTCATCTGTCATAGATGAGTGTGCACAAAGACACTTGTGGGTGAAGGAGATTTAAGTGGAAAAGTCAATGCACAGAGACAGTCCCACTCTCTCGGCGTTGAAAGCCTGGGTCCAATGGCACAAAAATCGTTACACCTGGAGACTTCCTCAGCTGCATTGGATGGCCATGTTGTCTTTTGTGCTCTAACACGCCCTAAGCACTCCACAGTGCTTTGCTGCATCGCCATCTCAGCCGTTGAACCTTCTTGTTGGTTTCTTCCGTCTGTTCGGCCAAAGCAGTCTTCACATGCTGGGTGAGCAAGGCCTTGCTTCACCAGGGGTCTATGACCCGATGGCTACCCTCACAAGGTTTAGCTGGCCTGTTGAAGCCGTTGCCCAGGGTGTGGCCACTGCCGCATGCTAGCAGCTACTGGGAGCCACAAGTGAGAGCTGGGTGTCAGGTGAGGGTCAGAGGCTAGAGAGCTACCCTAGAAGGCACGACAAGCCCTCCATACCAGAGATACTACCCCTCCCTGAACACCCCATATTATATATATTTAAAGGCATAAAACAAATGCATTTGAAGTTGTTCACATGTCCCTTCTGAGGTCTTCTGAATTCCTAGTTAAATATCACTTTTAACTTTTAATGCCTTATATAACATGGTTTCCAGGACTTTCACCTTCATAGTCACCTCCTGGTTAACTTTTCTGACTCATTTAACTGGAAATTTGTTCTGATTATTGAAAAAACACAATAGAACTATTCTCTGTCTTGATCTAGATATTACAGCTACTAAAATTCAGCATCTTATTCTTCCACATCTTTGCCAGATTTTGTTCATAATGAGCTTATTAACAGCCAAATCTCACAAATCTTTTTCACATGAACTACTCTTAAGTCAGGTCTCTCTCTGTTGTGCTTTGGAGTTTTGAGGAAGACCATATATAGGTGATGAAGGTTCCAAGATGGTTTTTGAAATAGCCTATGCCCAGAGAAATGCATTAGGAATCGCTGGGGCATCAAGCATAGAGAGTTGACCTTTGAATGAGGAAGCCAGGGTTCAAGGTCTATCTGTGACACATTTGGTCTGTGACCCTGGGCCAGTAACTTATTTCTCAGAATCCTTCAAAATTATGTTAGAAAACACTTGATTGGGGGCAGCTGGGTAGCTCAGTGGATTGAGAACCAGGCCTAGAGACGGGAGGTCCTAGGTTCAAATCCGGCCTCAGCCACTTCCTAGCTGTGTGACCCTGGGCAAGTCACTTGACCCCCATTGCCTAGCCCTTACCACTCTTCTGCCTTGGAGCCAATACACAGTATTGACTCCAAGATGGAAGGTAAGGGTTTAAAAAAAAAGAAAGAAAACACTTGATCATTGTGAATTTCTATGGGGAAGTTTCCTTATGGTTAATTTCCTATAATAATGAAACTACAAGTCTGTATCCACTCTACTCACGAGTTTCCCCTGTATCTAAACTTTATCAGGTGCTTGAAACGATCTCTAAGATCTTTCTAGCTCTAGTTTCTATGATTCCAAGTGCCCCTCAAACAGTATAGACTCACATTAGACTGTAGAGTCTGTATATGGTTTTGTTACTATATATGATTATTATAATACGGGATTCATATATTGATGACATTGCCCTTGTCCTCAAGGGATTTGTAATCTAACAGGGAAGAATCAAGTAAGTACACAGATACTTGGCTAGGGTTAGAGTGAAGCAAGAAAAAGAATTAGAAATATCCAAAGGAAGGGGAACCTTTTAAAATTGTATTCCTAGCATCTAATACAAAGCTTAGCACTTAGTTGATATTTCATTAATCTTTCTTGAATTGAATGGATTTGAACAATGCCTTGAAGGATACATGACAAAATTGAATGAAATAATTATTTTTATTGTATTCTTTTATTTTAAAATATTTTATTTGCATGGATCCTAGCAATGTAAGTATTATAATATTACATTATATTATATGATGTGATATGGAAGTCACTTTAAAAGACTGATATATATTAATTTAAGGTTGCCAAATGTAATTCCTAAATGAAAACTCAAGTCAGCAGTCAACCTTTTATGGAGTTTTTTAATTACAAACAGGAGGAAGAAAGGTGTGAGAGAGAGAGAGAGAGAGAGAGAGAGAGAGAGAGAGAGAGAGAGAGAGAGAGAGAGAGAGAGAGAGAGAGAGAGAGAGAAAGGGGAGAGAAGGGAATAGGGCTTAAATACCCCCTCTGCTTAGGCTGGGCCAAAGGCCCAAGCCCTTAGATAGCTGAGGCAAAGAAAAGAGATCACTCCCTATTACTCACGTGACCAAAATGGAGAAACAGTCTCAGGGGCCTCCACCTCCAGCCTCCTTCAGAGCAAGCCCTCCTCTCAGACCTCTCCAGGAGCTCTCCCTCCAGGACCTCTCTCCTCTCAGACTCCTCCAGGAGCTCTCCCTCCAGGACCTCTCTCCACTCAGACTCCTTCAGAGCAAAACCTCTCCGAGCAAAAACCTCTCCTCTCTCTCTCCTCAGACCCTGCTATCTTTAAGGAAACTATCTCAGTTCCCTCCCCTCAGTTCTCACATCTACCAATCACTGTCAATGTCTCTCCTGTGCCAATGGTGACTCTAATTTAACCCAGGACCGCCCAGAGGTCTGTGGCTTTGCACATGTCTGTTGAAGGTCATATTCTCAAATAATTAAATCTTGATCTTTGCTGCAGCCCTTCCTAAATCCTGTTACTCTGAGTAGGGTGGAGATTGTATTTTCCAAGACCTGGTTCTGTCATTCCAAGTATCTCTATTGTATCAATTCTAAAATCAATCATGACTCAAAGAACTTCCTGTTCTATGTTTAAGTATAGGTCAAAGCCCTTTCCATTGTTTAGCAAAAGGTTTCTGTCCTAAAGTAGTCTTAAGTAGGGAGGAGAAGGATCCTCCCATGCCAAGGGGTTTCACATTCCAATAGAGTTCTTACTATCAGTAGGAATTTTTTTCCAGTATGAAATTTCCCAATGGGGAAATTTCCAACATTCATAAGTCTAAGAAATTTTAAGGTTTACAATGAGAATATTATAAGAATTATAGACTTATTTTCACCATAAATATTCCTCTCTTTTTTCCCCTCAAGGTATCCTAAAATGTGTAGAATCAGTAGGATGGCAATATTACTTGAGAATATTCTTGAGAAGTTTCCATTAAAAGAAAGTGGGAAGAAGCACTGTTATTAAAATTATGTTAAAATAAATGGTGATTAAAATGGGGATTCATGAAATGAGTGACAAGACAATTAGCCCTGAACTGTCTAACAAATCATTCTGTCCTTATGATGAGTTAGAAGGGTATATAGCCCAAGCATAGGCAAGTACAAATGGTCTCATTACTACAGTCACTTTCCCATTAGGAATAACGTAGGCTAGGACTCAGATGCTTACAAAATGCAATCCTCTTAATTCAGAACACCCTATTGGTATTCTCCATGCAGTGGTTGCTGATTATAATGAGTTTTCTGATATTCTCCAGTCTCAGATTTCTTTTTCTCCATGTATGGTTTTCTTCTTGGTTAAAATTAAGCATTACTTAAAACATATTTGGAAGACAATATTATTGAAACACCATTCAAAGTGAATTTTTCATAGTCCAAAAGTGCAGTGGATAAATAATAGTATCATGAGTCTATCTAGCTGTCAATCAATGTCAGTGTTAAAAGGAAAGAAGAATTTTGGGATCTAGTGCACAGGCTCAGAGTAGCAAACTTACAGTAGGCAGTAAATGCCATTATCTTTCTTGGATGATGTGAAGTGGCAAAAAGTTTGGTTAACTTCCCAAATTCCATACCCTCAACTCATTGGCTTTAAATCATATTTCAACTGTCCTGGGTTATACTTAACTCTTTTCAGGGTTAACCCATGACTACATTATTTGCTTCTGGCAAAACATGAATGGGTTATTTAGCTAGGCTCATCTATTAAACTATTAGCATGGATATATTTGTCTATATTGTTTTGCGCTATCTAGTCTCAATTGAAAATAGGGTCCTGGGACAATTTTTAAATTTTAATAGAATAAGAAAGGTCCAAAGTGCTTTCCAGGAAGCCAGGTATATGCTGGCTCTTGTGTTAGGAATGTTAGGGGGGGAAATGATAATGAGAAACTGAAAGAGGGGAAAATACCACAAGGAGAGAGATAAGATCAATAAAGTAAGAGAGGACAATATATGTGAAATTTTACTTTGATTAGGAAGCTTTGTATTGGATAACTTGCTAGTGATGTAACAATTATTCCAATCCAGGTCTAAACTAGACCTAAAAAGCTTCTGATATTTGCTCAACATTGACATTCTTTGATTCTGCTAAATTCCATAACAAACTGTGTAAATAAAATTGTGTACCCTAAAGACTCCATTTCCCAGAATTCGTTTTACTTTTCCCAGAATTCCTTGAATTACATAACTACTTTGCATCCTTATGTTTTGTAAATAAGTTCGCTGCAACACTGCCTTCTCTCACTCTTCTTCCCACTTGGCATGGTCCAGGTAAACTTGCTCTTAGTCTTTATTTTCTTCTGCTTCAAGTCATTATTAATAAATCTTATAAACATTATAATGCTTCAAGTATTATATATTAATTTTTAAGCTTACATTTCTGCTCAACCACTTCAGTAAACAAATTCTCAAAATTTTTTATTCAGATAGCCTTGTAGTAAAGATACTAAATTTGCCTGGTGGTGGGGATACTGCCCACCACAAGAGAGGAGAGACAGGTAGCTGCCTCTTAGTGCACCCTAGGCTCTTGCTGCTCAAGCTGTCACTCTTACTGCTGCCATTTTGTTTTTTGTTTGTTTGTTTTTTGCCAAGTTGTAAAAATGGAAACTTGAATCCAGGACTCCAGTCCCCAGATGTCCTTGCTCCCTTCCTAGAATGCTTTGTAATCACACTGAATTCTCAAATTATTATTTAAAGGAGTTCTCCACCTACTGAAGGTTATTTTTCCTACTTCCACTTTGGAGCACATGACTCTCCACCTAGCAGGCAAGATGTGAGTGGTAGTGAATAGGATCTCTGGGCCTAGACGCGTGCTTTTCTTACTTGTATTTTCTTAAATTCCTTTTCTTAAATAAAACTCTAAAAATATAATACTCCTTGCAGAGAGAAATTAATTTCTACCTGCCTCAGTCTCCCCCCAAATTTTAACTGTTACAATTATAGCGACTACTAGATTGGATGAGAACTTCTCAAATTTTTTAGCCTAGATTTTTTTTAAGCCACATTTCTCCAAGATGCTTTTTTAGAAAACTCCATTTCTTGAGCCCTTCCCTCCTGCACAGCTCAGCTGTTTCTCCCTGCCTGCAGCCAGATTGCAGCTCACCTGCCCACCCCTGCTACCCGCTCCTGCTCCAGCTGCTACCCACCGCAGCGATCTCTCACTCATCTGGCCCAGACAATCCCAATCCAGCAAAAACTGGCCTCCAATCCAGACAGCTCATCACCCCAGGCCCAGGACCCAGGCTGCTGGTAGCAGACCCAGTATCTTCAGGATCAAAAAACCGGCTGATAAAAAACAAGGGTATTGGCCTCCACGTGGGTAGATAGTAGGAGGTGAGAAAGAAGAGGGAAAGAAGAAAGGTTTTTCCAAACAGGAACTTAAAAGCATGGCTATTTTACAAAAATATCTTTTAATTGCATTTATCCTTTTATTGACTTCACCTGCCTGTCAGGAAAAAAATTCAGCTCCCTGCAACAATTTAGCTAACTCTGGGGAGGCAGCTGGATGTCTCAGTGGACTGAGAGCCAGGCCTAGAGACAGGTTTGGTTGGAATCTGGCCTGAGACACTTCATGGCAGTGTGGCCCTGAGCAGATCACTTGGACCCCATTACCCACCCCTTACCACTTTGCCTAAATGGATAAAAACCCAAGGAATTTTTAAGAGACTGGAGGTTATATTTTTAAGGCATTTCAGACTCCAGTGGTTTATACAAATCTCTGTATTCTATTGCATTTACTGTTTGCTTTGTTTAAGACTTAACTTTGTAATCTAAGTACATATATTACTGCATTCCACATTATTCTGTTATACTCTTCATTTTAATGTACTGAGTTTTAACTACTGTTAAATTCTGTCGCCTTTCCCCTATAACCATATTGAACAAATATCAATGTAATTAAGCCCATATATGAAAACTACCTTTCTATTTTTGACTTTGTAAATTGTCACATAGAGGATAGATGGACGTCATGTGCTAAATATCTCAATTGATTTAAAGGGTTTTTTTCTAGACATGATTTTAGAATTTTTTTTAACAATTTCTGGTCATTTTTGCCTGCCCCTAAAACGAGGTGTAAGGCCCATTATAGTAGCTGAAGTGAAATACAATTTAAACCCCAACATTCCTGCATGTGACTGGAAGTTGGGCAGTTAATCTCAGGGCCTTTGTACCCCTAAAAAGCCTCCAAAAAAGGAGCACCCCTTATTTATACTCTTCAGCTTACTACTTTACTTCCACCAGAATGATCCCTAGAATTCTTGATGTTCTAAACCCAAAAAAAGTTTTACTTTGTTTAAATACCAAGGTTGAAAGATTTTCTACGTTTTTAAAAACTTGTAACAAACATCCATCAATTCATAGGTTTTTTAAAATGCCATACAGCAACTTATGTGAAATATGATAGTTTGTCTGCTATTGTGCTTTATTGTGCTATTGAGAATTTATGGATAACTACATATTTGTACTACTGTTCTTTAACAATGAAAAATGTTACCTTGCTCAATTAATTTCCTTTCACTCACAGTGGATCCTGGCCAGATATGAAGAGGAAATGGAACTCATTTTTGATGAGAAAGCCTTGTATTATATATTTTCTTAGCTGACATGATGTGTCAATGATTATAAGCTACATTTTCGAATTTTTAAAACTCTTTTATTATATTTTTCTTGCATGTGCAATATATTATTTCAGGTTATTTTTATTTTTCTCTCTTTTTTATATTCGAAGCACATGTCACCAGTATTAAGATTTTCTTTAACTTTTAGATTTTGCAGTAAAATAAGTTTAATATATCTTTTCTAATGCATGCCCCAAAAGCCTGAGACTATAAAAATGATGCCACTAATTGTTTAAAAGAAATTATGGCGACAAACCCAGAGAACCCAGCTTTTGGGATAAAAATACACTATTTGATGAAAACTGCTGGGAAAATTAGAGGACATACATATGACATAGGAATGCTTGATAGGCAGCAAGAAAGTCAGTAAATAACACAAAGTAGATAGTTGAAGCTATGAGGGTTCTGAGGGAGATAACATAAAAGAGCAGCTGGCCAAGGATTACATTTTTAGGAATAAACAGTTCAATGGGAAAAGGAGGAAGACAATCGTTGAAGAAAGTAGGAGCAGCTGGAGAAACAGAAGAATGAGAAGAGTGTAGTGTGGATACTAGAGAGAATTTCAAGGATGGGGCGGGGATAATCAACAGTGTCAAATTCTGCAGAAAGACTGAAAAAAAGGTCACTGGATTTACTGCTCATTATTGAAAGGGGCAAATTAATCCCTGGCTTTAGTGATCACAGGGTATCTAGATCTCTCCAGTTAACATTACTATTTCTCAGGCGGGCTCTTGTCCCATTCGAGTTGATTTTTATCATTTTTTCAACTGTAATAGATGTTTCTAAACTAGCAGTGGATGCAACTGAGAGGAAAAATTACAACAAACGGATTCGGGTCCTTTTCTGAACCGAGGAAGTTAGTGAGGCACAAGAACTGGCAGACTGTTGCCGGCCTCTTCTAGTTTCTCCTCCCCTAGCCCACTTCTCTTTCTGAACACCAAGAGTTCAGGCACGCGGATTAAGGCGGAGTTGAAGGGGGCGGGGATGAAAGCACTCTAGAGCCTTGGCTAGGGTGGGAGTGGGCGGAGCTTGATAGGCCAAGTGGACTGAACCGTCTCAAATCCTAAATAAGCACCACCTGGCAGGGGGAAGGGGGAGGGGGTTGGGAGCAGGGAATAAAAAAGCTCCGCTTCATTCTCGAGAGAATCTTGAGTTGGAGGCGTGCCACTTGGCGGCCGGGGTGGGCGGAGCCCGTGAAATGGGGCGGCCTCTATAGGATCTGCTACTCGCAGGCCCGCGGCGGCGCGATTGATGGACCAGGTGAGGGGAGGCGAGGCGAGGCTGGGAGAGGAGGGGAGAAGAGAAGCGAGGTCCGGGGCAGTGAGGCGGGAGGAGGGGGAAGGGGAACTGGGGAACGAGGAGGGGCAGCAAGGGGCGGTCAGCAGGGAAGCTCAGCTCGGAACCGAGGAGCTTTTTGCTTAACGGTTTGCTTGTTGCCCCGTGGGTCTTGGTACTTGCCAGGTCCACTCGGGGGGCTCCGGAGCTCGGGGCTTGCTTGGTCCCCTACCACCTGGTCCACCTACCAAATGCGGGGGTGGGGTGGGCGTGGGACACCAGTGATCTCTTGCAGCTGCGGGGGTCTGTCCCCCTCACTCACGCCCCATTCACGCACTCTTGCACTCACAAAATAACAACACACTCGCACACGTACTTACACATACACATTCCCTTGGGCGCGGGGTCTATGTAGTGCCTCTTGCCTCCCACCCTCCTGCACTGGGAACATTCCCGGGACCGTCCCGGCAAGAGAGATGCCTGGAGCTCTCGGTGGCCCGGACGCACCTCACCAGCTGCCAGTCTCCACCCTTCAGGCATTTAACATTTAGTCGGTGCGAGCCTAAGTGGCACGGAGCCAGAGGCTTCCTGCAACTCACCTTTCCAGCTGCCTTTCTCCAGGGTTAATCTTCCTCTTCTTCCCTCCCTCTTTCACCACCTCTCCAAGGTTTTAAGACATCAGCACCTAGGAGGGCGTGGAAAGGGAAAGTGCAAACACCTGGTCTTGCCTTCCCCTAAGGAAGCGTGGGAAGTGGATGCGGTGATTTGAAGCATCCCTTTGTAGCAGCTACGACCTTGGATACAAAGTTCTGTGGAGAGAAAAATGGCCCTGATGCCCCGCCCCACCCCACCCCAATTACCTCATCTCTTTCATAATTTATAGCGTGTTCTAGTTTCTATTCAGAAGAATGAAGAATTCTAGGATCTATTTGCCCCCCCCCTCAGGACTGTGAGCCATAACATCTCTGGAAATTTTTGTAATTTACATTCAAATTAATCTACCACTCAACTATTAGAGACGTGTCTTTGAAAATGAGTATTGGGAAACTATTGCATATGTGGTTATGTGTAAATTATATAACATGTTTTTATATAAAATATGCATAAACAGTATTTTATATAACAGCATACTTCTATACACATAGATGGTTATATATATATCTATGTGTGTGTTATGCATATGTACCCATAACAAATACTCTTAATAGCCACACAATGTTATGTGTAACATATTATATAAACATATACACATACATGCACATGTATCTGCACGTGCATATGTATATGTGTGTGTGTGTGTAAATAGATGGATAGATAGGTATCACCTGTGAATTTCCACTGGAGATTTACAAGGGAACTTGTTAGCTTCAAACTCCATCTCTTGAAACTAATAATTCTGAGCCTCTAGGAGTTGTAAATTCACTGTTATCAACCTAACTTTTCCATCAGCCTGGACATGTCTTCCTTTTTTATTCTTCCTTTCTTTCTTAATCCACTAGCCAGATTTTATAAATATTGACTAAGTTCTCATAGAATTGTGTTGGTCTTTGCATTTTAAAAGTTGTCTTATTGGGGGAGGGAGTAGAACTTGACTAGCTGATAGTCTATGGAGCTTTTATTTACACATTTATTAATCTGCTGCTTCTGAGTCTGAAAGGAAAAAAAAGTTTATTAAATAGCACAAAGATGCTTCAGTATTATAGATGGTACTTTTATTAGGTTTTTTTTTCCCTTCCCAATTTAGTTCTCTCTAAGTTTTGGCAGAAAGAGGACCATGTTCCCAGTCATGGAATATTTTCTGGTACCACTTAATCTTACCACTAATTACAAAAGTTGAATAAATACACTTGGTTCTTTGCAGATACTTTCAAATGATAGGTTGTTTGGTTCTTACTAGTTCCTTTGATAAAGCAACAACTGTGCAGAATCTAGTATGATGTACTAAGGTTGTGGAATAGTGTTTTGTCAGTGACCTTTTGCTCCAGAACAGTTTTACCTCTTCAGCTAAAATAAGCCACGTATTAGTTGCTAAGAGTAGAACTTCTTATATCTTTCACTTGGGCTCTTAGCCACTAAGAAGACATCATTGGCAGACAGTTGGCATTTGTAGAGGTTTTGCCTGGCACTAAACACAACAAACCATAGTATTTTGTATAATTATTAAATTATTTATTTTATATTCAACAACATAGAAGACCCAGTATGAAGAGTAATGTGAATGGCAAGCAAAGTGGATACATTCCTGTTATTATGAGTTAGTATTCCTTAATCTGTGTCTGTGCTCAAGATGCCAGAACTAAGATTTCAGGTATTCACTCTCATTAACTCCTTTAACTTTTCCTTTGGTTTGATGAGGGAATAGGGAGTGCAGGGTAGGTGTCATACAACTAGCATATGTACCCTGACTTCTTCTCTTTCAAGAATCTGAAGAGCAGTTATGTGGCAAAGTGATGGCATTTGTTCTGTTTGTCTTCAAGGGGCAAACCTAGAAGTAGTGAGTTCGTAGGTTGCAGAAAGGTCTCAATGTAAGGAAACACTTGAAACTGAGTAAAATGGATTGACTCCGGAGTTTGTAGGCTCCCGTTTCTGAAAGTTTTCCACCAAAGAGATGTACATAAGTGAGATTCCTCTTCTGGGATGGATTGAGCTAGATGACCTTGAGGAGGGGGTTCCTTCCAGCTCTGATTCTGTGCTTTCCTACTCTGTGCCATCTCTGCACATGATTTTGAGATGGATCAATGCTAATATCTGGATATGGAGGAAGAGAGAACAGAGTTATTAATAAATCATAACTTAAAGGTAGAAATACCAATATTTTGAAAATTGCCTGAATAGATTGTGCCAATATTATTACCATAACATCTGTGAAGACCTTTGTAAATGACATGCAAATTAATGTGCTATTCAGCTATTCGTTAGATATGTGCCTTTGAAAATTAGTATTTGGAAACTTGTTTTGAAAAGACTTATTAATCCCACTGCATCAGTATGTTGATTTGACAAATTTGGACATCTAAAAAAATTTCATTGTTGCTTTTAAGAATAATTGTTTTTGTTTTTTGCATAGAAGCTATCATTTTATTTTTCTTTAAGGTTTGTAAGTCAACTATCAATAAAATAGTTGAGTTTGCCACACTGTGCAAGGTGCTATAGACAGTATAGAAGCCAAGGACCTAGATGCCAAGAAACTCACAGTTTAGTTGAAGAAACAATCTCATTAATTATTTCCAAAAAAATTATATCATCTTTTTATGTGAATAGATCATTCATTCCCCAATGACTCCCTAATGAGTCCTCCTATGTACCAAAGGAAAAACAGTTTAGCAAAACGAATCAAACTATCATCCTACTCTGACAGAATATACGGGATTACATATCTATAGATCCACATCTTTGCAAAGAAGAGGTTTGTAGTTATTTTTTAATCACTAAATTATGAGGTATTTAGATGTCTTTGTTGAGCTCTGTTTTTTTTTTTAAATGAACACGTTGTACTGGATTTCTGAAGTGTCTTCCAGCTGTATAACTTCTGTGCTTAGAAAAGCACATTAATATAATGATCTTTAAAGAGAAGGTGGGGCTTTGAATTGGACTTTGAAGAAAGAAATATTTGAAGAGAGTCAAGGAATGGCATTCTAGGCAGAAAAAAAAAATGAGGGGGCAGCTGGGTGGCTCAGTGGATTGAGAGGCAGGCTTAGAGATGGGAGGTCCTGGGTTCAAATTTGGCCTCAGACACTGCCTAGCTGAGTGACCCTGGGCAAGTCACTTGACCCCCCATTGCCTAGCCCTTACCACTCTTCTGCCTTGGAACCAATACACAGTATTGACTCCAAGATGGAAGGTAAAGGATAAAAAAAGAGGTTAGGAATCAGCATAGCTTATCTTGGGGCTACTGAGGAAACCAGCCCGGATTAAAGAAATATGGGAAATTAGATTAGACAGGTTATCACCAAATTCTAGAGGGCCTTGAAAACCAAGCAAAAGAATAGGGAGCCATTGCAAACTGTTGAGAAGAGAAAATAACATTTCAGAAAGGTCAGGTTGCCAATATGCTGAGATACTTAATTAAGGGGGAAAGGTAGAGGTAGGCAATTTGGTAAGCTATTTCAGTCAGCCAAACCCAAGATAAGAAGGGTCAATATTTGGTTGTTGTAGTGGAAACAGAGAGGAATGGGGCTAAGGGAAATCCAAGAGAGGTTTGAAGAGAAAAACAATAAGACTTTGTAGCATTGTGTATATATGGATTCATTCCCAGCATTGATTAATTGGACGGGGTGGGGAAGCAATCTAATCAAACTATCAAAAATGCAGCTCTACTGATTCGTAGTTCATATTAACCATACTTACGAAATGTTAGCCATTTTACTGAGGATCTTTAGGATTTATAGTTTTGTTTTTTCCTGGGGTAGACACTGTTTTGACTGTCCAATGATAAAGCATTACAGAGGAATAAAAAAAGTGGTTCATTGCTTCAGAGAGTTTACATTCTATTGGATCCAGGGGAAGGAAAGAGTAAAAGATGATTTCTAACGGTGAAATAGTGGAAACATGATGACACTGATGAATTGGAGAACAAGGGAAGAAAAGTGAGTCCGGGTTCTGGGAATACAAAGACAAAAGTGAAACAGTCCTTGTGCTCAAGGAGCTTACATTCTAATGGAGATACACAGCTATCAACAACTTGGGAACAAAATAGACAGAAGGTAGTTTTGGAAGGGAATGCTTGAGCTGCTGGGGTGATACTGAAGCTGAATCTTGCAGGAACTATTTAAGTGTTTATTTCTTTAGTGACAGACCATTTAGGATTCTCTAAAAAATCTAATGATAAATTGTTCTCAAGATAACTTTAAGTGTTAATTGAGTCACTTTGTATGGAAATTGAAGTGATGGATCAGGGAAAAAAGGAATAATCTCCAACTACAACTCTGCCATAACTCAGTAAAAGTCGGCTTTAGATATTCCATTTGAAAAGAGCCATAATGTAAGTGATGAATGAGACATAGTGAATCCAGAAGTAAATGTTGACAGCAGTAATAGAAACCACAGATTTTTGTTGGCTGCAGTTATGGGAATAGAAATGACATGAGTAACTAACATCTCTCCAAGGCGAAAAGTCCTTTTTTTTCTTTCATAGACTGCTAATGAAGTGCCCCTTAAGTGTAACTCTCTTCTAGACTCTGAGAGCTGGTGCTTTCTAGAGTCTATAGACAGCTTTTCTCTCTGGTGTAAAGTCTCATACTTCTTAAAATTACTTCCTCCATAGGGTAACTATGTTTCCTCCCTTTCTCCCTTCCTCCCCTGCTCCCCTGCTCCCCTAACTTCCTTCCCTTTCTCCCTTCCTCCCCTGCTCTACAACTAGAAAGTATCTACCTAGCTGCCCTGTCCTTTTTTCTGTACTTATATTTGTCCTTAGTTTGTCCTCTAGATACATTGTTGGCTAATGGTCCAGGTCTCTCTGATAACATTTCCACTAAAGGGGTAAGGTGGAAGGAGAAAGGAGGAAGGGAGAGAGAGAGAGAGAGAAGGGGGGGGTTGGGAAGGAAGGAAGGGAGAGGGGAAAAGAGGGATAGAGGAAAGATGGAAAGAGGAAGAAGAGGAGAGAATGCTTTCCAAGAGCTTGACTGCAGCAGAAAATCTGATGTTTTTGAGCTCAAAATTGGACTTGCTACTCTTTTTGTCTGTAGCCCAAGATGTTTCTCCTATGTGGCATCGTATGCTTTCATCCAATGGCCCAAAGTGTTATGAGTCTTTCAGGTTGATTTAGAGTTTGTCCACACATTGTGATGAGATTATAGGAAAATTCCTTAATCCCTACTTGACTCTGCTTATTGATTGGTAGCAAATAAGTTTCTGTGATTTCATTACTAGAAGTGTCTGTGGAAGCATTCACCTTTGCACATAGACACACAAAAAAAAAAAACAGAAATCCAAGGCAGTTAACCATAAGGTAGTTGGAGGAGGATGGACACTCACTAGTAATTAGGGAATCTGGAAAGTCCTCATAGAGAAGTGGTGATTTGTTTTGAATGAAGACAAAAAGCAAGGAGAAAGTGGACTTTGGGCATGGGAGATAGTCAGTGAAAAGGCCTAGAGTGGTGACTCAGTGGATTGAGAGCCAGGCCTAGCTAGAGATTGGAGGTCCTGGGTTGAAATCCAGTCTCAGACACTTCCTAAATGTGTGGTCCTGGGCAAGTCCCTTTACCCCCATTACCTATCCCTTACCACTTTTCTGCTTTGGAACCAATACATGGTATTGATTCTAAGGCAGGAGGAAAGGGTTTAAAACAAACAAAGAAAGGAATAAAAATGAAAGGAATGGACCACCCAAAAAGGATGGGTCTGGTGGGTTTTTATAGGGTTCTTGTCCAGTAGGATTAGGCACTGTGGGAAGGGAGCAAGGAACTTTGATTGGAGTGATGGGAAATGGTCTTGATTCATGTTAGTTGGGATACGGGAAGACTCTTGGAGAAATTTAAACTCCAACTTATGGGTCTGGGGCCATAGCTACTGGGTTTACTTTTTAATTTTTAAACCCTCACCTTCCATCTTAGAATCACTACTGTATGTTGATTCTAAAGCAGAAGAGCTGTAAGGGCTAGGCAATGGGGGTGAAGTACTTACCCAGAGTTACAAAATTAAGAAGTCTCAGGGCAGATTTGAACCTAGGACCTCTGGTCTTGAGGCCCGGCTCTCTGTCCACTGAACCACTCAGCTGCCCCCAAACTTGCTTTTACGGAACTACTCAAGGGTTTTAAACTTTCCCAGGATTGGATGGTTTGGTTTGTTTGGTTTGGTTTGGTTTGGTTGTAGGTGTGAGCCTGACTACATGGGTTAAAGGCTAAATGGCCACAGGTGGCCAGGCTTATTTGGGTTGCTGTAGGGTTGGTTGGCACACTAAAAAAGGCTGCTGATCTGAACCATGTACTTCAGGAGAAAACTGAGGTTCAGAAAGCTTCCTTTGACAAAGGGCACTCCATCAACAAGTGCCTTCTTCTGTGACAAGCAGAGTGGAGAAGCTGGGGAAATGGATAATCTGTGCAAGTCCCAGCTGATTGAACCCCTTCTGCTGAGCCTCTCTTCCTTCCCTCAGTGGCCAGAAAAAGCTCAGCTGAAAGCAAGCCATAAACCTTAATGAGGAAGCTGTTCAGTGGGTTGATTTCCAAAGGTGCTTCATGAGGATAGAAGGACTTCCCCTTTCAAAAGGTCCCCAGGGAGGTACCTGAATTAAATAAAGAGTCCATGCTGTGTCCACACCTGATCTTACCCAGCTGTCTTTGTGGTCCCAGGATGGCTGCGATCTGAATATAGTTCAACAGGTGGAACTGCATAAGGAGGATACCAGCAGAGACCAGCTTGACAATAGGAAAGACCTTCCTTGGGGAGCAAAATTTGAACTTCCACCTATCGTCATAGAGCCAGAGATTTCTATCATTTCCATTGCCAGGGACCATAGCCTGAGAGGGATGTCCAATAATAATTCCTTTCTTGGCTTCTATATTTAATATTAAAGGGATTTCTCAACCCCAGAATGAAGATTTTTTTCTTTTAGATGTTAATTATATTGTTTTAAAATGCTAATTCTATTCATAGATGCCAGTCAAGTTATTGCTACCAGTTTGAAGCTATTTAATTTCTGGATCCCTTATCTAGAGCAGAGGTTCTTCACCTGGGGTCCATGAACTTGATTAAAAAAAATAATCCTGACCTTCCTTCTTAGACTCAATACAGTGAATTCGTTCCAAAAGGCAGAAAGAGTGGTAAGGGCTAGGCAGTCAGTGAGGGTTAAGTGACTTGCCCAGGGTCACCCAGCTGAGAAGAGTCAGAGGCCAGTTTTGAACTCAGGACCTCCCGTTCTATGAACTTGGGCTTTTAAAAAATATTTTGACATTCAATCAGATTACTCACTTACAAAAATGAACTATGTTTTACATGATAATACATGTATAACCCAGATCAAATTTCCTGCCAGCACTGGAAGAGGGAAGGGAAGGGAGGGAGGGGGATAAATTCAATCATCTAACTTGGGAAAACTTATGTGGAAATTTGTAATGAAATTACAATAGTATGTAATTGGTAATAAAGAAATAAAAATATTTTGACAACTTTGTTTTATTAAAATTGGTTTTCCTTATAACTTTGTGTATGCTATGCCTTTAAAAGTATTATTTGGGGGGGGGCAGCTGGGTAGCTCAGTGGCTTGAGAACCAGCCCTAGAGACGGGAGGTCCTAGGTTCAAATCTGGCCTCAGACAGTTCCCAGCTGTGTCACCCTGGGCAAGTCACTTGACCCCCCATTGCCTAGCCCTTACCACTCTTCTGCCTTATTGACTCCTAGACAGAAGGTAAGGGTTTAAAAAAAAAAAGTATTATTTTGGGGGCAGCTGGGTAGCTCAGTGGCTTGAGAGCCAGGCCTCAAACAGAAGGTCCCAGATTCAAATCTGGCTTCAGGCACTTCCTAGCTCTGTGACCCTTAAGCAAGTTACTTAACCCCCATTGCCTAGCCCTTATCACTCTTCTGTCTTGGAACCAAAACACACTATTGATTCCAAGGCAGAAGGTAAGGGTTAAAAATATATATATATATATATGTATAATTCTGCGATGGAGTCCATAGGCTTGAATAGACTGTCAAAGGAGCCCATGGCCACAAAAAAGATGACGAATTCCTGATTTAGAGGGTTAGTGAAGGGCCTAGTCTCGTCTCACCATTTTTATAGGTCAGTTACAAGGTATCTTGAGCAGTGGCTGAATCGTAGGCTTCCCAGTAGACTAGACTTTCAATAGCCAAAAGATGATCATGTTTAAAAGACTAAGATGTGACTCTCAGTCACAGCTACAACCATAAATGGGAGTTATGGCACTCGAGGCAAATTCTGTTGCTGGAAAGGGTTAGAGGGAAGTTGAGACCAGTGAGTCCCGTCATTGCTGCCGATCCTGGAACTGCTGCGTGGGGTTGGTTCCTGCGCCAGGCAGGGCACGGATAGTCCATGGCCTGGTCAAATCTCTGAGCTTTTCTGGCGAGATCTCATCAACTGTATCATCACTGTCTACTGTGGCAGGATCAAATTCCAGGGGAAGACGAAGTAATCGTTACTGCCTTTTGTGAAGTTTCTACAATTTCTGTTTGTTCACAATTGAATCTAATGGAAAGAGTGGCAGCTGGGGAGCTCAATGGATAGAGCCAAGAAGACTCATCTCCCTGAATTCAAATCTGACCTTAGCGTATGGCCCTGAGTGAGTCACTTCACCCTGCTTGCCTCAGTTTCCTCACCTGTCAAACGAGCTGGAGAAGGAAATGGCGAACCACTCCAGGATCTTTGCCAAGCCCCAAATGGGGTCACAAAGTGTCAGATATTACTGAACAAGAGTGGGAACGGATGATAGAAAGGAAAATGTTGCCACAGAATCATAGCAAAATAAGACTAATGCTATAATGTATTTGTGATAACTATTGCACACTTTCCAAAGTGCTTTTCTATAGAATCTTATTGCATATTGCATGAGTTCGTATTGTAAGACCAGTGTGACACTTTATTGTTGAATGTTACCAGTGGTCTTAAGTTACCATCCTTAAACATTTCCATGTTTGCAATCCCAGAAGGATGGATCTACTTAGACTCTCTTTGTAATAGTTGCCTAACTGATTCCCCTGTCTTACGTCTCTCTCTTCTCCGGTCTATCCTTTATGCTGAAGCCAAGTGATTTTCCTGAAGAACAAATTTCCAAAATTAAATATTTAAAATAAAAAAAGAACAAATGGACTGAACAAGTACATCCTTTGACCCGAGAAACTCCTTGACCTCTAGGATCAAATACAAAGTCTTTGGTTTCCTATTCAAAGCCCTTTACAATGTG
Source organism: Monodelphis domestica (assembly GCF_027887165.1). Classification (NCBI taxonomy): domain Eukaryota; kingdom Metazoa; phylum Chordata; class Mammalia; order Didelphimorphia; family Didelphidae; genus Monodelphis; species Monodelphis domestica. The sequence continues at coordinate 217,787,842 of NC_077234.1, forward strand.
TGTGTGTCCAACCTTCTTTTCATCCTTAAACAATATTCCCTTTCTCACATTTTACATCTTCGCCAAACCGGCCTTTTGAGAGCTAGTTCTCGTAGCTGACGCTCTGTCACTTGTCTAGTACTGTGTCCACTACCCATGCCAGGGATGGGCTTCTTCAAGTCGTCTCTGTCTATTGGGATTCCCTACTTGCTTTCAAAACTTAGCTCAGGCTAAGCCTTTACGTGAAGTCTTCCCTGATCTGCCCTCTCTCACTTGCTAATCTCTCTCCTCTCCCTATGACTTTGTATATATTTTGTGTATATGCTACATATACTTTTGTGGGCACTTCTTGTTTTCTTTGGTAGAATGCCCTTGAGGGCTGAGACTATTTCCTTTCTATCTTTGTATCCCTGTAGGCCTAGCAGTAGTGCTTGGCACATAGTAGGTGCTTAATGAACACTTAAAAAAATTAGTTTGTTACATTAAAATTCCCATGGGGACACTGAAGTGGTTCAGTGGATGGAGAGTCAGGCCTAGAGACGAGAGGTCCAGGGTTCAAATCTGGCCTCAGACACTTCCTGGCTGTGTGACTCTGGGCAAGTCACTTAACCTCCATTGCCTAGCCCTTACGGCTCTTCTGCCTTAGAACCAATACCCAGTATTGATTCTAAGACAGCAAGTAAAGGTTTTTTAAAAATCCCACGTATTTCCCTCCCTTCCCTGGAGAAGGCATCATTTGACCAAAAAAGATAATACTAAATCTATATGTAAACTATGTCTTGTTTGTTTCTATTTATCAGTTCTTTCTCTGGAGGTAGACGTATACAAGTCATTCTGCAAACACGATTTCTGTTGCTGTATATAAATGTGCTCTTGATTCTGTTTCTTTCATTATTCATAATTTCATGCAGGTTTTTCCATGTTTTTTTTTTAAATTAACTTGCAAAGATGGCTTCAGAAAAAACCTGGAAAGATTTACATGAACTGATGCAGAATGAAATGAGCAAAACCAGGGAAACATTGTATACACTATGAGCAATATTGTATGATGATCGACTGTAAAAGGCTTAGTTATTCTCTGCAATACAATGATCCAAGATAGTTCTGAAGGACTTGTGATGTGTAATAAGTAATGTTTAAAAAATTTTTTTCAAGTGAGGTGTGCATTCCTTCAAAAACTCTTCTCACGTGACGAGGAGCTTCCTCACTATTTGCCTCTAAACCCATAATTGAGTCAGCCATTTCAGAGAGATGATCTATAAATGAAGCTGGATGTTCCCCTTTATTTTGCATGAGTTTGTCAATCCTTGCCCATGCATTAGGCTTCAAGCAACAGAGCTGAATAGCTTGGAGCAAGTCTTCCCTACATTTCCTGAAGTAGGTCATGCTTGTGGGAGTTGCAAAATCAAGGTGTCTTCCCTTTGCTCCTGTCAACATGGCATTTAGGAATTCCAAACTTGTTACCTAGTGAGCTCTGATGAACCCCAAGTTTCCGGACTGGCTTGTAGCTTGGAGACCCCAAAGCTTGCACTTGTTCCCTTTTCCCATGGGAATCTACCCTGAAGGGAATCCCAAGTGAGAAGTTTCAGACTGAGTGGGGGACCCTCTGCGGAATGACAATCCCAGTTGGGTGAGACGTCTCTTACACCCTAGCCTCTAGCTATGACTCCTTTCCCAAGCTTGAATGTATCCTGTCAGTGTAGTGTGAACACTCCCATTTTCTTTGTAGCTAGTGTGATAGCAATCATCTTTCCTTGTCCCCGGACTCCCCAAATGGTATATAGGCTCCCCAAGTTCTTGTGTTCCTCGGAGTCCATCTTGAGTCGGTGGCACTCCCAGGGGTCAGTGACCAGGGCGTCCAGCCCGTGCAGTCTCGGGGAGCAGCTCTGTTGTCGCAACTTAGTAGTGCTAACCTAACCCCTTTTCCCTCAATTAAAGAGTGATTTTTGACTATTTAATAGTTCTGCGTTGTTGTGGTTTTTTTTTCCATTTGGCATAATGGAGGTCCCACCAAGATCCAAAGTCCCGGCTGCCTGAGCCCTCCCGCTAACGAGGACCCCGAGACTTGAGATACCTCACACAAGCCGTTTGGGGTTAGGGCAGGAGGCCGGTGAGCAAGGGCATCTCGTGTTTGGGAGCCGCTCTTTAATTAAGGGATTATTAGTTGGGCATCTGTGGGGTGCACAGCCGCATCGTCCATAGCCACCCAGGCGCTATCGGACATGGGTAACAGCTTGTCTGATGTCCCCCGATGAAAGGTGGGACAACAGCCCGAAGCTGCCCGAAGAGCCACCTAGAAATCCGGCCGCAAGTTACATGGTTTCGAAGTATGGACCTGATGCAAGCACAAGTATTTGGAGAAATAGCAAACGGTGACAAAGGCCAATCCGAAGGTAAGCTGGCCAAGGTGGGGCTCATTTAATGAGGAAAGAATATTGTTTCTATAGTCTGTTTTAAGCAAAGCAGGTCGAGAGATTGAAGAAGACGACGAAGTCTTCAACCAATGGCTCGAGGAATGTACCCGAAGAAAATCCAGGTCAGAACGGGAGAAGGGTAAGAACAAGAGCGAGGTGAGGGCCAGGAGAACTGGTCAGAGTCCCGAATGGTTGGCTGAAAGCTTTGAATGGGAAACTGGAGTTGGAGGGGGAGAGCCTGAGTGTTCAATCGAGGGTCTGAGTAACTACTTTAAGTTGATTAAAAGAGAGAAGTTTCTTCATGAATTAAAATGTTGTATTTCTTCCCAAATTTTCCTGTGGGCTTTTGCTTCTGTTGTATGGCTAATGGGTGGTCCTTGATAATTTAGTGACATCCTTTAGTGGAAAACTGTTTTCAGGTTCCCTATCAGACTTAGTGTCCTTGTCACTGTCATTTCCCTTTGCAGTAACCTTTGTTTTCTTTGCCTTTCTCTTTCTCTTTGGGTGCACTATCTGTCTGGCCATTGTTCTTGTCCTTAATCTGGTGTAGCCCTTTAGCCTCGCTCAATTCCTCAAACATGTTCTTAAGAACATTTTCCAAGTTAGTATCCACCACCATTATCTGTGCTGCCTTTTGGGGGATTACAAATATATAGATATTCTTCAAATAGGTCAGAGTCTGTAAAGCTGCCATAGAAATGATGTCAACTTGAGTCAAAAATCTGCCAGAGTATAGTTTTAGTTTGAAATGGCAACTGGAGTATGACCATTATGGTGTTGCCAAGAAAATCCAGAGAATCAACAATCAACAATCATGGTGGTGATTTTGCGACAGAGGATGTTAGAGACCCCAAAATCCAATAACGGCTGCAAGCACAAAAGCTCCACAGAGCAGTAGCTTAAACATTTTTTTCTGTTGTTTCTTAGGGATTGTAAAGTTCAGTCTTTTAGGGGTGCCAAACTGTAATAGATGATATTGGAGGGTCTATTTGATGGCTACTAGAGAACTAATGGATCAGGTAGCTACTTTTTGCCTACCCTCCTCCCCTTTCTAAAACGTCCCTTCCGCCCCTCTTCCAATCTTTCCTCCCCTCGGATGTGCACCCATGGGGTTCGGGAAGGATACCTTTCGCAAGAATGCAAGACTCCAATAGTTAGCTTAAAAACAAAAAGAGAAATGTATTCGTTTGGGGAGTAATGTTTGCCACTCTGTAAATTCTCTCCCTGGGTCCTGGCCTCTCACCTCCAGCCTAAGTCCCCAAGTCCAGCCTAGTAACCAACCTTTATCCTCTGGGTTTTTAATAGTCAGGGAAAGGGGATTCCTGAAATCGAAGGGGATGTCCCAGGCCCTGCCTCGCTCCCTTTGTAATACGATATCGGGGTCCTCCTGCCGCCACAGGGCTACAGTTCCACATCCCCTCGCTGCACAATAGAATGCTCCCCCTGATTTGCATGATGGTGGCCCTGTAGACGGGCAAGCAGAGACAGGAGCTTCTGATAGCTACAGAGTCCCTGATGGGGTTGCACATGAAAGGGTCTGTGAGGGATCTGTCCATTCACTCCCAAATAAATCACACAAATCAAAAAAGGATTTTGAGGGTTTTCTCCACCCGGGTTGGTCTGTCACTAATTAATTCCTTCCCATCCCTTGTCCTACTGATGACCCATCGGTATTGAATTACCTGGAAGGGTAGACTAATTTCCCCAAATCCCCAAAGTCCAAGTCCAAGCATAGCTCCACCCCATCCTCCCTTTCCCATAGTGTTCAATATCTATGAAGCTTGATCTTTAAGGGATCCGTAGTTTTGGTGACATTCCACTGCTCTGCTCCTTGTGCTGCTGCTCTTGGTTTAACAGGTTTCATTGAGACAGGTGGATCCAGCGGTTCTTTCCTGCCACCTTTACAGCTCTGGGGGTGGTCAATATTTTCCCGGAAGGTCCAGTCCACCGTGGCTCCAGAGCCTGTGCAGGAATCTTCCGAACCCACACAAGATCTCCTGGTTCACCTGTAAGGGGTGGGGGCAGGTCATGTTTTTTGGGGGGTGGGGGTGAGGGATGGGCGGCCCGGACAGTTTGAGTGAGAGTTTTTCTGAGCTTATCCAAAGGCTTTAGGGAAGAGAACAGATACTGGTTATCACATTCAGTCAAATTTTCTAGTCCCAACTTAGGAAGGAGGGGAGGGGGGGGGGTCTACCAGACAGAATTTCAAATGGGGTAATACCTTGTGCATATGGGGTGCACCGGGCCCTCAGGGAGGGCGAAGCGGAGGAGGCTTACCCAGTTCTCAATCGACTCTAGGACTAATTTTGTCAGGGTCTCCTTCCAAGTGCTGAGTCACCCTGGCTACCAAAGCAGGCCCATTATCTGACCCTAGTTCCAATGGGAGTCCAAACCCAGGAATGCTCTCTGACATTCATTTCTTAACTACCACTGAGGCAGTTTCATGCTTTGCTGGATCTGCTTCTACCCAACCTGAAAAGGTGTCTACCAGGACTAAAAGGCACTTGTACCCATATGTTCCTGGCTTGAATTCTGTAAAATCTGCCTCCCACTGTTCTCCTGGCTCCAGCCCTCTTCACCGGGTGCCTCTGGTTCCTTTGGTGCCCCCTTTTTGATGAACCCATGCACATGTTTCACATCTCTAAGTGATATCTTTGCAGATTGGGTGCATATTATGAAAGTCAAAGTCTCTGTCCAGCATATCACTGTTTTGTGCCTCTCCTATGTGCGGTGTCATGTATTCCTTTGGCTAGCTGTCTCCCCACTGCTTCTGGTAAGTGAGTCCTGCCATCTGGCAGGCCCAGCCATCCAAAGGGGAACCACACAGCCTCCAGGAGGGCCAGAATCTCAGGCCCCACCTGGTTCAGTGCCCCTTGCTGTCCCATCTCCAAATATCTAAGGGAAAAAGGGCGAAGGTCCAGATCTTCTGTAGCTCCCTCAGTGGTGAGTAGGGGTGTAGATCTGTCCCTTCCTGTTGTCAGGAGAGGGGGATTGGCTCTAGGCAATGTCCAGGGCTTGCAGGCTGGACTGGTTGCCAAGTTTACAAATGCCTACGAACACATAGCTCACAGGGGAGTAGCCAAAACTTGAACAGGGAGGAGAAGGCCGCAGACACAGGGTCTCTAGGGGCGTGTCCTCAGTGAATGCTGGGGTCCCAGGTCGGGGGAGAGCCGCTTGCAGATCTGAAGGGTGTCCAGCCACAGCTTCCCCCAGTGGGCAGACAGGTCACAAAGGGGGAGAGCCAGCCCCGAAGACAGAAGTGCAGAAACCAGGACTGGGGCAAAAACTAGAACAGCCGATAGAAACAGAACATTAATACAATAGCAATTAATAGTACACATTTGCATTTGGGTATCTTAGCCAAAAAGAATTCATCTTCTGTCAGGAATTTTCCCTTTAGGAAATCGGATTCTTGAGTTGTTTGCAGAGCTGGTATGTGATGGTTCTGTTAAAGAACATCCCTTTGCAACATCTATCAACACTGGAGTAAAGGAATACATTTTACAGATGGATTCCTTTACCTCACATTTGGGGGTAATTCAAGAAAGCTTTGAGCTATACTTCCAAGCTCCAGATCCAAACTTCAACTGTGGTAAAATTAAGGCTGCAAATACAAGCCAGCTATGAACCTACTTCTCAAAGTATGTTCCTAACAATTTGAGAATTTCCAATTATTAGGGTTGTTTGAGGAAATGGAAACTTTAATGTCACAATTTGCATTATGTGCTGATTATGGGAATTGTCACAAAGGAAGAAGGCCCAGAAAAGGAAACTCTCTCCTCATGCCACAAAAGACACAGTGAGTGCCTTCACATGCAGGTCAAAGCTATCACCGCCTCATGCCATCATTGTAATTACTAGCCTAGCTGGTTAGAAAAGGCCCATTTCCTAGGTGAGCCCAGAAAACACCTCTGTAACCATTCCAGGACAGTCTCTGTCTTTGGTGTGCTTTGTCACCATTAAATCCCAGAAGCCTTCTTTTGCTTTAAAAGTCAACTCTCACCCATTCCAGCTGAGGGAAAGTCTGCTTATCAGCAGTCCAAAACCAAATCTCCATCCCCTCAAACAAGCCTTTTCTGATCATTTACCCTCACTAAGGATTCCTTAAGGCCTATGAGTCTACATTATAGCCGGTGTTCTTACATATTTTGGCACTAGTTTACATATCACACTTTAGTCACAAAACCTAAAATAAAAAACGTGAGTGCTGAACTAAGTAGCTCCATAGTAATTAGAAAGCTGGGCTGTATCATCTCCTGGACCTAAGCCATCTGAAAGACTAAGACAAGGCCATGCAGGAATCACTTCAAGGGTAACTGTCCAGAGAAATTAAAGAATCATGTGTGATTTTTTTCCCCACCACACATACATTAATTTTATATATTATCCCTAAATTAAAGATCCGATTGATTATGAGAGCAGCACATTTATCTGTTCTTTCATCTTCTCTCTCTCTCTCTCTCACGCGCGCGCGCGCGCATGCTCTCTCTTTCTTCCTCCAAAAACCCCTCTGCTTAAAAAGCAGAACCCAACTTCCATTCTTGCTTTACAAAGCCACATACTGAAGCTTTTTGGACTTTAGATCAAAGTCCCTTTCTTCCAAATTCAAATCCAACACACCAGCCCACCTTCTCTGACTAACTTAAGTCAAACAAACATACTGGTGATATCACTTCAGGTGCTAATTGGTAACCCAAAGAATTCTGATTTAAAGGATTACATCACTGAACCACCATCTTTAGCAGAGTGAACTGAAATTTATAATGGATGAAACTAATACAAAGCAATTAGGACCCAAAACTCACTGTCCCAAATGTAACTCTCACGATGAAACTAATTCAAATATGATCATAAAGGTTCTTCAATAAAAGGCAGAATTCATACTTCATCCTATCTGCAGCACAAAAAAAAAAAAAACCTATACTACACCAAAAGCCTGTGAAAGCTCAGTGCCAGGGTCATTCTTAAAGAACAAAGTAAGACGCAGTGATAGGTTTTAGGCTAATACAAAGTAAATAGGAGTAATAAATCAATCTCTGTCCCAAATGTAACTATCTCAATGAAACAGACGCAAATACAAACATGAAGACTCTGAAATGAAAGGCAGAATCCATACTTGATATTATTTCCAGCACTACAAAAACGTACACTAGACCCAACGATAAGGAAAGCTAATACAAGGAAAATTGGACCAAGAACTCCAACTCTGTTCCATATGTAACTCTCTCGATGAAACAGCCTCAACTACGACGAAACATGAAGACGCTTCAATTAAAGGTTGAAATCACACTTTATTCTATCCCTACACTTAGAAAAAGCTACAATACACCTAAAGCTTAGGAAGTCTCAGTCCCACATCATTCTGAAACCAAATTGAGACCCAATTCAACAAAGTATATTAATATAAAATCAACCATAGGCTTTAAACAAATAGAAAGCAAACACAAGCAATAACTCCATCTCTGTCCCAAATGAAACAAACTCAAATCCGAACAAACATGAAGACTCTTCAATAAAAGGGGAAACTCACACTGTATCTGTTCCCTGCCCTTCAAAAACCTACAATGCACCGAAAGCGTAGGAAATCTCGGTACCACATCATGCTGAAACCAAAATAAGACCAAATACTTCAATGTATATTAATATTAACCTCAAACGTAGGTTTAAAATACTAGACAGCAAATAGGAGCAATAACTCCATCTCTGTCCAAATGTAACTATCTCGATGAAATAAAATCTAATCCGAAAAATTTGAAGACTCTTCAATAAAGGGAAAAATACACCTAAAGCTTGGGAAAATCTCAGTCCCACATCATTCTCAAACCAAACTAAGACCCTATACTTCCATGTATATTAATCTTAACCTTAACCATAGGGTTTTAATGAATAGAAACAAATAGGAGCAATAACTCAATCTTTGTCCGTAATGTAACTATCTCGATGAAACAAACTCAAATCTGAACAAATATGAATACTCTTCAATGAAAGGCAGAAACCACACTTTATCCTATCCCGAGTGTTACAAAGAGCTACAATACACCTAATGCTTGGGAAATCTCAGTCTCACAACATTCTAAGAACAAAAATCAGAACAATTCAACAAAGTATACTTCTATTAACCTCAACCATAGGTTTTAAACTAATGGAAAGAAAATAGGAGCAGTCACTCCATCTCTGTCCGGAATGAAACGATCTCGATGAAACAAACACAAATCCGAACATGAAGACTCTTCAATATAAAGCAGAAATCACACTTTAGCTTATCCCTACAAAAAGCACCTAATGCTTGGGAAATCGCAGTCCCACGACATTCTAAGAACAAGTCAACAAATAGTAGTTATAGTAACCTAAAACATAGGTTGAAAATGAAGAGGACGCAAAGAGGAGCAATAAGCCAATCACTGCCCCAAATGTAATTATCGCGATGAAACAAACTCAAATCCGACCAACATGATGACTCCTCACTAAAACGCAAAAATCCTATTTTAGCCTACATCTAGAACTACAAATAGGTACAATACCCTTCAAGCTTTGGAAATCTCAGTCCCACATCCTTCTGAGAACAAAGTATGACCCAATTCAACAAGTTTGTTCATTTTAACTTCATCCGTAGGTTTTAAACTATAGAAAGCAATGAGGAACAATAACGTAATCGCTGTTCCAAATGTAACAATCGCGATGAAACAAACTCAACTCAAATACGAACAGACATGAAGACTCTTCAATAAAAGGCAGAATTCATACTTTTTCTTATCGCTAGCACTACAAAAACCTACAGTACACCTAAAGTTGGGAAATCTCAGTCCCACGACATTCTAAGAACAATTCAACAACGTAGTAGTTATATTAACCTAAAACATAGGTTGAAAACGAAGAGAAAGCAAATAGGAACAATAAGTCAATCACTGTCCCTAATGTAACTATCTCGATGAAACAAACTCAAATCCGACCAACATGATGACTCCTCACTAAAACGCAGAAATCCTACTTTATCCTACTCCTAGAACTACAAAAAGCTACAATACACCTCAAGCTTTGGAAAGAGTCCCAAAGTAGAAGCCACGTCCACAAGTTTGTTCATTTTAACTTCATCCATAGGTTTTTCACTCTCTGTTCCAAATGTAACTCTCTCGATGAAACAAACTCAACTCAAATACGAACAAATATGAAGACCCTTCAATAAAAGGCAGAATTGATACTTTTTCCTGTCCCTAGCACTACAAAAACCTACCGTACACCTAAAGTTTGGGAAATCTCAGTCCCACATCATTTGAAACCAAAATAAGAACCAATACTTCAAACCTCAAACATAGGATAACTAATAGAAAACAAATAGGAGCAATCACTCCATCTCTGTCCGTAATGTAACTATCTCGATGAAACAAACTCAAATCAGACCAAACATGAAGACTCTTCAATGAAAGGCAGGAATCACACTTTATCCTATCCCGAGTGTTACAAACAGCTACAGTACACCTAATGCTTGGGAAATCTCAGTCCCACAACATTCTACGAACAAAGTAAGAACAATTCAACAACGTAGAGTAATATTAACCTCAACCATAGGTTTTATACTAATAGAAAGCAAATGGGAGCAACAAGAAAATCTGTCCCAAATTTAACTATCGCGATGAAACAAACTCAAATCCGACCAACATGATGACTCCTCACTAAAACACAGAAATCCTATTTTAGCCTACATCTAGAACTACAAAAAGCTACAATACCCTTCAAGCTTTGGAAATCTCCGTCTCACATCATTCGGAGACCAAAATATGACCCAATTCAACAAGTTTGTTCATTTTAACTTCTCCATAGGTTTTCAACTATAGAAAGCAATGAGGAACAATAACTCAATCTCTGTCCCAAATGTAACAATCTCAATGAAACAAACTCAACTCAAATACGAACAGACATGAAGACTCTTCAATAAAAGGCAGAAATCATACTTTATCACTACAAAAACCTACACTACACCTAAAGTTTGGGAAATCTCAGTCCCACATCATTTTGAAACCAAAATAAGAACCAATACTTAAATGTATATTAATTTTAACATCAAACATAGGTTTTTAACTAATACAAAACAAATAGGAGCAATCACTCCACCTCTGTCCATAATGTAACTTTTTGTCAATGAAACAGACGCAAATCCGAACAGGATTACTCTTCAATACAAAATAGAAATAACACTTTAGTATATCCCTACCCATACAAACAGCTACAATATACCTAATGCTGGGGAAATCTCAGTCCCATAACATTCTAAGAATAAAATAAGAACAATTCAACAAAGTATAGTTGGATTTACCTAAAACGTAGATTTTAAACTAAGAGAAAGCAAATAGGAGCAATAAATCAATCTCCATCCCAAATGTAACTATCGCGCCGAACCAAACTCACGTCCGACAAACATGAGCAATCAAAACAAAAAAAAATGTATATTCATATTAACCTTAACCATAGGTTTTAAACTAAGAGGAAGCAAATAGGAGCAATATTCCACCTCCGTCCCAAATGTAACTATCTCGCAAAACCAATCTCCTGTCCCACAAACATGAACAATCCACGATAAAAAGCAGAAATCCTGCTTTATCCTATCCCTAGCAATAGAAAAACATTTAAGATATCATTCTGAAAACAAAATAAGACTCAATACTTCAAAGTTTATTCATATTAACCTTAACCATAGGTTTTAAACTAAGAGGCAGCAAATAGGAACAATAAGTCCATCTCCGTCCCAAATGTAACTATCGCATTCAACCAAACTCAAGTCCGACCAACATGAACAATCAAGACAAAATAAGACTCAATACTTCAATGTATATTCATATTACCCTTAACCATAGGTTTTAAACTAAGAGGCAACAAATAGGAGTAATAAGTCAATCTCCGTCTCAAATGTAACTATCGCGCTCAACCAAACTCAAATCCGCCAAACATGAACAATCGAAACAAAAGAAGACTCAGTACTTCAATGTATATTCATATTAACCTTAACCATAGGTTTTAAACTAAGAGGCAACAAATAGGAGCAATAAGTCAATCTCCGTCCCAAATGTAACTATCGCATTCAACCAAACTCAAGTCCGACAAACATGAACAATCGAAACAAAAGAAGACTCAATACTTCAATGTATATTCATATTAACCTTAACCATAGGTTTTAAACTAAGAGGCAACAAATAGGAGCAATAAGTCAGTCAATCTCCGTCTCAAATGTAACTATCGCGCTCAACCAAACTGAAATCCGCCAAACATGAACAATCGAAACAAAAGAAGACTCAATACTTCAATGTATATTCGTATTAACCTTAACCATAGGTTTTAAACTAAGAGGAAGCAAATAGGAGCAATAAGTCAATCTCCATCCCAAATGTCACTATCTCACTGAACCAAACTCAAGTCCCACAAACATGAACAGTCAAAACAAAAGACTCAATATTTCAATGTATATTCATATTAACCTTAGCCATAGGTTTTAAACTAAGAGGAAGCAAATAGGAGCAATATTCCATCTCCGTCCCAAATGTAACTATCTCGCAAAACCAAACTCAAGTCCGACAAACATGAACAATCGAAACAAAATAAGACTCAATACTTCTATGTACATTCATATTGACCTTAACCATAGGTCTTAAACTAAGAAGAAGCAAATAGGAGCAATAGCTCCTTCTCTGTCCCAAATGTAGAAGACGAAACAAGCTCAAAGACCAAACAACATGAATGAAGAGGACTCGTCGATAAAAGGCACAATTTATACTGAATCCTATCCATAGCACTACAGAAGCCTACAATACACCAAAAGCTAAGGAAATCTTATTCCCACAGTCATTCTTATATCAGCACTGCAAAAACCTACAATACACGTACAGATAAGGAATGCTCAGTCCCAAAGTCCTTCTTATATCATGGCAAGACCCAGTTATACATAGCATATTAATATTAACCTTAACCATCGGTTTTAAGCTAATACAAAGCAAATAGGAACAAGAACTCAAACTCTAGATGAAACAAACTCAAATACAAACAAACATGAAGACTCTTCAATAAAAGGCAAAATTCATACTTTATCCTATCCCTCGCTCTACAAAAACCTAATGAAAGCTAAACTAATCTCAGTCCCACAGTCATTCTTATACCAAAATACGACCCAATTTTACAAAGTATATTAATATTAACCTTAACTACAGGATTTACGCTAATACAAAGCAGCACATAGCCAATTAATGAGGGCAGAGATCAATGAATTGGAAATGCAAATAAAAACACTTGAGAGAACAAATTAAACACCCCCCCCAAAAGAAAACCAAACTAATGATGTTAAAAATTAAGGGAGAAAGTAATAAAAAAGAAAGGAATAGAACTATTGAACTAATAAATAAGACTACAATTAGTCTTTGAAAAACAAGCAAAATAGACAAAGTACTAGTCAGTCTAATTAAGAAAAGGAAAGGAAAGAAAGAAGAGCAAATTAACAGCCTCATAGATGAAAAGCGGGACCTCACCTCCAATGAAGAGGAAATTAAGGCAATCAGTAAAAACTACTTTGCCCAACTATATGGCCAGAAATATTCCAATCCAGTCGATATCGATGAATATTTACAAAAAATACAAATTGCCTAGACTAACAGGAGAAGAAATCGAATTCTTAAACCATCCCGTATCAGAAAAAAGAAATCCAACAGGCCATCAAAGAACTGCCTAAGAAAAAATCCCCAGGGCCTCATGGATTCACAAGTGAATTCTATCAAACATTCGAAGAACAGCTAACCCCAATACTATACAAAGTATTTGACAGAATGAGCAAAGAGGGAGTTCTAACAAATTCCTTTCATGACACAAACATGGTATTGATTTGAAAGCCAGGCAGGTCAAAAACGGAGAAAGAAAACTACAGACCAATCTCCCTAATGAATATAGATGCAAAAATCTTAAATAGGATCCGAGCAAAAGGAATCCAGCAAGTGATTCCACTATGATCCAGTAGAATTTATACCAGGAATGCAAGGCTGGTTCAATTTTAGGAAAACCATCCACATAATTGACCATCTCAACAAGCAAGCCAACAAAAATCACATGGTTGTCTCAATAGACGCAGAAAAAGCCATTGATTAAATACAACATCCATTCCTCTTCAAAACACTAGAAAGCATAGCATAGCATTTTCTAAAAATAATAAACAGTACATATCATCTGCAATGGGGATAAACTAGAAGCCTTCCCAATAAGACCAGGAGTGAAACAAGGATGCCCACTATCACCTCTACTATTTGACATTGTACTAGAAACACTAGCAGGAGCAATGAGAGAAGAAAAAGAAATTGGAACTGCCACCTCTGGTCATAGAGCCAGACAGGTAGTGGAGAGATTTCTATCATTTCCATTGCCTGAGAGGGATGTCCAATAATAATTCCTTTCTTGGCTTCTATTTTTAATATTAAAGGGATTTCTCAACCCCAGGATGAATATTTTTTTCTTTTAGATGTTAATTATATTGTTTTAAAATGTTAATTCTATTCATCGATGCCAGTCAAGTTATTTCTTTTTTTTAAACCCTTATATATATACTGTATATTATATATATATGTATATGTATATGTATGTATGTATATATATATATATATATATATATATATATATATATATACTGTGTATTGGCTCCAAGGCAGAAGAGTGGTAAGGGCTAGGCAATGGGGGTCAAGTGACTTGCCCAGGTTCACACAGCTGGGAAGTGGCTGAGGCTGGATTCGAACCTAGGACCTCCCACCTCTAGGCTTGGCTCTCAATCCACTGAGCAACCCAGCCGCCCAATCCACTGAGCTACCCAGCCGCCCACCCACCCCCTTAGGATTCTTTACAATATCTAATGATAAATGGTTCTCACGATCAATTTAAGTGTTCATTGAGGAACTTTGTATGGAAATTGAAGTTATGGATCACGAACAAAAGGACATAATCTCAAACTACAACTCTGCTGTGACTCAGTAATAGTCGCCTTTAGATATTCCATTTTCAAAGAGCCATCATGGAAGTGATGAATGAGACACAGTGACTCCAAAAGCAAATGTTGACAGCAGTAATAGAAAGTACAGATTTTTGTTGGCTTGTAGTACTTGCCCAGAGTTAGAAAATGAAGAAAAGTCTGGGGTCAGATTCGAACCTACGACCTCTGGTCTTGAGGCCCAGCTCTCTGTCCACTGAGCCACTCAGCTGCGCTGCAACTTCCTTTTACTGAACTACTCAAGGGTTTGCAACTTTCCCAGGGTTGGTTGGTTTCGGTTTTTGGTAGCTAGGAGCCTGACTACATGGCTTCAAGGCTAAATGGCCACAGGTCCCCAGGCTATTTGGCTTGCTGGAGGCTTCATTCATTACGACACTCAAAAAGCCGCCTGCTGATCTGAACCATGGACTTCAGGAGAAGCCTGAGCTTCACAAAGCTTCCTTTGACAAAGGGCACTCCATCAACAAGTGCCTTCTTCTTCTGGGACAAGCACAATGGAGAAGCTGGCCAAATGGCTAATCGGTGCAAGTCCCAGCTGATTCAACCCTTTATGCTGAGCCTCTCTTCCTTCCCTCCGTGGCCATAAAAAGCTCAGCTGAAAACAACCCATAACCCTTCATGAGGAAGCTCTTCAGTGGGTTGATTTCCAAAGCTGCTGCCTGAGGATAGAAGGAAGGACTTCCCCAAAAGGTCCCCAGGGAGGTACCTGAACTAAAGAAAGAGTCCATGCTGTATCCACACCTACTCTTACCCAGCTCTCTTTGTGGTCCCAGGATGGCTCCGATCTGAATAGAGCTCAACAGGTGGAACTGCATAAGGAGGATACCAGCAGAGACCAGCTTGACAATAGGAAAGAACTTCCTTGGGGAGCAAAATTGGAACTGCCACCTCTGGTCATAGAGCCAGACAGGTAGTGGAGAGATTTCTATCATTTCCATTGCCTGAGAGGGATGTCCAATAATAATTCCTTTCTTGGCTTCTATTTTTAATATTAAAGGGATTTCTCAACCCCAGGATGAATATTTTTTTCTTTTAGATGTTAATTATATTGTTTTAAAATGTTAATTCTATTCATCGATGCCAGTCAAGTTATTTCTTTTTTTTAAACCCTTATATATATACTGTATATTATATATATGTATATGTATATGTATGTATGTATATATATATATATATATATATATATATATATATATACTGTGTATTGGCTCCAAGGCAGAAGAGTGGTAAGGGCTAGGCAATGGGGGTCAAGTGACTTGCCCAGGTTCACACAGCTGGGAAGTGGCTGAGGCTGGATTCGAACCTAGGACCTCCCACCTCTAGGCTTGGCTCTCAATCCACTGAGCTACCCAGCCGCCCACCCACCCCCTTAGGATTCTTTACAATATCTAATGATAAATGGTTCTCACGATCAATTTAAGTGTTCATTGAGGAACTTTGTATGGAAATTGAAGTTATGGATCACGAACAAAAGGACATAATCTCAAACTACAACTCTGCTGTGACTCAGTAATAGTCGCCTTTAGATATTCCATTTTCAAAGAGCCATCATGGAAGTGATGAATGAGACACAGTGACTCCAAAAGCAAATGTTGACAGCAGTAATAGAAAGTACAGATTTTTGTTGGCTTGTAGTACTTGCCCAGAGTTAGAAAATGAAGAAAAGTCTGGGGTCAGATTCGAACCTACGACCTCTATTCTTGAGGCCCAGCTCTCTGTCCACTGAGCCACTCAGCTGCGCTGCAACTTCCTTTTACTGAACTACTCAAGGGTTTGCAACTTTCCCAGGGTTGGTTGGTTTCGGTTTTTGGTAGCTAGGAGCCTGACTACATGGCTTCAAGGCTAAATGGCCACAGGTCCCCAGGCTATTTGGCTTGCTGGAGGCTTCATTCATTACGACACTCAAAAAGCCTCCTGCTGATCTGAACCATGGACTTCAGGAGAAGCCTGAGCTTCACAAAGCTTCCTTTGACAAAGGGCACTCCATCAACAAGTCCCTTCTTCTTCTGGGACAAGCACAATGGAGAAGCTGGCCAAATGGCTAATCGGTGCAAGTCCCAGCTGATTCAACCCTTTATGCTGAGCCTCTCTTCCTTCCCTCCGTGGCCATAAAAAGCTCAGCTGAAAACAACCCATAACCCTTCATGAGGAAGCTCTTCAGTGGGTTGATTTCCAAAGCTCCTGCCTGAGGATAGAAGGAAGGACTTCCCCAAAAGGTCCCCAGGGAGGTACCTGAACTAAAGAAAGAGTCCATGCTGTATCCACACCTACTCTTACCCAGCTCTCTTTGTGGTCCCAGGATGGCTCCGATCTGAATAGAGCTCAACAGGTGGAACTGCATAAGGAGGATACCAGCAGAGACCAGCTTGACAATAGGAAAGAACTTCCTTGGGGAGCAAAATTGGAACTGCCACCTCTGGTCATAGAGCCAGACAGGTAGTGGAGAGATTTCTATCATTTCCATTGCCTGAGAGGGATGTCCAATAATAATTCCTTTCTTGGCTTCTATTTTTAATATTAAAGGGATTTCTCAACCCCAGGATGAATATTTTTTTCTTTTAGATGTTAATTATATTGTTTTAAAATGTTAATTCTATTCATCGATGCCAGTCAAGTTATTTCTTTTTTTTAAACCCTTATATATATACTGTATATTATATATATGTATATGTATATGTATGTATGTATATATATATATATATATATATATATATATATATATACTGTGTATTGGCTCCAAGGCAGAAGAGTGGTAAGGGCTAGGCAATGGGGGTCAAGTGACTTGCCCAGGTTCACACAGCTGGGAAGTGGCTGAGGCTGGATTCGAACCTAGGACCTCCCACCTCTAGGCTTGGCTCTCAATCCACTGAGCTACCCAGCCGCCCAATCCACTGAGCTACCCAGCCGCCCACCCACCCCCTTAGGATTCTTTACAATATCTAATGATAAATGGTTCTCACGATCAATTTAAGTGTTCATTGAGGAACTTTGTATGGAAATTGAAGTTATGGATCACGAACAAAAGGACATAATCTCAAACTACAACTCTGCTGTGACTCAGTAATAGTCGCCTTTAGATATTCCATTTTCAAAGAGCCATCATGGAAGTGATGAATGAGACACAGTGACTCCAAAAGCAAATGTTGACAGCAGTAATAGAAAGTACAGATTTTTGTTGGCTTGTAGTACTTGCCCAGAGTTAGAAAATGAAGAAAAGTCTGGGGTCAGATTCGAACCTACGACCTCTGGTCTTGAGGCCCAGCTCTCTGTCCACTGAGCCACTCAGCTGCGCTGCAACTTCCTTTTCCTGAACTACTCAAGGGTTTTCAACTTTCCCAGGGTTGGTTGGTTTCGGTTTTTGGTAGCTAGGAGCCTGACTACATGGCTTCAAGGCTAAATGGCCACAGGTCCCCAGGCTATTTGGCTTGCTGGAGGCTTCATTCATTACGACACTCAAAAAGCCGCCTGCTGATCTGAACCATGGACTTCAGGAGAAGCCTGAGCTTCACAAAGCTTCCTTTGACAAAGGGCACTCCATCAACAAGTGCCTTCTTCTTCTGGGACAAGCACAATGGAGAAGCTGGCCAAATGGCTAATCGGTGCAAGTCCCAGCTGATTCAACCCTTTATGCTGAGCCTCTCTTCCTTCCCTCCGTGGCCATAAAAAGCTCAGCTGAAAACAACCCATAACCCTTCATGAGGAAGCTCTTCAGTGGGTTGATTTCCAAAGCTGCTGCCTGAGGATAGAAGGAAGGACTTCCCCAAAAGGTCCCCAGGGAGGTACCTGAACTAAAGAAAGAGTCCATGCTGTATCCACACCTACTCTTACCCAGCTCTCTTTGTGGTCCCAGGATGGCTCCGATCTGAATAGAGCTCAACAGGTGGAACTGCATAAGGAGGATACCAGCAGAGACCAGCTTGACAATAGGAAAGAACTTCCTTGGGGAGCAAAATTGGAACTGCCACCTCTGGTCATAGAGCCAGACAGGTAGTGGAGAGATTTCTATCATTTCCATTGCCTGAGAGGGATGTCCAATAATAATTCCTTTCCTGGCTTCTATTTTTAATATTAAAGGGATTTCTCAACCCCAGGATGAATATTTTTTTCTTTTTGATGTTAATTATATTGTTTTAAAATGTTAATTCTATTCATCGATGCCAGTCAAGTTATTTCTTTTTTTTAAACCCTTATATATATACTGTATATTATATATATGTATATGTATATATATGTATATGTATATGTATATATGTATATATATATATATATATATACTGTGTATTGGCTCCAAGGCAGAAGAGTGGTAAGGGCTAGGCAATGGGGGTCAAGTGACTTGCCCAGGTTCACACAGCTGGGAAGTGGCTGAAGCCGGATTCGAACCTAGGACCTCCCAACTCTAGGGTTGGCTCTCAATCCACTGAGCTACCCAGCCGCTCAATCCACTGAGCTACCCAGCCGCCCACCCACCCCCCTTAGGATTCTTTACAATATCTAATGATAAATGGTTCTCACGATCAATTTAAGTGTTCATTGAGGAACTTTGTATGGAAATTGAAGTTATGGATCACGAACAAAAGGAAAGAATTTCAAACTACAACTCTGCTGTGACTCAGTAATAGCCGCCTTTAGATATTCCATTTTCAAAGAGCCATCATGGAAGTGATGAATGAGACACAGTGACTCCAAAAGCAAATGTTGACAGCAGTAATAGAAAGTACAGATTTTTGTTGGCTTGTAGTACTTGCCCAGAGTTAGAAAATGAAGAAAAGTCTGGGGTCAGATTTGAACCTACGACCTCTGGTCTTGAGGCCCAGCTCTCTGTCCACTGAGCCACTCAGCTGCGCTGCAACTTCCTTTTCCTGAACTACTCAAGGGTTTTCAACTTTCCCAGGGTTGGTTGGTTTCGTTGTTTGGTAGCTAGGAGCCTGACTACATGGCTTCAAGGCTAAATGGCCACAGGTGCCCAGGCTATTTGGCTTGCTGGAGGCTTCATTCATTAGGACACTCAAAAAGCCGCCTGCTGATCTGAACCATGGACTTCAGGAGAAGCCTGAGCTTCACAAAGCTTCCTTTGACAAAGGGCACTCCATCAACAAGTGCCTTCTTCTTCTGGGACAAGCACAATGGAGAAGCTGGGGAAATGGCTAATCGGTGCAAGTCCCAGCTGATTCAACCCTTTCTGCTGAGCCTCTCTTCCTTCCCTCCGTGGCCACAAAAAGCTCAGCTGAAAACAAGCCATAACCCTTCATGAGGAAGCTCTTCAGTGGGTTGATTTCCAAAGGTGCTGCCTGAGGATAGAAGGAAGGACTTCCCCAAAAGGTCCCCAGGGAGGTACCTGAACTAAAGAAAGAGTCCATGCTGTATCCACACCTGCTCTTATCCAGCTCTCTTTGTGGTCCCAGGATGGCTCCGATCTGAATAGAGCTCAACAGGTGGAACTGCATAAGGAGGATACCAGCAGAGACCAGCTTGACAATAGGAAAGAACTTCCTTGGGGAGCAAAATTGGAACTGCCACCCATGGTCATAGAGCCAGACAGGTAGTGGAGAGATTTCTATCATTTCCATTGCCTGAGAGGGATGTCCAATAATAATTCCTTTCTTGGCTTCTATTTTTAATATTAAAGGGATTTCTCAACCCCAGGATGAATATTTTTTTTTTCTTTTAGATGTTAATTATATTGTTTTAAAATGTTAATTCTATTCATCGATGCCAGTCAAGTTATTTCTTTTTTTTAAACCCTTATATATATACTGTATATTATATATATGTATATGTATATATATGTATATGTATATGTATATATATGTATATATATATATATATATATATATATATATATATATATACTGTGTATTGGCTCCAAGGCAGAAGAGTGGTAAGGGCTAGGCAATGGGGGTCAAGTGACTTGCCCAGGTTCACACAGCTGGGAAGTGGCTGAAGCCGGATTCGAACCTAGGACCTCCCACCTCTAGGCTTGGCTCTCAATCCACTGAGCTACCCAGCCGCCCACCCACCCCCTTAGGATTCTTTACAATATCTAATGATAAATGGTTCTCACGATCAATTTAAGTGTTCATTGAGGAACTTTGTATGGAAATTGAAGTTATGGATCACGAACAAAAGGAAAGAATCTCAAACTACAACTCTGCTGTGACTCAGTAATAGCCGCCTTTAGATATTCCATTTTCAAAGAGCCATCATGGAAGTGATGAATGAGACACAGTGACTCCAAAAGCAAATGTTGACAGCAGTAATAGAAAGTACAGATTTTTGTTGGCTTGTAGTACTTGCCCAGAGTTAGAAAATGAAGAAAAGTCTGGGGTCAGATTTGAACCTACGACCTCTGGTCTTGAGGCCCAGCTCTCTGTCCACTGAGCCACTCAGCTGCGCTCCAACTTCCTTTTCCTGAACTACTCAAGGGTTTTCAACTTTCCCAGGGTTGGTTGGTTTCGTTGTTTGGTAGCTAGGAGCCTGACTACATGGCTTCAAGGCTAAATGGCCACAGGTGCCCAGGCTATTTGGCTTGCTGGAGGCTTCATTCATTAGGACACTCAAAAAGCCTGCTGATCTGAACCATGGACTTCAGGAGAAGCCTGAGCTTCACAAAGCTTCCTTTGACAAAGGGCACTCCATCAACAAGTGCCTTCTTCTTCTGGGACAAGCACAATGGAGAAGCTGGGGAAATGGCTAATCGGTGCAAGTCCCAGCTGATTCAACCCTTTCTGCTGAGCCTCTCTTCCTTCCCTCCGTGGCCACAAAAAGCTCAGCTGAAAACAAGCCATAACCCTTCATGAGGAAGCTCTTCAGTGGGTTGATTTCCAAAGGTGCTGCCTGAGGATAGAAGGAAGGACTTCCCCAAAAGGTCCCCAGGGAGGTACCTGAACTAAAGAAAGAGTCCATGCTGTATCCACACCTGCTCTTACCCAGCTCTCTTTGTGGTCCCAGGATGGCTCCGATCTGAATAGAGCTCAACAGGTGGAACTGCATAAGGAGGATACCAGCAGAGACCAGCTTGACAATAGGAAAGAACTTCCTTGGGGAGCAAAATTGGAACTGCCACCCATGGTCATAGAGCCAGACAGGTAGTGGAGAGATTTCTATCATTTCCATTGCCTGAGAGGGATGTCCAATAATAATTCCTTTCTTGGCTTCTATTTTTAATATTAAAGGGATTTCTCAACCCCAGGATGAATATTTTTTTTCTTTTAGATGTTAATTATATTGTTTTAAAATGTTAATTCTATTCATCGATGCCAGTCAAGTTATTTCTTTTTTTTAAACCCTTATATATATACTGTATATTATATATATGTATATGTATATATATGTATATGTATATGTATATATATGTATATATATATATATACTGTGTATTGGCTCCAAGGCAGAAGAGTGGTAAGGGCTAGGCAATGGGGGTCAAGTGACTTGCCCAGGTTCACACAGCTGGGAAGTGGCTGAAGCCGGATTCGAACCTAGGACCTCCCACCTCTAGGCTTGGCTCTCAATCCACTGAGCTACCCAGCCGCCCACCCACCCCCTTAGGATTCTTTACAATATCTAATGATAAATGGTTCTCACGATCAATTTAAGTGTTCATTGAGGAACTTTGTATGGAAATTGAAGTTATGGATCACGAACAAAAGGAAAGAATCTCAAACTACAACTCTGCTGTGACTCAGTAATAGCCGCCTTTAGATATTCCATTTTCAAAGAGCCATCATGGAAGTGATGAATGAGACACAGTGACTCCAAAAGCAAATGTTGACAGCAGTAATAGAAAGTACAGATTTTTGTTGGCTTGTAGTACTTGCCCAGAGTTAGAAAATGAAGAAAAGTCTGGGGTCAGATTTGAACCTACGACCTCTGGTCTTGAGGCCCAGCTCTCTGTCCACTGAGCCACTCAGCTGCGCTCCAACTTCCTTTTCCTGAACTACTCAAGGGTTTTCAACTTTCCCAGGGTTGGTTGGTTTCGTTGTTTGGTAGCTAGGAGCCTGACTACATGGCTTCAAGGCTAAATGGCCACAGGTCCCCAGGCTATTTGGCTTGCTGGAGGCTTCATTCATTACGACACTCAAAAAGCCGCCTGCTGATCTGAACCATGGACTTCAGGAGAAGCCTGAGCTTCACAAAGCTTCCTTTGACAAAGGGCACTCCATCAACAAGTGCCTTCTTCTTCTGGGACAAGCACAATGGAGAAGCTGGGGAAATGGCTAATCGGTGCAAGTCCCAGCTGATTCAACCCTTTCTGCTGAGCCTCTCTTCCTTCCCTCTGTGGCCATAAAAAGCTCAGCTGAAAACAAGCCATAACCCTTCATGAGGAAGCTCTTCAGTGGGTTGATTTCCAAAGGTGCTGCCTGAGGATAGAAGGAAGGACTTCCCCAAAAGGTCCCCAGGGAGGTACCTGAACTAAAGAAAGAGTCCATGCTGTATCCACACCTGCTCTTACCCAGCTCTCTTTGTGGTCCCAGGATGGCTCCGATCTGAATAGAGCTCAACAGGTGGAACTGCATAAGGAGGATACCAGCAGAGACCAGCTTGACAATAGGAAAGAACTTCCTTGGGGAGCAAAATTGGAACTGCCACCCATGGTCATAGAGCCAAACAGGTAGTGGAGAGATTTCTATCATTTCCATTGCCTGAGAGGGATGTCCAATAATAATTCCTTTCTTGGCTTCTATTTTTAATATTAAAGGGATTTCTCAACCCCAGGATGAATATTTTTTTTTCTTTTAGATGTTAATTATATTATTTTAAAATGTTAATTCTATTCATCGATGCCAGTCAAGTTATTTCTTTTTTTTAAACCCTTATATATATACTGTATATTATATATATGTATATGTATATATATGTATATGTATATGTATATATATGTATATATGTATATATGTATATATGTATATATATATATATATATATATATATATATATATATATATATATATATATATATATATATATATACTGTTTATTGGCTCCAAGGCAGAAGAGTGGTAAGGGCTAGGCAATGGGGGTCAAGTGACTTGCCCAGGTTCACACAGCTGGGAAGTGGCTGAAGCCGGAATCGAACCTAGGACCTCCCACCTCTAGGCTTGGCTCTCAATCCACTGAGCTACCCAGCCGCTCAATCCACTGAGCTACCCAGCCGCCCACCCACCCCCTTAGGATTCTTTACAATATCTAATGATAAATGGTTCTCACGATCAATTTAAGTGTTCATTGAGGAACTTTGTATGGAAATGGAAGTTATGGATCACGAACAAAAGGACATAATCTCAAACTACAACTCTGCTGTGACTCAGTAATAGCCGCCTTTAGATATTCCATTTTCAAAGAGCCATCATGGAAGTGATGAATGAGACACAGTGACTCCAAAAGCAAATGTTGACAGCAGTAATAGAAAGTACAGATTTTTGTTGGCTTGTAGTACTTGCCCAGAGTTAGAAAATGAAGAAAAGTCTGGGGTCAGATTTGAACCTACGACCTCTGGTCTTGAGGCCCAGCTCTCTGTCCACTGAGCCACTCAGCTGCGCTCCAACTTCCTTTTCCTGAACTACTCAAGGGTTTTCAACTTTCCCAGGGTTGGTTGGTTTCGTTGTTTGGTAGCTAGGAGCCTGACTACATGGCTTCAAGGCTAAATGGCCACAGGTGCCCAGGCTATTTGGCTTGCTGGAGGCTTCATTCATTAGGACACTCAAAAAGCCTGCTGATCTGAACCATGGACTTCAGGAGAAGCCTGAGCTTCACAAAGCTTCCTTTGACAAAGGGCACTCCATCAACAAGTGCCTTCTTCTTCTGGGACAAGCACAATGGAGAAGCTGGGGAAATGGCTAATCGGTGCAAGTCCCAGCTGATTCAACCCTTTCTGCTGAGCCTCTCTTCCTTCCCTCCGTGGCCACAAAAAGCTCAGCTGAAAACAAGCCATAACCCTTCATGAGGAAGCTCTTCAGTGGGTTGATTTCCAAAGGTGCTGCCTGAGGATAGAAGGAAGGACTTCCCCAAAAGGTCCCCAGGGAGGTACCTGAACTAAAGAAAGAGTCCATGCTGTATCCACACCTGCTCTTACCCAGCTCTCTTTGTGGTCCCAGGATGGCTCCGATCTGAATAGAGCTCAACAGGTGGAACTGCATAAGGAGGATACCAGCAGAGACCAGCTTGACAATAGGAAAGAACTTCCTTGGGGAGCAAAATTGGAACTGCCACCCATGGTCATAGAGCCAGACAGGTAGTGGAGAGATTTCTATCATTTCCATTGCCTGAGAGGGATGTCCAATAATAATTCCTTTCTTGGCTTCTATTTTTAATATTAAAGGGATTTCTCAACCCCAGGATGAATATTTTTTTTTCTTTTAGATGTTAATTATATTGTTTTAAAATGTTAATTCTATTCATCGATGCCAGTCAAGTTATTTCTTTTTTTTAAACCCTTATATATATACTGTATATTATATATATGTATATGTATATATATGTATATGTATATGTATATATATGTATATATATATACTGTATATATATATATATATATATATATATATATATATATATATATATATATATATATATATATATATATATATATATATATATATATATATATATATATATATATATATATATATATATATATATATATATATATACTGTGTATTGGCTCCAAGGCAGAAGAGTGGTAAGGGCTAGGCAATGGGGGTCAAGTGACTTGCCCAGGTTCACACAGCTGGGAAGTGGCTGAAGCCGGATTCGAACCTAGGACCTCCCACCTCTAGGCTTGGCGCTCAATCCACTGAGCTACCCAGCCGCCCACCCACCCCCTTAGGATTCTTTACAATATCTAATGATAAATGGTTCTCACGATCAATTTAAGTGTTCATTGAGGAACTTTGTATGGAAATTGAAGTTATGGATCACGAACAAAAGGAAAGAATCTCAAACTACAACTCTGCTGTGACTCAGTAATAGCCGCCTTTAGATATTCCATTTTCAAAGAGCCATCATGGAAGTGATGAATGAGACACAGTGACTCCAAAAGCAAATGTTGACAGCAGTAATAGAAAGTACAGATTTTTGTTGGCTTGTAGTACTTGCCCAGAGTTAGAAAATGAAGAAAAGTCTGGGGTCAGATTTGAACCTACGACCTCTGGTCTTGAGGCCCAGCTCTCTGTCCACTGAGCCACTCAGCTGCGCTCCAACTTCCTTTTCCTGAACTACTCAAGGGTTTTCAACTTTCCCAGGGTTGGTTGGTTTCGTTGTTTGGTAGCTAGGAGCCTGACTACATGGCTTCAAGGCTAAATGGCCACAGGTGCCCAGGTTATTTGGCTTGCTGGAGGCTTCATTCATTAGGACACTCAAAAAGCCTGCTGATCTGAACCATGGACTTCAGGAGAAGCCTGAGCTTCACAAAGCTTCCTTTGACAAAGGGCACTCCATCAACAAGTGCCTTCTTCTTCTGGGACAAGCACAATGGAGAAGCTGGCCAAATGGCTAATCGGTGCAAGTCCCAGCTGATTCAACCCTTTCTGCTGAGCCTCTCTTCCTTCCCTCCGTGGCCACAAAAAGCTCAGCTGAAAACAAGCCGTAACCCTTCATGAGGAAGCTCTTCAGTGGGTTGATTTCCAAAGGTGCTGCCTGAGGATAGAAGGAAGGACTTCCCCAAAAGGTCCCCAGGGAGGTACCTGAACTAAAGAAAGAGTCCATGCTGTATCCACACCTGCTCTTACCCAGCTCTCTTTGTGGTCCCAGGATGGCTCCGATCTGAATAGAGCTCAACAGGTGGAACTGCATAAGGAGGATACCAGCAGAGACCAGCTTGACAATAGGAAAGAACTTCCTTGGGGAGCAAAATTGGAACTGCCACCTCTGGTCATAGAGCCAGACAGGTAGTGGAGAGATTTCTATCATTTCCATTGCCTGAGAGGGATGTCCAATAATAATTCCTTTCTTGGCTTCTATTTTTAATATTAAAGGGATTTCTCAACCCCAGGATGAATATTTTTTTTTCTTTTAGATGTTAATTATATTGTTTTAAAATGTTAATTCTATTCATCGATGCCAGTCAAGTTATTTCTTTTTTTTAAACCCTTATATATATACTGTATATTATATATATGTATATGTATATATATGTATATGTATATGTATATATATGTATATATATATATATATATATATATATATATACTGTGTATTGGCTCCAAGGCAGAAGAGTGGTAAGGGCTAGGCAATGGGGGTCAAGTGACTTGCCCAGGTTCACACAGCTGGGAAGTGGCTGAAGCCGGATTCGAACCTAGGACCTCCCACCTCTAGGCTTGGCTCTCAATCCACTGAGCTACCCAGCCGCCCACCCACCCCCTTAGGATTCTTTACAATATCTAATGATAAATGGTTCTCACGATCAATTTAAGTGTTCATTGAGGAACTTTGTATGGAAATTGAAGTTATGGATCACGAACAAAAGGAAAGAATCTCAAACTACAACTCTGCTGTGACTCAGTAATAGCCGCCTTTAGATATTCCATTTTCAAAGAGCCATCATGGAAGTGATGAATGAGACACAGTGACTCCAAAAGCAAATGTTGACAGCAGTAATAGAAAGTACAGATTTTTGTTGGCTTGTAGTACTTGCCCAGAGTTAGAAAATGAAGAAAAGTCTGGGGTCAGATTTGAACCTACGACCTCTGGTCTTGAGGCCCAGCTCTCTGTCCACTGAGCCACTCAGCTGCGCTCCAACTTCCTTTTCCTGAACTACTCAAGGGTTTTCAACTTTCCCAGGGTTGGTTGGTTTCGTTGTTTGGTAGCTAGGAGCCTGACTACATGGCTTCAAGGCTAAATGGCCACAGGTCCCCAGGCTATTTGGCTTGCTGGAGGCTTCATTCATTACGACACTCAAAAAGCCGCCTGCTGATCTGAACCATGGACTTCAGGAGAAGCCTGAGCTTCACAAAGCTTCCTTTGACAAAGGGCACTCCATCAACAAGTGCCTTCTTCTTCTGGGACAAGCACAATGGAGAAGCTGGCCAAATGGCTAATCGGTGCAAGTCCCAGCTGAATCAACCCTTTATGCTGAGCCTCTCTTCCTTCCCTCCGTGGCCATAAAAAGCTCAGCTGAAAACAACCCATAACCCTTCATGAGGAAGCTCTTCAGTGGGTTGATTTCCAAAGCTGCTGCCTGAGGATAGAAGGAAGGACTTCCCCAAAAGGTCCCCAGGGAGGTACCTGAACTAAAGAAAGAGTCCATGCTGTATCCACACCTACTCTTACCCAGCTCTCTTTGTGGTCCCAGGATGGCTCCGATCTGAATAGAGCTCAACAGGTGGAACTGCATAAGGAGGATACCAGCAGAGACCAGCTTGACAATAGGAAAGAACTTCCTTGGGGAGCAAAATTGGAACTGCCACCTCTGGTCATAGAGCCAGACAGGTAGTGGAGAGATTTCTATCATTTCCATTGCCTGAGAGGGATGTCCAATAATAATTCCTTTCCTGGCTTCTATTTTTAATATTAAAGGGATTTCTCAACCCCAGGATGAATATTTTTTTCTTTTAGATGTTAATTATATTGTTTTAAAATGTTAATTCTATTCATCGATGCCAGTCAAGTTATTTCTTTTTTTTAAACCCTTATATATATACTGTATATTATATATTTGTATATGTATATGTATGTATGTATATATATACTGTGTATTGGCTCCAAGGCAGAAGAGTGGTAAGGGCTAGGCAATGGGGGTCAAGTGACTTGCCCAGGTTCACACAGCTGGGAAGTGGCTGAGGCTGGATTCGAACCTAGGACCTCCCACCTCTAGGCTTGGCTCTCAATCCACTGAGCTACCCAGCCGCCCACCCACCCCCTTAGGATTCTTTACAATATCTAATGATAAATGGTTCTCACGATCAATTTAAGTGTTCATTGAGGAACTTTGTATGGAAATTGAAGTTATGGATCACGAACGAAAGGACATAATCTCAAACTACAACTCTGCTGTGACTCAGTAATAGTCGCCTTTAGATATTCCATTTTCAAAGAGCCATCATGGAAGTGATGAATGAGACACAGTGACTCCAAAAGCAAATGTTGACAGCAGTAATAGAAAGTACAGATTTTTGTTGGCTTGTAGTACTTGCCCAGAGTTAGAAAATGAAGAAAAGTCTGGGGTCAGATTTGAACCTACGACCTCTGGTCTTGAGGCCCAGCTCTCTGTCCACTGAGCCACTCAGCTGCGCTCCAACTTCCTTTTACTGAACTACTCAAGGGTTTGCAACTTTCCCAGGGTTGGTTGGTTTCGGTTTTTGGTAGCTAGGAGCCTGACTACATGGCTTCAAGGCTAAATGGCCACAGGTCCCCAGGCTATTTGGCTTGCTGGAGGCTTCATTCATTACGACACTCAAAAAGCCGCCTGCTGATCTGAACCATGGACTTCAGGAGAAGCCTGAGCTTCACAAAGCTTCCTTTGACAAAGGGCACTCCATCAACAAGTGCCTTCTTCTTCTGGGACAAGCACAATGGAGAAGCTGGCCAAATGGCTAATCGGTGCAAGTCCCAGCTGAATCAACCCTTTATGCTGAGCCTCTCTTCCTTCCCTCCGTGGCCATAAAAAGCTCAGCTGAAAACAACCCATAACCCTTCATGAGGAAGCTCTTCAGTGGGTTGATTTCCAAAGCTGCTGCCTGAGGATAGAAGGAAGGACTTCCCCAAAAGGTCCCCAGGGAGGTACCTGAACTAAAGAAAGAGTCCATGCTGTATCCACACCTACTCTTACCCAGCTCTCTTTGTGGTCCCAGGATGGCTCCGATCTGAATAGAGCTCAACAGGTGGAACTGCATAAGGAGGATACCAGCAGAGACCAGCTTGACAATAGGAAAGAACTTCCTTGGGGAGCAAAATTGGAACTGCCACCTCTGGTCATAGAGCCAGACAGGTAGTGGAGAGATTTCTATCATTTCCATTGCCTGAGAGGGATGTCCAATAATAATTCCTTTCCTGGCTTCTATTTTTAATATTAAAGGGATTTCTCAACCCCAGGATGAATATTTTTTTCTTTTAGATGTTAATTATATTGTTTTAAAATGTTAATTCTATTCATCGATGCCAGTCAAGTTATTTCTTTTTTTTAAACCCTTATATATATACTGTATATTATATATATGTATATGTATATGTATGTATGTATATATATATATATATATATATATATATATATATATATATATATATATATATATATATATATATATACTGTGTATTGGCTCCAAGGCAGAAGAGTGGTAAGGGCTAGGCAATGGGGGTCAAGTGACTTGCCCAAGTTCACACAGCTGGGAAGTGGCTGAGGCTGGATTCGAACCTAGGACCTCCCACCTCTAGGCTTGGCTCTCAATCCACTGAGCTACCCAGCCGCCCAATCCACTGAGCTACCCAGCCGCCCACCCACCCCCTTAGGATTCTTTACAATATCTAATGATAAATGGTTCTCACGATCAATTTAAGTGTTCATTGAGGAACTTTGTATGGAAATTGAAGTTATGGATCACGAACAAAAGGACATAATCTCAAACTACAACTCTGCTGTGACTCAGTAATAGTCGCCTTTAGATATTCCATTTTCAAAGAGCCATCATGGAAGTGACGAATGAGACACAGTGACTCCAAAAGCAAATGTTGACAGCAGTAATAGAAAGTACAGATTTTTGTTGGCTTGTAGTACTTGCCCAGAGTTAGAAAATGAAGAAAAGTCTGGGGTCAGATTCGAACCTACGACCTCTGGTCTTGAGGCCCAGCTCTCTGTCCACTGAGCCACTCAGCTGCGCTCCAACTTCCTTTTACTGAACTACTCAAGGGTTTGCAACTTTCCCAGGGTTGGTTGGTTTCGGTTTTTGGTAGCTAGGAGCCTGACTACA
Source organism: Monodelphis domestica (assembly GCF_027887165.1). Classification (NCBI taxonomy): domain Eukaryota; kingdom Metazoa; phylum Chordata; class Mammalia; order Didelphimorphia; family Didelphidae; genus Monodelphis; species Monodelphis domestica. Next base: position 217,818,135 of record NC_077234.1, read on the forward strand.
TGGCTTCAAGGCTAAATGGCCACAGGTCCCCAGGCTATTTGGCTTGCTGGAGGCTTCATTCATTACGACACTCAAAAAGCCGCCTGCTGATCTGAACCATGGACTTCAGGAGAAGCCTGAGCTTCACAAAGCTTCCTTTGACAAAGGGCACTCCATCAACAAGTGCCTTCTTCTTCTGGGACAAGCACAATGGAGAAGCTGGCCAAATGGCTAATCGGTGCAAGTCCCAGCTGAATCAACCCTTTATGCTGAGCCTCTCTTCCTTCCCTCCGTGGCCATAAAAAGCTCAGCTGAAAACAACCCATAACCCTTCATGAGGAAGCTCTTCAGTGGGTTGATTTCCAAAGCTGCTGCCTGAGGATAGAAGGAAGGACTTCCCCAAAAGGTCCCCAGGGAGGTACCTGAACTAAAGAAAGAGTCCATGCTGTATCCACACCTACTCTTACCCAGCTCTCTTTGTGGTCCCAGGATGGCTCCGATCTGAATAGAGCTCAACAGGTGGAACTGCATAAGGAGGATACCAGCAGAGACCAGCTTGACAATAGGAAAGAACTTCCTTGGGGAGCAAAATTGGAACTGCCACCTCTGGTCATAGAGCCAGACAGGTAGTGGAGAGATTTCTATCATTTCCATTGCCTGAGAGGGATGTCCAATAATAATTCCTTTCCTGGCTTCTATTTTTAATATTAAAGGGATTTCTCAACCCCAGGATGAATATTTTTTTCTTTTAGATGTTAATTATATTGTTTTA